>NC_056737.1:950677958-950832958 GCF_019279795.1 Protopterus annectens | reverse complement strand
AGAATCCTGCAGCTGTTCAGCAAAAAGCAGTTCCAGCTTTGGTACAACAGATGTTTCCAGTAATTCAGATGAAAATAAATCAAATGTGCTCAGAGCTGATTAAAGTAAATGAAACTTTGAAGGAGTATATTAACACAAATAACAGAAGGCTGGAAAAATGGAAGAAGTTTTAAACAGTTATTGAGCTGGAACTGATAAAACTGCAAAAATTAGAGGTCAAAATGAAGAAAAGGCTGGCTGAATATGAGACTGATCAAGTAACATTGCTTCAAAAAATGGTAGCGTTAGCAGACAGAGCACACCGAGAAAATCCAAGATTTTCTTCTGTACCAGAGAAACTGAAAGTAGCAGACTGTATTTATTTTATGAAAGCACAGATAGCAGGACTTGCTAATTGAAAGGGCACATTGTGTGTACACTCCAAACTTGGCCATGAGAAAGCAGCCAGGTCCTGTACTAGCAAAGATGCAATCATAACAGCAGAAAGAGTTGAACCTATAAAACTGTGACAGAAGGGCAAAGTATTAAAAACTGGAGAGAATGGAGTATTTAAGGAAAATAATAATTCACTGTACACCAGGCAGAAGATCAAATGTATCCCAGCAATCAGGAAATTCTGAGAGACAGATGTTAAATTCAAGCTGCTGTATCCATCTGGCTTCAGAATATTTTTTTTCATGGAGAATCAAAGTCATTTTTGATGCAGAACAGGCTAAGGAGGAAATACAAAAGTTTGTCCAACAAAAAGTGAGCAATCAAACAGAAGGGAATTCTGCTTCTCATTCTTCTGATAATAAAGCCCATAAAGATGCTGCCAGTGAAACCTTTTACAATATTTCAAGGCAAAAATGCTTAAGAGACAGAAAAAGCACAGGACTTGACTAGAATAATTGGGAATACTTGGACTTGAACCAGAGTCTGGGGTTGGGAGATGGAAATGAAGAGGAAAAAAACCAAAAACACTAAAATTAGCAAACAAATATGAGAGCATAAAGCATTGATCACATTTGTGAAGCATGGCATGACAAGAAAAAGTGGCTGAGAAAGATTTGATTTTGTTGTTTTTGTTAAACTTGTGGGGGGACATAAAGGCATATACCCCATTTCATGTCATTAATGTCTAGAAGGACACTAAATGAAAAAAGGGAAAAAAAGAGTAACTATAAGTAAAACAGTTTATGTTCTTAATAATTTTTGTATAAAACATTTCATGATATACATTGCAAGCTATATAGTAACGCATTTTAAGTGATCATTGCATGTGTTGAAGATACTAAAAACAAGTATTTTATTTTTCTTTTTTAGTTTTAAGAAAGGTTGGCATTATAATGTAAAAAAAAAAGAGAAGAAAAGCTAGACAAAAGCATTTTGAATTTAATATGCTGTAAGTTTGGGCTGTTGATGTGGAGGATGAGGTACAAATGTCCACTGAATATAATATATGTAAAGTATAGATGTTTTCTCTTACTTTTGCATAGGTGAATGTCTGGATTAATACCCATGGTTTAATCTATTGACAAGTATATTGTGTAAGCATGCATGCCATAGAAATGGAGGACACTGTGAATATAATGAGAGTTTTACTTTAGCAAATAAAAGTTCAGTGTGAGTTGAGAAGTGTGCAGCTGGGGGCAGTTGTGCATTCTGTAATGATGTTCCCATACAGACAAGCTGACTACAGGTCCAGGCAATAAATCTCAAGAACTCTGGACATTGTTTGTTGAGAGAAACATAAAATCGAAATGCACAAGGGCAAGCAGTTCAGTAAAAATTAAAGTTTGAAATTGCAAGTGATTAAGAAATTGCAGTTTTCCTGTTACCTAAATACCTCAGTGCATTTCTATTGAACAGTGTATAATTTACTTTTGTTGAAAGATAGCTAGTGCACTTTTCTAAAGGCTAAACATTAATCTTTTCTGAAAACATACAAGATATTTTTCACATCTGAGAGAGTAATAAAGATAAGACAAAAACAACAGTTGGTGTGAGTAGGAGCACAGACTGTAGCATGTCTTTTAGCATGGCTAACCTTAATTATATGTTTGTAATGGCTCTGGGTGCAGCTGTCAGTTGTGACAACTGTCCAGATATACATACTTTTGTGTGTTTGTTTTAATTTAATACTTTATGGGGTTGTTCTAGTATTTTTCTAGGATTTTTATTAAAACAAAACGTCTTGTAAAATATAATATAGGTTCAAATAGAGAAGACAAGAAACAACTATATAGGTTCAACCTGCAAACATTAGTGGGTGCATGTAACAAAAAAGCGGGAAACAGACTTTTTAAAAAGCTGACATATATAATAGGTAAGTATAATAACTTCTTATCATAATGGCTATATTACCCTTATTATTTAATTATTTAAGAATGTAAATGACCTCACAGGTACAGACAAAAAGGGAACATGATTGAATTATATTAAGAAATGCAGAATGCAAATAGCAATGCTATAGGAGACAGGTTTGAAAAGAAGTGAGCATGTGAATTTAATAAAGAAATGATTTCAAGATGAATATTAAGCAGACTATTTGGGACAAAGGAAAATAGGAGTACCTATAGTAATTGCTAGTGGAGCTCTGATAGTGACAGAAAGGGAAAAATAATAATGGTAGATTTGTAGTATTAAGGGCCAGCTGATGTGAGGAGAGTTATACTGGCATGGATTTATATTACACCTAAAACTGTTATTATGGAGCTTAACAAATTTGAGGAAATGATTAGCTTTCATCAGGGAATATTACTTACTGGTGAGGACAGGAACTTATTTTGAAAAATTGAGGCTGCATCTGAGGACCTAGAAGGGAAAATATAACAAAAGAAGGTAGATTTATGAAGACATTTGTGAAAATATTTGGTATGGAAGATGTGAATTCAGAAGTAGGAGCTTAGAGAGAATTTGCATATTATTCCCCAAGATACAATAACTGGACTAGACAGAAATTATATTTCACAGGAATGGGTGCATTCAATTGAAAGCTTCAACACACATCTTATAGCTATTGCAGGTCATGTACCAATAACAACTAATATAAAACTGCAGGGTAATGAAGTAAAAATGAGACACTAGTGCTTCCATGCCTATCTGTTAAAAAGCAAGGAATTTAAAGAATGGGTAGTGGAAATTATTTAAGAGTAATTAGGGAAGATAGAAATTTCTTCATGAATTACAGCTAGTGAGTGGGATAAAATGAAAGTGGATTTTAAAAATATGTTAGAGAAAAAAAGAGATATGATTATGAAATATTAAGAACTGTTTAGAGGGGATGACAAAGGTTACATTATTGCAGAATAAGAGGAATCTCACATTAGAAAAAGTTGTGTACCTACAGAGTGCAAAAGAGAAAATAAGGGACTTTCTGGATAATACACATAACTTTGGAAAAATTACTGTTAAGCAACTGTTTCTTGATAACTCCAGAGCACAAAAACCTTTAGCACAACAACTTAGGCAACAGAAAGTAGAAGGAGCCTATAATGAGAAAAGTAACCAGGGATCATGTAATGACATTAGAGATATTTCAGAAATTGTATAAACATTTGTATAAAGTACATAAATATGGAAATAAAGAAAGAGCACAAACAGAAATATTTATGTAAGCCTTAAGTATGCCAAGGTTAAAGGCAGATGAGTCTCAACAATTAACAGTTAGGATAGGCGGAGGTGAGATAAAAATGGTGACATATAATCAGTCTGCAGGAATGTAACCAGGAACAGATGGTATTCTTTTGAAGGTCTTGAAGCTAAGAGTGAAGAAAGTGATAAAGATCTGGAAGGTTGTTTAACAGTATTTTAAAAGGAGAGGAATCACCATCATGCTGTAAGAAAGCTGTGGTGGCTGTTATACTTAAAGATGGTAAAGACCCATCTGATCTAGCTTCATATAGGCGCATTTCAATTTTAAACCATGATTATAAAACTTTTCTTTCCATAATAGCTAAAAGAATGGCAAAAAATGTTGCCAAAATTGATAGATATGGATCAGTGTGGTTATGTGGAGGGGGAAGCAAACATTTGATAACATTAATAAAACAATGATGATCCAGAGGGAAGCAGGTGTAATACTGGTGTGTCTTGAATCAGAGAAAGCATTAGGCATTATCAGGTGGGATTTTATGAGTAAGACAATGAAATCATTTGCATTCCCTGATACAATAATAAGGTTAATTAGGATGCTATATGAGGGATCTGAGGCAAACATTAAAATGGAAGTGGTCCTCTCTCATAATTTGTGTCTGAGCAGAGAAACCATGGAGGGTTGCCCTCTTTCTCCTTTGTTATTTGTGTTACATTTATAGCCATTGGCAAAGAGAATAAGGGACTCAGAAATGTGTGGATATAATTGGTATGGTAATACAGAAAAGATTACTTTATTTGCAGAGAGTATTATTTTTCTCCTGATAAACCCAGAAAAGGACATTTCAGTGTAGTGGAACATTTTGAAAGAGTTTTGAGTCTTTTCAGGATATAAAATTAATGGAGATAAAACAAAGCTTATAGCTATAAACTATGTAACCACACGTGAATTGGTTCAGCAATACCGATATTTATGGAGACACAGTAAAACAACATTTTGGGAGGATGGGTTAAAAAAAAGATTCTGCTATGGCAGCTAAGGATGTGTGGAAGAGATTAAATAAAATATAATACAAAAATTGAGAAAGTGGAAGGTCTTACTTTTGGATATGGATAGCAAGATACAAATAGTGAAAATGTTTTCAGTGTCTTTAGTTTTATATACAGGTCAGGTATATTTTTATCAACCAGAGAAAAAGTTGTGGACAGTATTTAATAAAGAGTTGAAGGATTTTATCTGGGAATGAAAAAGAACAAGGGTCTAGTCAGGACAGGCCTTTGGTCAACTGGTGCCCTAGGCAAAAGAGCCTCACAGTTCTCCCACACTACTTAGTGTCCCTATGTTGGCATACCTACACCATCCAGATTACTGGAAAAGTGCCCTTGTTAGAATGGCGCCCTAGGTAGCTGTTTAGTTGGCCTATGCCTAAGACCGGCTAAGTTGATCCTTCCAGTAGAATAAGGTGGTTTAGGATTTGAAGGGATATTTGAGAGATACACAGTTAAGGCTCATATACATAACAGAAACAGAAAGCTAAAATTCAAAGTAGACAGGGATAATGATGAAGCAGGGGGGTACTTCAAGAAATAAGGACAGATTGGGATTTTGGATGCAGATCCTTAAGAATAAAACCAGCCATACAGAATATTATATATTGTGATATAACAGAAGTAAACAGGATATATTACTGTGCAGCTAAATTAATAACTGGTAAAGTTCTACCATAAGAACACAGTGTAGGGAGGGAAATGAAGGGGAGAAATCAAATACCATCATGGAAATATCAGAGAGAGAAAACTATAAAGCAGTTAAGACAAGAAGTGTCACTATTAGAAGACTATAGAAGAGGGAACAGATCAACAAAAATGCTAAGAAAAATAGATGTGATAAAAGCAATGCACAGAATTAGAACAGACCAGGATCTATCATACACTACATCAAATAAACTAAAAATTTTAGCACAGGTGAAAAAACTTATAAGATATGAAGATAAATATAAAGGAAAAGAAAATAAGCAATTTATTGATAACCCAAAAATGTTTTATAGAGAATTGGGAAACAAGGTAAAAGGAATTGAAAGACCACCAAAAAAGAAAAAATGGATACATTTTTGAGAAGTATCTATGACGATCCTGTGGAACATAACAAAGACGCTAAATGGATAGAAGAAGTAAAAGAAAGACTAAGAAGTTTAAATGTACAGGATATGAAATGGGATGAAGTAACAGCCAGAGAGATAGAAACAAAGTTATGAAAAGCTTCAAATCAGAAAGCCCCAGGCCCAGATGCAGTACCTAACTTCTGGTTAAAAGTATTAACATCTTTGCATGATGATTTATCCATGAGTAAGAACTATTTATATGCATACCCCAAACAGACACCAACCTGGCTAACAACAGGAAAAACAATGCTCCTACTTCAGAGTTAACCTGCAAGCTACCCTAAAAATTATAGACCAATAACTTGCCTTCCCATGATGTATAAACTATACACTGGAATTGATGCCAACAGAGTTTATAGTCATTTAGAAGAAAACTCAATTATGGCAATAGAACAAAAGGGCAATAAAAGAAAGTCATATGGAGCAAAGGATCATTTGTTGTTAAATAAAGTCATAGTGGAGAACTGTAAAAAGGGGAAGAATTTAAGTATGTACTTGGATTGACTATGAATAAATTTGATAGTATCCCACATTCATAGATAAAAGAGTGCTTAAAAATGTATAAGATACACCCTACACTGATCGACTACATTACAGTGACCATGAAACAGTGGCAGACCACTTTGCAGTTAAGCCATGATAAAGGGCAAATTATTATTCCAGGGATAAAAGTTGAAAGCAGGATATTCAAGGGTGACTCTCTGTCACCGCTGCTATTCTGCCTTGCCCTTAACCCATTAACCTGTCTACTTAACAGCTTAGGCTATGACTATAATTTGGCTCCTATGTAAAGTCAAATATGCAGCGAAAAGCAACTAATAAATACAGTCCACAAGGAAAGAATTTCGCTGTAATGGGTGATACGATTCAAGAAGAACTTCACAACTCTAGGTGCAACTATTTATTAGGTACATCAACACACCGGTTAAGAGCTTTCATCTAACATAGTAGACTTCTTCAGAACACAATGTAACATTCACCTCAAGATTATATATCCCTCCTAACCAATCAAACACATTATGCAATCAAGACAATTAAAATTAATTAATTAGACAATACTAGTCCATTAAAGTGCTCAGTGCTCTCATTAAAAACAAACTAAAAGATATATTCTTGTACAAGGAAAACCTGTCTAGTGCTAAACATAAGATCTTATACAATTACTGTATAGCTAGATTTGAATGTTGTTTGCCCCTGCTAGGTATGCAGAGCGCAACCATATAAACATTAATCTTTTAATTCTAATATAGTCTTGATAGATATACTGTCATTAATTCCCGGGTGGGTTGTAGCATTCAGAATAATTTGCCATCTAACTTCTCTCTCCCCAAGTTTTTTTCTGACATCACCACCTCTGGGACTGACTAGTATGTGCTCTAAGATAGCAAACTTAAATGTATCACAGCCAGAACTTTTCAATATGTGTCTATATAAAGCATTGGTTATTTCTTTCTTCCTAATACAGTAATAGTGATCGTATATTCTATTTCTTAAGCACCTGTCGGTTTTACCAACATAAAAACAGGAACATTTTGTACATTTTGCCAGGTATATAACATGTTGTGTCCTACAATTCCTATTTCGGAACCTCAATGTTGTGTGGTTCATATCTTCCAATGTTAGAGTGTCATTCTCCATAATTGTGAAGCATTGATTATATTGCCCACATTTGTGTGTGCCCCCCATTTTTCTATTGCTGTTATTCTGAGGACCTTTATTATTTACTTTTTTCTCTGTTTTGTATACAAAAGTGGGGTATTCTCCTAAATATGGATAGACATTCCCATCCGTTTTCATAATATTCCAATTGGATGTAAGTATCTTTTGTATTTCCTTAGAATGGTTCCCATAGAGTGATATATAGGCTCGTGGAAAGGGGTTGACATTATTCATAATTTCATTATCCTTATTTTCTGATTTTCTTGTTTCACCTCCTAATAGGGGTTTATATTTTTTGCCCCATTCTCCCTTGACATATTTAATAGTATTGTTAATAAGGGCTATAGGGTATCCTCTTTTCCTAAACATATTCCGTATAAAATCCAGTTCACTAGCCATGTCATTAAAATCAGATGTCATTCTAGCTGCCCTAATGCATTGCCCCTTAATAATGCTAGCCTTTTGGCTGTAAGGATGGCAGCTGGAATAATGTAAATATGCATTACTAAATGTACTTTTCCTATGTATTTTAGAACAGAACTGGTTATTAACTATGGAAATATGTGTATCTAAATATGATATACCCTTTTGATCAATATTATGTGTGAATTTCAAATATTCACAAGTTGTATTTATATATTTAAGAAACTTTTCTAGTTCATACAAAGAACCATCCCATAAAATAAAAATGTCATCCAAAAATCGTACATAACAACTGATGTATTTATACCACTCACTCTTAAAAACACATTCTTCTTCCCAGTTTAGTAGAACTAAATTTGCCCCATGGCCACACCATTGTTTGTCTATAGTATTCCCCCTCATAGAAGATATAGTTGTGTTTTAATACAATTTCCATGAACTCAATCAATAACAGAGTTTTATCCCATGAGCATTCACCATATTTGTGAATACTTCTCTCAAATCTCTTCATCCCATACTTTTCTGGGATGCATGAAAAAAGATCAATGACATCTATAGTTACAAATGTCACTCCCTCGTTACATTTGTTGGCAGTTAACCGACTCAAAAAATCCCATGAATCAACTATGATGTGGGACACTTTTTTTATATACTGGTTTAAGCCAAATGTCTATTACTTTGCCAAAAGGAAATGCTTTGGAGTTGCTGCCAGAAATAATAGGCCTAAATGGTGAGTCCTCCAAATTTTTATGTACTTTTGGTATCCCCCACAATGGTGGCTAATACCGGGGATTTTACCTTTAAGAAATTATATAATTCTAAATCAATCCTATTGTCCAGAAGAAACTCTTCTAGATAAAGATCTATCTTATGGTGCCCTACATTCACCTCATTGAGGGAGGAAATTTCATAATTTTCTGAATTAAGTAAAATGGCATGCACCTTGTTGGTGTATTCATCAGTATCATATAGAACTACCCCCCTCCTTTATCGGGTTTCATAACCCGAATGTGATAGTCTTCTTGTATTTGTTTTAAGACAGCAGCCTCTTTTTTACTCAAATTGTGTCTCTTTTCCTTTTTATTTTTACACAAATTGTATAACTTGTATATATCCTCAGTCACAACCTTCTCATAGGTGGCTAGGGTAGTGTTCATGGGTGGATTAAATGTACTACCCTTTTTAAAGGGTTTACTCACAGGTACACTATTATTGTCATGGAAATATAAGGCCATATTAAGTTTCCGCATAAATAATTTAAGTTCTATAATATAATCAGTAATGTAAAATTGGGTATTGGGGACAAATTTCATCCCCCGGGAAAACAATGAAAAATTTTCCTTTTCTAATTTAAAACTTGTGTAGTTAAAAATAGTAAAATCTCCTAAACTAAAAAATATATCGTGTTTGACAATTTTTAACTCATCTTCTACCTTCTCCAATTCTTATTTTCCCAATTCCCCCTCTGGGGGGGGTCTCTCTCCACCCCATTTGTCCTTAAACCGGGTGTGTCTCCTGTCTGTGTCCTACATATTTATTTTTTCCTAAAAAAATTCCCATTACCATAATTTCTACTATAGTGTGACTTATTTTTATTTTTGAAGTCCTTACCTGGGTTCTTATAATAATTTTGTCCATTCCCTTGTGTTTCTGTGTTACTTTTATAATTATTCCATCTGTATGCTTGTTGTCTCTCATACTGGTCAATGTCCCTTTTTATTTTTTTACGTTTTCTATCAAACTGGTGGTTGCAATTTCTATCTACCCATTCATATTGTTTATGGTAAAAACCTTCCATTTCGGTAAACAACAAGTCTTTGTTAATAACAACATTTAAATGCTCAGTTTCTTGCATTAATACACATATTTTCTTGTCATTACATTTCAATATAAACTCCATAAAGCTGAACCCAAAATTGTCAAATAATTTGTTACATTCAAACGTATTACTTTCGTCCATGTCCACTCCCATGGGTTGTTTAAAAAATCTTAAACCCATGGGTACAATCTTGAGTTCGAGACACCTTTTAAGATACATATTGTCCATTTGTAGGGTTTTAACTGTCCCTAACTTCTTGCCAAAGTTGTAGATTAAATCTTTCAAAGTTTTGTCACTCTCTTTGGCATTGGTTTCTTGTTTGTCTATCTTTTCCTTGTACTGACAAGTAACAAAGTCATATTTACTGTTAAAAAATTCATCTAAATCTTGTTGTTTATATTTTTCATTCTGTTTAAATGCATTACGAGCTTGTGGGTTAACAGTACCTGCTGTGATAGCCTGCCCGACTACCGAATACATTTTTTTGGGGACCATCCGCTTGGGTTTTGCTCCAGATATATAAGAACCATAAGAACACAGTGTAGGGAGGGAAATGAAGGGGAGAAGTCAAATACCATCATGGAAATATCAGAGAGGGAAAACTATAAAGCAGTTAAGACAAGAAGTGTCACTATTAGAAGACTATAGAAGAGGGAACAGATCAACAAAAATGCTAAGAAAAACAGATGTGATAAAAGCAATGCGCAGTATTAGAACAGACCAGGATCTATGATACACTACATCAAATAAACTAAAAATTTTAGCACAGGTGAAAAAACTTATAAGATACAAAGATAAATATAAAGGAAAAGTACAAAATAAGCAATTTATTGATAACCCAAAAATGTTTTATAGAGAATTGGGAAACAAGGTAAAAGGAATTGAAAGACCACCAAAAAAGAAAAAATGGATACATTTTTGAGAAGTATCTATGACGATCCTGTGGAAGATAACAAAGATGCTAAATGGATAGAAGAAGTAAAAGAAAGAATAAGAAGTTTAAATGTACAGGATATGAAATGGGATGAAGTAACAGCCAGAGAGACTGAAACAAAGTTATGAAAAGCTTCAAATCAGAAAGCCCCAGGCCCAGATGCAGTACCTAACTTCTGGTTAAAAGTATTAACATCTTTGCATGATGATTTAGCCATGAGTAAGAACTATTTATATGCATACCCCAAACAGACACCAACCTGGCTAACAACAGGAAAAACAATGCTCCTACTTCAGAGTTAACCTGCAAGCTATCCTAAAAATTATAGACCAATAACTTGCCTTCCCACGATGTATAAACTATACACTGGAATTGATGACGACAGAGTTTATAGTCATTTAGAAGAAAACTCAATTATGGCTATAGAGCAAAAGGGCAATAAAAGAAAGTCATATGGAACAAAGGATCATTTGCTGTTAAATAAAGTCATAGTGGAGAACTGTAAAAAGGGGAAGAAAACCGCGGTGGTGGTGCTGCAGTAGCGTTGTCGCCTGACAGTAAGACGCTGTCCGGTTCGATTCTCAGCTAGTGTCTTCTGCATGGAGACATGCGTGAATGGGCGTACCTTCGTTGAAGGTTGTGTGTCAGGGCTGGTAACTCGGCACGTAAAAATCAGCTACCAATCATTAGCGGACCGGAGTTCCACTGTGGCGACCCCTAACCAGGAAAAGCCGAAAGACACAACAACAACAATAACAACTTGGATTGACTATGAAAACATTTGATAGTATCCCACATTCATAGATAAAAGAGTGCTTAAAAAATGTATAAGATACACCCTACACTGATCGACTACATTACAGTGACCATGAAACAGTGGCAGACCACTTTGCAGTTAAGCCATGATAAAGGGAAAATTATTATTCCAGGGATAAAAGTTGAAAGCAGGATATGCAAGGGTGACTCTCTGTTACCGCTGCTATTCTGCCTTGCCCTTAACCCATTAAGCTGTCTACTTAACAGCTTAGGCTATGACTATAATTTCGCTCCTAGAAAACAACAAAGTGTAAAGACTTCTCATATTCTCTTTGTCAATGATTTAAAACTGTATAGCTTATCAGATGAGGAACTGAAGGTACAACTGCAAGTTGTCACAACTTCTTCAGCTGATTTAAGAATGTCATTTGGTCTTGATAAATGTGCAAAAGCAACCTTTAAAGCAGGAAAACTGCAGCACCAAGAAAACATCAGTTTTGGACAATAATGTGATATAAAAGAACTTGAGCAAGAGGAAGTGTATAAATATTTGGGGATTGATGAAGGATCAACAATAAAACATGAACAAATGTGAATAAAACTACGAGTACTTTAGAAGACTTAAATTAATGCTGAAAACAATGTTGACATCTAGGAACAAAATCCAAGATATAAATGAATTTGCTCTTCCTGTCCTAACTTACAGTTTTGGAGTGACTGACTGGCCCCAAAACATGTTGGATAGATTAGATAGGAAAACAAGAAGGATACTTCATGGTCACCAAATGATTTATAAAAATCAGTGCATACCAAGATTATATATTCCAAGTTTCAAAGGAGGGGTGGGCCTCCTTGAAAATGATTATATGTACAGATCTGCAATCATAGGACTCCATACATATCTGCTGACTTCACAAGACCCAAATTTAGTGAAAGTTTTGAAACATGAGGAGAATAAATCTAAGATGACTTCCCTGCTTAATCTAGCAGAAGCATATCGGCATCAAGCAAGAATGGAAATCAAACCAGAAGCAAATAAAAATCAGGCAGCGACTGAATGTGCCAAAAAACAAAAGAAAGAATATAAGGTGAAGGACCAGATGAGAAGGCAAGAAATGTGGAAAATGCATAGATATAGTTGCAGGAATAGAAAACTTCTGGAAGAACCTCATGTTGATCAGGATCGAATGCAGGAATGGTTAAGGAGAGGAGAATTCAAACCAAGAGGTGAAAGGTTAACATCGGTGGCACAAGACAGTGGGCTACGTACACGTTGGTTTACAAAGTCCACTGAACATGTGGGAGAAATGGACAAATGTAGGTTTTGCAAAACAGAATTGGAAACAGTTGCACACCTCATTGCTGGTTGCGACATACCAATGGCAGAAGGACTATATACTGAAAGGTATAATAATGTGGAGAGACTGCTGCATTGGAGATTGTGCAAACATTATGGTAGTGAAGTGGCTAAAAAACACTGAAAACATGAGCCACAAAGCGACTATAGGAATCAATCAGAGGAGGTTAAAAAAGATTGGGAAGATATATTAGATAAGCATTTCACACAGAAACAATGGGAGGACATATTTGTGGCTCCCAAATATCCAACAAAGTCTTAAGTATTTAAGGTTTGGCATAGGTATTTTTATTCCCCATGCAGACTCCAAATAATTTTTACTAAGGTAGATTGCAAATGTTGGGGTGTGATAGGAAGAAAGAGGTAACTGTGCATATATGTTTTGGGAGTGTAATGAGGTGGCAGACATTAAACATTTCCTACAGGGTACTCTTTCAGAAATACTGGGTGAGCAAATGGGTGTAACTAAGGAATTTTTTAAGCTGGTATACAGAATTTGAATTGCCTAGGTATCATAATGCCTTGTTAAGTTTAATTCTGGTGGCTGCCAAAACAGCAATTACTAGAAAATGGAAATCAAAGTTTAAAGCAACTGTATGTGAAGTACTGGATACTGTAACAGAGGTTTTAAAGAGCTAGAAGTGGGATCTTTAGAAAAGGGTAGGAGCAAATTACATACAAAAAAATGAAAATTTGGTAACAATATGTTTTGGAGGAGGAATGAGGTTTAAAGGAGGCAGGAAATGCTCAATTTATGGAATGATGGATTGATTAAAATCATACAAAATAATATATATGATGTATAATGTTTGCAAATGGGAATATGTTAATATGGTTTGTTTTCTTTTATATAAATGTAGGACTGCCTATGTCTTAAGTGATAAGTCAATAAAGGTATTACAAATATCAATGGATCATAATAATGAATCATATTATCTTATCAAAATAATTATTTTCTAATTGTGAGGAAACAGTTAATATCCATGCTGACAGCTTCCTAGTTAAAATAATAAGTGCTCTTCATTTTGCCCTTTAATTCCACAATGTGAGATGTAGTGTTTCACAGCCTGGAAGTGAAAGGTTGATGTCTATGCAATCATGCACTTGTAAGTATAGAATCAAAGAAGACTCACAATGGCTTTAGAAGTCTATTATGAAATGCACTGATGGTACATGATTGGTTAGTGTGTCAGATAAAGACTGACACTGGCTAGAAGCAAATCAGGAAGTGGATCCAGGAAGTAAAAGTGCAGGAATAATGCACAAACTGAATTATGCGGCTTTCAGTAATTAGCCAATAAGCAAATTTATTGTTCTCCATAGTAATCTGAGATAATTTTTTGACCACTCATTTCTATGAGTACTAGACTATCAAAAAAGTGGTCTCTACTATATATCCATTTACAGTATTTCCTAGATGGGTATGGCTTTTTCTGAGCATATAAATAAAGAACATGCACTACATCAAATTCAATATAATACAGTAAATAGATACTTCACAGGCAAAGTCTTAGTTGATCTTTCCAAGGCATTCATCTTAATTTTTCTCTGTTTTCTTGGTAAAAAGTCCTCCATCTCTAATGTCAGTTGTCTCACCATTAATTGTTTTCCTGGCTACATTCAAAATCAGTACTTTACAATGGCCATCAATCAGGTACAGTCTCAGCTACAATCAGTAAAATCTGAGCATTCCCCAAAGTTCCATCCTAGGGGACTAATATTTTTTTACATTCCTCCTCCTGATCCTACATGCCCTTTGTTTGTACCCCAAGTCCCTATATTTATCGAGCCCAGCATCTTCCTATTGGACCTTTCTCAGCATCCCAGAAATGATCCTTCACCAGATGAGCATTCCAGCTCCTCAGGAAGATGTCTCTTTGTTGACTCATGTTTCGTCTCAGAGACTAAGGAGTCTTAATAGAAGTTGTGAGTGCTGACCTGGAAGCCATCATTATGGTGATTTGTCATGACCTTAGAAGTGAGTGGCTGCTTCACTGACATCCAAATATTATTGCCTTCTCAATGTATTAACTTGAGATGTCCTAAAAGGCTATTTGTCTCCATGAGAGCTCTCTCAGGCACTAGAAAGCTGACTGTTGATCACTTCATCCTATCTTTATTTTATTAGCCAACACTACTAGACTAGCAGCACAAGCCTATTCTCACACTTGGGTCACTGGTGGAACAGACACTCAAGCTGCTCTCCAGAGTTCCACCCAGTGGACCACCATAATGTATTATGTACATAAGTGCACTCATCTTCTCCCAGTGCAAAAGTAATATGCAAAAATCATATTCCTTGTGAAGCTTATAGATCCACAGGAAAAAAGGTCCTAATAACCAAAATAGAAAATGCCCTCCCTACATCCTCACTATGCCCTGCATGTTACATCTATCACTCCCAGACCCCTTTAGACAGTATATGTAGATTCAGTAATCTCACCAACAATTAGAACATGATTTCATTACCTTTCAAATACCCAACTGCCTACCAATTTCAGCATGTTCTACCCTGCTGCTATTCACTTGTTTCTATAAAATATTAAATGAAAACTCCTGCCTATCATTAAAAAACAAATCCATCAAAAAATCCTCCCCCTATTTATCAAGAAGCCAAGAAAATAAAATTCATAGTACAGTGCCATGTTCAAACTGGCTATATATGAAAAATAGTTTTCTAAAAATAATCTCCTCCAATAAAAGTTGACTTCCATGCCAAATCAGAGAAATAACTACCTACAAAAAAATTTCAAGAAAAAATATTTCATTTTCTTATTTTTTTCTACAAATGCACCTGTTTCACATACAATGGATATCCAAAGACACTACAAATGCACCCATTGTTAGATGCTACTTTCCAGTTCACTAGCACATTGTAAAACACTCAACACTATCATTTTCCAAAAATGTAAGCAGAAAACTTGGCATAGTTACTTTCTCTTTTACCAGACAAATTAGCAAACTACAACTCAAGGGTTGTGTAAGCTAAATCTAAATATTACAAAAATATTAAGCAATATAACAATGGTATGTGGTGGCCATGGTGGTGCAGCGGTTAGCATTCTTGCCTCATAGCAAGAGGTCTTCTGTTTCGATTCTCGGCTGGGGTGCCTTCTGTGTGGAGTGTATGTTCTCCCTGTTGTTGTGTGGGCTTCCTCTGGGTGCTCTGATTTCCTCCCACATTCCAAAGGCATGCAGTAGGTGGATTGGATACTCTAAATTGGCCATAGGTATGAGTGTGTATGGTACAGATGAACTACTGTGGCAGAGCTAGCCACCCAGCAGTGTAAACCTTGGTTTGGGATCATTGTCACTGTTGAAGTGACCCTGACCCCATGTGCAAAAGAGGTTGCGGATGAATAACAGTGGTATGTATAACCATATCTACTTATCTGTCATTACAAGCCTGAAATTACTGCATTCATAAGTTTATTTCTCATTCAAACTTTATGTTATAAATGTTTTCACAGTTTTTTTGTAAAAGCTTTACTGTATGTACATGGACCATATGGTGAAAATTCACCAGTGTCATTGCTGAACATTGTACCTTGGAATAGTCCACTTACCAGGTTAGCAAAGTTTAAGCACAGCTCCTTCTGGACACCTATAAAACAAACAAAAACATTGGTAAACCTATTTACAAATATATCTGAATCATTTCTAACATAAAGCTCTTTAAATACAAACTTAAAACGTTTCTCCTCAATGTCAACACCTATCACTGGAATGATCCCACTTATATCCCATCTTACCACCTTACTACCTCTCACACTTTTGGCACACACAATGTCATTGTCATCCCTTTCTCTTTTTGTTGATAAAAAAAATTCTAACTTTTGTACTGCATGTTATGCTCTTTATTGCAATGTTTATGTAAACTTCATTCTTAGGCCTTTTGTAAATTTCTAATGTCCTCATGTGAAGTACATTACTGGATTGTTTGCATACAACTTCATTGTCAGATGTTTTTCTTTTTTGTAACTTTGTAATAACTGTCTGGAGCTTTTCTCCTCTGGTCTCCACTGAAAATGGGCCACTGGCTCAGTTGGACTAACCCGGTTAACAAATGACAAATAAATAAATTAAATAAAATAAAGTCACACACACACACACACACACACACACACACACACACAAAGTACCCATGCACACACTCACACACACCTGCGCACGCATGAGTGCACACACACGGACACAAACACACATACACACACACACACACACACTACAGTCTCTGCTCCCGTCCAAACCTTCCTGTGGTCCCTCACTCCCATAATACTTTTATACCATTATGGCACTTTACAGGAGTCAGTCTTGGTGGTCTAGTGTATCCCTTCGCACCCTCTGATCCCCATTACAATGTAGGTGCCATTATGGCACTTTAGAAACATATTCCTGGTATCCAAGGGTTACCCACACTCCCCAATCCCTGTACTTTGGTTGGTGCCATTACAGCCCTTAACAGTGAGTCAGGTGTTCACTGACTCCTCATTTTTATGAAGATGCCATTATAGTACTTTTACAGCAAGCCCCAGTGCCAGTGTGGTTCTCTTCCCTACCCCCACCATGTTCATGTTCGCAGCAGAACACAACCTTTTAGCTATGTTCACTACATTGATGTGGTGGGTATAGCCATGCTGAGATACATGGCCAAGTGCTTTCTTGAATTGCTCATCCATGTAGATGACTTGCTGGGGGCAGTTCTGAGGAGAGAGTACATGTGCATGGCTAATTAGCAAATGCCTTAACACCTGTATGCCTCATTAGCATTCCACATGGCCACAGGATCTGTCCTTCATGGTGTTGAATGTCTTTAAGTTAGAGTACTGTGCAAGTACTGTGTAAGGGTGCTTCTTGAATACAGAAAAGTACAGCAATGTGTATACATTGCAGTGGGATCATTAATCTGACCCCAAGGGGTGCCTAAAAAGACAACACCATTACATCACCATCGGCAAAGCAGTATAGTTTACTTATTAAGCAGATATTTACCTTCTCTGTTAGTACCTTCTTTTCAAGTATAATTGCCTAGAACACAGTCAGTCCTTAAAGTATTTAGTACTTATCATACTCTTACCGAGGATTCTGAGATCATCATCTACTTCCATTTCAAATGAGATTTCACATTATTTGCTATCCGAGGTAATGAATGCCTTTTCTATCAGAGGGCCCTTGAAATGGAAAGCTAAGCCAAATAAACTTAGGTAACCAGGTAGTCTGCCTTTTGTCTAATCATCATAAAAACATTCAGAATAAGAAGAGCTCTTCTGAGTGTGTACTTTTAACTCCTAGTGGGTGTGGCTTGCACCTTTAAAAATCAGGTTTTCACATTATAGTTCAAACAAACATTCATATTTCTGGAAGAAAATAGTAAATGGCAAACTATTCAGGATAAATTAATCTTTATATTAGTGGCATTCATTCAGTTTGATGGTTTAAACTGGATTTTATAAGCCAAAATAAAGGCAGTGAATATTAATTTTGTAATGTTGTATAAACAACTTATGATATCTCAGTATCCATTAAAGCAAGACATGTACTGCCAGCAGGATTTTCTTCATACTTCATATGAGGCTATGCAGTTCAGTCTGTTACCTGAATGTTGAGATATTCAGAGAAATATGAAAATTATCGCAATACAAATAAACAGTATACAAATACTATTCAATATCTTTTTAGATAGCAACTTACAGACAGTAAATCAAAACAACTCTCAGAAGTTTTGGGCAGGATTGAATAATCTACTTCATCCTGGAAAAACGTCTATCCCCATCCCAGCTGCTACTATTGATAAATGCCCCGAGGATGTTTCAGATAGTTTTAACCAATTCTTTACTGAGACAATTCAAGCCCTAGCAAGCCAACTACCTCCTAGCTCCCCTGGTCCTGAAAGTACCACCCCTAGAAACCTACCCTCATTCAGCTTCCAATGAGTGGCAACATCACTTATCCGTACCTTGATCGAAAAATTAAAACCCACCACACTCTCTGCTGATCAACTCCCCGCCAAGTACCTTCAAAAATCAGCCAGTGCTATTGCCTACCCGGTATCAATACTAATTAATTGAACCATAGCAGAAGCTGGAATTCCCACCATCTGGAAAATATCCTACATAATCCCACTTCATAAAGGAGGTAGCTCTACTGAATTATCCAATTATAGACCAATAGCCATACTCTCTCACCTTGCAAAGATTATGGAAAAATGTATTCACAGACAACTCATGCACCACCTACACCAGAATCACCTCATGGCAGATACCGAACATGGCTTCCATCCACACCACAGCACTACTTCAGCCCTACTAGCTTTCACCAACACCATAAACCATAATCGCAACAACAATCACATATCCTCCGCCCTCTTCTTGGATCTTTCCAAGGCATTCGACAATGTTGACCACCAACTTCTAATACACACCCTGCAAAAATTCTGTCTAGAAGGAGGAAGCTACTTCATGATAGAGCAAAATCCATAAAGGGGAAGGCATCTCTGATCAGTACTAGCAAAAAACTACGATCACTCATAAAATCATCCAAGGCCAACTTTGAGAGAAAAATTGCACAAGACACTAAATATAATCACAAGGCTTTCTTTAGTTATGTTAGAAACCTGAGTGGAAATTCCCAGATATGCTCAGAGTTAGTCCAAAATGACAAAAAATACACTGAACCCACAGACATTGCCAACATACTAGCAGACAGGTTCAGTGCAAATTTTTCTCCCCCCCCCAAAGGGACAAATATCTATCCCAGCAGAGTGTTGCCTCCCTGACATCTCAGATGCCCAGGGGAGAGCCGCCCTCTCCAAAGCTAAAAACACAGCATCAATGGGACCAGACGGTGTCCCGGGTTGCGTGCTACATGAACTCCAAGAAGAGCTAAACCCACACATAAGGCAGCTGTTTAATCTCAGCCTTACTACAGGATATGTACCCAAAGAATGGCATACAGCAACAGTGGTCCCACTCCACAAAGGAGGTGCTTCTACAGACCCTGGAAACTACCGCCCCATAAGCTTGACGAGCCTGGTCTGCAAAGCTATGGAGAGGATCATTATGGAACTCATTAACAAAGACATTGGGGACCTACAGACACTGGATCCTACCCAATTCGGCTTTGTTAAGGGCAGATCCTGCCTCATGAACCTGGTCAACTTCTTTGAAACAGTCACCAAGGCCATTGATGAGGGTAAGGTAGTTCACACAGCCTACCTTGACCTTGCAAAAGCCTTCGACACAATTCCCCACTCGGGCATCATAGACAAGTCTCTCCAGCTTAAATATAAACCCCTATGTCATAAGATGGGTTGCAAACTGGCTCAAGGACAGAACCCACAAGGTCAGAACTGCTGGAGCCATGTCTGACTCTAAACCAGTGACAAGTGGCATCCCACAGGGCTCAGTCCTGGGACCTCTCTTGTTCGGTATTTATTTTTCTGAGGTACAGGCTAACATGGGAGGATTGTGGCTGACCAAGTTCGCAGATGACTGCAAACTGGGCGCCATAATTGATTCTCCAGAGAACACAAGCATCCTTCAAAAGGGTCTCATAGAAATGGAAAACTGGTGCCAGAGCCATGGCCTTAAACTAAACGCCAAAAACTGTATAGTCATACCCTTTGGGGAAAACAAAGTGCCCACAAATTACCACATAGGTGGTAATCCATTAAGTACGGAAAAAGTAATTAGGGACCTAGGGACCCAAGTTGACAGTAACCTCTCGTTTGACACTCACATTGCCAAAGTGGTTAGAAAGACCTTCTACATTGCCCACCTTATCATGAAGGGATTCACATCTAGATCGGGAGAGGTCATTGTGCCCCTTTACTCTTCCCTCATCAGGCCCATAATTGAGTACAATGCCCCATTTGAGATGTACCTTACCCGACACCTGCAGCAATTGGAAAGACCCCAAAAGTACCTCACCAAGAGGATCAAGGGACTCAAACATATGTCATATGCTGCCCGGCTAAAAAAACTCCAACTCTACTCAGTAGCATACCGCCTACTCAGAGGTGATCTATGCCTGATGTACAAGGCCATGTCCAACTCAGAATTAATGGACATGCCCCACATCAGAAAATCCAAGTCCACCAGAGCTACGCTAGTGAGAGATTTGAACCTCAGCACATAAATAAATAGGACATGCTGGAGGGACAGATTCATAACCCAGAGGTTCCCTTCACTCTGGAATAAAATCCCAGTCCATGTTAGGCAGAGCCCCTCACTGACTCTCTTCAAGAGAAATCTTGACGAGTGGATGGGAGATCATAGGTTTACCCCGGGGGTCACTTCTGTGTCACTGTTAGACAGAGGTACAGTAAACTAAACCTTAAAATGGGCAAGGTATACTCATTCCAAGGGGTGGCGAAAGCCAAACACACTCTGGCTAGGCTTATAAATGCCCTAGGGCAGATAGCCTAGTATGAACCTATGAACCTATGAACTAAGGCCCTTCAATGGTTTAAATCTTACCTGAATGGGAGACAGTAGGCTATTCTTTGGCAGAACAAACTCTCTAGCATACTACCCAACACCCTTGGAGTACCACAAGGCTCTATACTAGGGCCCCTGCTGTTTTCCATCTTCATTAACGACCTATATACTGCCATCCCAAAAGTTAGATGTATCCAATACGCTGATGACTCCACCTTGATCTGCTCCGCCACATCTCCAACAGACTTATGGTCTGCTACCCAGTCCACCTTTAACACTATAGAAAACTGGCTTTCTGAATGTTGTTTGATACTAAATCCCAAAAAAAACTAAAATGCTCTTATTCTCATCAACACAAAGGTCTCCTGCTTTTACCTTTACCATAAATGCAAATGATGGCACATTAATCTCCCCTGACCCCTCTACAAAACTACTAGGTGTCATTATAGATAACAATCTAAAATTCGACCTACATGTAAACCAATCGATCAATATAATCAATAAAAAACTAGGGTCACATTGCAGAATAAAATCCTTCCAAAACCCTCCAGCTAAAATTGCCATAGCTTGCTCTCACTGTCTCTCAACACTTCTGTACGCATCCCCTATACTCTCTGATATAAACAAGACTGTACTTAAACTGTCAACCTGCTACAACCACACCACCAGGTTTGCCTCTGGGTTGCTTCTTAGGACACATCATTGCATCAATCTTAACCAGCTTGGGTGGCTTGAACTACCCAGTCTAATCCAGTATAACCAACTGATCATGGCTTATAAAATCCTCTATAATCCAGATAATACTCCTGCACTTAAAAATCTTATCACCCCCTATCACAATCCGTGACTGCTTTGATCCTCTAACAGACTACTAACTCAGACAAGCAAAATTAACAATGCAGCTGGTGACTCTCTCTTCGCAAACTCTGTAGGCAGATCTGGAACTCACTTCCAGCTGACATTACTTTACTCTCCTCCCTAGGTCAATTTAAAACTAGACTCAAACAACATCTGGCACTAAACTGGCTATGTCATTGTATCAAGCCTGGCTAACTCTCTTCTAGATTATGTAAAATCTATTAATCAGCTACTGTTTAATTTACCCCTGGCTTTCACCGGGGTTTAATTCTAACCTGTGCAACATGTTTATTATTGTTTGCTTATGCACTCTTTGTCAAAATTATACTTGTAGCATGTTTTTAATGTTTCTGTTTACCTGGACCTTTTCTCCCCAGGCCTCCACTGAAAATGGACACGCACCCAGTCAGACTATCCCAGTCAACAAATGTAAAATAAATAAAAATAAAATAAAAATCTTTAGCTACATTAAACAGAGATCAAATAACAATACAGCTGTGTTCGTCATCCTGCATGCTTTAAGATGAAATATTCTGATACCTTGTATGTAACATGGCTTTGGAATTATTAATGCAAAAATATGAACAAGCAATATTTGACACATCAATATGAGGTAACTGCAGAGATGCCTGGAGGCGTACCTGGCTGTAATGAGTTTTTAAACAGTTGTAGGGGAGGTGTACATTGCCATGCAATTGTTTAAGAAATGAAGCATATACCTGAGTGGACCTGCATTCGTTAACTATGTATACTTTTGGCCTGTACAGGATCTATAATGTTTTGTTTTAGGTTCATAGGGTCATAGGGTCATAGATGTGTACTAGGCTAACAGCCCTGGAGCCTATATAAGCCTTGCCCAAGAAGATTCCCTGGCATTATGCCACCCAAAGCAAGTTACCAGTGGCCCTGTCAAGCAAGGTCACTGAAGTGATCCCGGGGTGAACTTCCTATTGCCCATCCATTCGTCAAGATTCTCTTAAAGAATGCCAGTGAAATGCTCTGCTTGACATGAATGGGAAGTTTGCTTCAGAGTATGGGAAATCTCTGGGTTAGGAACCTGTCCCTCCAGCATGTTCTATTTATTGTGGTAATGAGGTTTAGGTCACTGGAGCGTGTGGCATGGAGGGATTGGGATTTCTTTAGATGTAGCATATCTAGCAGCTCTGGGTCAGACATGGCTTTGTAGGTCAAGCAGAGATCGCCTCTAAGTAGGCGATAAGAGACAGAGTATAGCTGGAGTTTTTTGAGTCTGTCCATATAGGGCATGTGTCTAAGGCCTAAGAGCCTCTTAGAGAAGTATTTTTGTAACTTTTCCAATTGTTGTAGGTGTCTAGTGAGGTACATACCAAATGGGGCGTTGTATTCTATAATAGGTCTAATGAGGGATGAGTACAGAGGGATTATGACCTCTTTTTTCTTCCTGGATGAGAAAACATTTGTAATGAGATGTGCCACATAGAAGGACTTCCTGACTACAGTGGCAATGTGGTTATCAAAGGAGAAGTTGCTGTCAACCTGGGTCCCCAGGTCTATGTGGTAGTTCATGGGCACCAGATTTTTCCCAAAGGGAATGACAATGCACTTTTTGGTATTGAGCTTAAGGCCATGGTTCTGGCACCAGTCATTGGTGTCAGTGAGGCCTTTTTGTAGATAGTCTACATCAGTTGGAGAATCAATAATGGCTCCCAGTTTGCAATCATCTGCAAACTTGGTCAGCCAGAGTCCCTTTGTGTTGGCTTGAACTTCAGAGAAGTAGATGCCAAACAGGAGAGGACCTAGGACCTAGGACTGATCTCTGTGGGACACCATTTGTAACTGGTCAATAGTCAGATTTGGAGTCTTGTACTTTCACAGTGTGGGTTCTATCAGTGAGCCAGTTGGCAACCCATCTTATGACACAGGGGTTTATGCCTAGTTTAGTGAGTCTATCTATGATTCTTGAGTAAGGGATGGTGTCAAAGGCCTTGGCAAGATCTAGGTATGCTGTGTGAACTACCTTGCCCTCATCCACAGCTCTGGTGACAGACTCGAAGAAGTCTATCAGGTTGAGCAGGCATGATCTACTTTTCACAAACCCAAACTGAGTGGGGTCCAGAGTTTGGAAATTCCCTATGTCCTTATTTATAAGGTCCATGATGATGCGCTCCATAGCCTTACATATCAGACTCATCAGGCTATTGGGGTGATAGTTCCCAGGGTCTGTAGTCACTACCCCTTTGTGGAGTGGGATGACTGTAGCAGTGCACCATTCAGTAGGAACAAAGCCTGAAATGAGTCTGTGATTGAACAAGGTACTCAGGTGTGGTGCCAGTTCACTTTGTAATTCATGTAGAACACAGCCAGGGATATTATCGGGTCCCATGGAAGCTTATTCTTGGCTTTGGACAGTGCAGTTTTTACCTGTGTAGCTCTGATAATAGGGACTTGGCATTCCTCAGGTATTGTGATAGGCCCTTTAGGGGGTGAAAGGGGGGGTAAAGTTCGCACTGAACCTGTCGGCCAATATGTTTGCAATATCAGTTGGCTCTGTATATGTATTGCCATTGTGCTGTAACTCAGAGCAGATCTGAGTATTGTCATGCAGATTCTTGGCATAACTATAGAATGCCTTGTGGTTGTCTTTAGAATCTGCATCAATTTTGTTTTCATAGCTAGCTTTAGTGGATTTGATGAGGGATCTCATTTTTTTTGCTGAGGCTAACAAGGGAGTTTTTCCAATCTTGGGAATTCACCCTTTTCTGCAGCAGTTTTTTTCCTTCTGTTGTAGAGCTTGTTTATGGTGGGGGATCATCAGATTGGCTTCCTTTTTTGGAGGAGAGCATCTTGGTTCTGTTTGGTATCGCCCATTCCATGCACTTCTGTATGTGCTCATACAGTGCATTGGTGTATGATTCAGCAGTCATGCACCTATTTTCCATTTGCATGGGTGTTGTGAAGTTAGCCACCTCTGTTTTTAGAAACCCAAAATTGGCTTTGGAGAAGTTTTTTATGGTGGTTTCCTTTGTGGGGGGGATGTGGATATCCATGGTAATAAGCTTGTGTGTAGAGTGATGGTCTCCCATGTTAGTAATGACCAGGTCAAGGATGTTTCTACCCCTGGTGAGGATAAAAATTAGTTGGTCCAGGGCATTGGAATTAATGAATTCCGGAAAACATTGAGCAAGTGTGTTGGTACATGAGTAATTTTCCCAGTTAATGGAGGGGTAGTTAAAGTCTCCAAGTATAAGGGTATTGCATTTTACCCTAATATTTTTCAGTGTGTTTAGGAATGTGGAGTAAGAGTCTTGGGACATGGTGGGGGATCTGTAGCAGGCTACAACCTGGATTTCAGTTTTACCCATTGTTAGTTGTACCTGAAATATCTCTGATGCGTTATGTTGGGCTACTAGTCTGCAGGTGTACATATTCTTTATGAATATAGAGACATCACCACCTTTAGTGTTTTGGTCCAGATTTAGGGACCAAAAGGTGTGGTATTAATTATAGCCTAGTAGTGCTGGGGTGCTCTCTGGAGCCTTGAACCAAGACTCAGTCACTGCCCAGATGTCGATGTTCTCCATTTTAAGGAGTGCTTCGAGTGAGTGAATTTTGGGATTTAGACATCTAGCATTGAGTAGCATAACCCTCAGATTCCATTTGCTTGTACCTGCTATGGTGGTAATTTTATCTTTAGGACATTGCCTAAAAAAGGCACTATAGGGGTGGCAAGATACTGGATCCCCTTAGAATGACAGCAGAAACTTAGCCAATTGTTGAAGTCAATCATTTTCTGCTTGTACTGTGGTATCATTCTGGGTGACGGTAGGATGGTACTCAGACCTAGGGTCATACCTGCCTGGGCTACAAGATCCAAGAGCTCCTCTATGCCTCTTTTCATGTAGTCCAGGGAGGTATGTCTCAGGTCATTCACACCAACATGGACAATGACAGAGTCATATTTGCACCTGTTGTGGAGTGACCTATGTGCGTGTGTTATGTGGCAGATCCTGGCACCCGACAGGTAGCTGACTGTAACTTTCTCCTTATTCAACCTATTCTGTGGGACATCAGTGTGCCCTACTAGTGAGTCATCTATGACTAGTGTATTGAGTAAGTTTTTTGTCTTATGGGCTCTGGTTGAGTGGCATACTGTTTACGTGAGTTATGTGTCTCATGGTTTGTACTGGGATGTGGTGGTTGTTTGCGTTTCTGCCTCACCGGTCTCTGTTGTTTGGGCAGATTTTTATGGAGAGCCTCCACGAAAGTATGTGTGTATTTTGTGTTACTATGTGAGGGTTGTGGTGGTGTAAGTTCTGGAGAGCTATGTGTTGAATGTGGTGTGGTGCAGGTGTTAATCTTCTCCTCTTGACTGGCTAATCCAGTCTTGGCTGGAGAGTGCTTGGCTTCCAATCTGGCTATATATGTGCATCTCTCACAAGTCATAGTGTTTGGAGGTAAGAGGAGAGGGTTGTCTGTGCACATGAGGCAGTTGCTACATTGCCTCAGAATGCCCAAGTTCACCAGGTTGACAGAAAAAAGCACAGGGAACTGACCATTAGACATGCCTGGATATGAGCTCAATATATTAAGTACTGAAGCCTTTTACAGGAAAAATGTCACTCAAAGTGTCTGAGTCTGTACAGAGCACTGCCAAACACTTAAGGGGAAACTAATACACAGACCCTGAAAATTTAAGGATGAAGTATTTAGACAGATACTCTAAAGTTAGGAAGAAATCAACCAGTACTTACTAAAAATAAAAAAAAATAGCTTGTCAAGAATGATGATAAGAGGGTAGTCGCATGAATGGCTACTGCTGGGCTGCTACTAATGCTGGTTTAAGTTTTACCTGTCTAAAAAGTTAAGCTTTAGTGGGGAGTCACTAGTTTTAAAACAGCAAGGTAGATTGAAAGGGGTGGTCACTTTTTTATTTCTGGTACTATGGAATACAGTAGGATGGTCAATAAACTTAAATAGCTGAAGGGGAGTGATTTCACAAAATGATAATTTTGTGCTTACTCACACCAACCAGTAAAAGTAGAGAGGAAATGAGATATATGGTAAAATTAACTAGGGGGAGGCAACTAAAAAGACAGTGGTGTTTAAGAACACAAAAGTAACCAGGTGGAAGGGTGGAAAACATTTCTGTCTGACTCATTACTTAGTTTGTCCGTACAATAAATAAAATTAAAGTTTCCATCCAGAATGTAACCAAGGTGTTTTACTGTGGAAATAAATTCAAATGACAAGTTGAGTAAAGTAATTTTCAAAAGTAAACATCTAATACGTATTTTCGATCGTGCAAAAAGTATATATTTGGGTTCACCAATATTGTAAAAGAGACTGTAATGTTGTTGCCACTTGTTTCTGTTAAAGCTTTAATGCAACTAGTTTGTCTTAATGCATGGTGAAATGTGAATATAAATGGATGACCCATATGCATATTGGCCCACAATGATTCCTTCCCAAAGATTTTTCTGCATGCTTTAAGTAGACTGAGAAGATTAATGGCTCAAGCACTGTCCATTGTGGTATCCTATGCTGACAATGACCATTGTAGTATCCTATGCTGACACTAACCATTGTGGCACCTTACACTGCAATTGACCATTCTGGCACCCTATACTGAAATTGACCATTGTGGTACTCTATGTCAAATGTTTGCAGGAAAAGATATTATTTTGCCATCTAACAGGTGGGGATCTTACTTAAGTGACCACTGAAATAATCTGTGCTATGGTAGTGGAGAAGTAATTAGTGTTACAAGCCTTGGAAAATCAAACTGTACAGATAATACTATTAACTTTATGAAATGTGATAACAGTATAAAGGCTCCACCTGTATGCTGTGGGTATATTATAGTGAGTATCCATGTTTGGGGTACATCTCCTTCTTCAGCTGTTCTGCTGAATGAGACTGTTATAGGGCAGACAAGCTTTTAGCACTAAGGTGAAGTATTATTGGGGGAAAGGTTTAGCTGGAACTCAACCAATACGATTGCATTTTCTCATCTTTTTGATGTTTAGTACAACTGCAACTGTGTGACTGTGTGTGTGTGTGTGTGTGTGTGTGTGTGTGTGTGTGTGTGTGTGTGTGTGTGTGTGTGTGTGTGTGCGTGTGTGCGTGTGTGCATGTGTGCGTGTGTGCGTGTGTGTGTGTGTGTTTGTGTTCAGTACTGCAAGCCAGGGAGTATGCTATTTATTTGTAGCTGTTGGTTTTAGTTTGAATTGTGTGATTAGGATTTTGAATAGCTGATCATAGTAGATAGTTGATTGTTATTTGACACTAATTGCCTTTCTAGGCACTACTTGCTGT
Organism: Protopterus annectens; assembly: GCF_019279795.1. Lineage (NCBI taxonomy): Eukaryota > Metazoa > Chordata > Ceratodontiformes > Protopteridae > Protopterus > Protopterus annectens. The sequence continues at coordinate 950,804,682 of NC_056737.1, read as the reverse complement.
TTTAGACTAGTCTAAAGTTTGAAGGAATTGAGACCCTGGAACCATGGCCATTTTTATAGGAAAAGAAATCTAGGGAAGAGATTTTGTTTTTACCCATCTTGTATGCACTGGTGATAATGTGTCTATTAATGTTAAGAAAGTAGGGTTAAAGAGGTACACCGCCTAGTTTATGGATGATACGTCAGTTGATATAGAGTAAGATCGTATTATGGAGTAGTTAATGGTATATATAGTCCTTGTTGATTTCTGTGGTGCATGTTTTAGGATATGATCACTGATTACATCTGTCAAGATTACTGCTGCAGTAATCTAAAAGGGTTTAGATGTTCAAGTTCAGTTGAATACAAATATTTTTTGATAAAGTTATGAATGTATGTATTAGGAGTTAACAGGTGTGCATATCTGTACACGTTAATTAGTAGATGGTAGTAGGAATAGGAATTGTTTCTCCACTATGTATTTGCAACCCTCAAGATGATTAGATCAGTTGAAATATTGCTATACAACCAGAGACAGCATTGGTAACAACATGCAATATGAATATGGTTGCTTCACAGAAGCATGCTAGTTTTAAAGGTTTGCTGTGGCATAAACATAGTGCTGTTAATACAGATTCGAATCCTCAAGAGCTGGGGAAATCTTGCACGTCTTTAATGCAGGTGACAACATACAATAACACTGTCTACTCCCATGGATTTATATTGTTTCCTAATAAACTGCATACAGGAGAAGAGTGAAATTTCATTGTTGAGAATATATTGTCTGGGTCAAGTCCTGCTTCTTCTACAATACTTTCAGCACAGAGTTCTAACCATGCATATGCAAGCAATAATGTCTGACAGGGTGTGTGTTAATGTGTAATTAATGCCCACCCAGGGGTGTTATGAGGCCCGACCCTGCAGGCGGAGGGCCACTACACCCCTGCAGGGGTATTAATTACACATTAACACACACCCTGGAGGACATTATTGTGCTTAGAGAATGGGGTCTCTGTAAAATTCTTGTGTTTTACTTGCTTATTTATTTCTTTTTAAGTACTATATTATTTTTTTATATATTTTTAATGTAAAATAGTTCCTCTGCCTAATGTTTCAAACTTACTATAGTATAAGTTAATAGTGTTGGGAGGAAGAATTTTATTAAACATATATAAAAATAATATAGTGCTTAAAAAAATAATAAGCAAGTAAAACACAATTTTACATAGAGCCCATTCTATCTCTCATACACACATACACAGTCTCTTCTGCTTTCACACACATAAATGCACACACACGCACACACACACACACACACACACACACACACACACACACACACACACACACACACACACACGCTCTCACACACACACACACACGCGCGCGCGCGCGTGCTCACACACGCACACACGCACACACACCCGCACACATGCACACACACGCACACACACACACGCACACACACACGCTCACATGCACACATGCACGCATGCACACACACATGCACACACGCACACGCACACACACACACACACACACACACACACACACACACACACACACAATCTTCTTTGCTTTCACACACACAAGATCAGTATAATTTTCCTCCTTTTCAGAACAGGGAATGGGGATGTGCACATAAAAATAATAAAAATAATATGAATCTAGTGATGAAAAAAGGCAACAAACATATGGAGTTCACAGACAAAAGGTCTTGTGCCAAATTAGACTAAATCAATTTGCAATACTGTGAAGTGATTCTTGATAGCCTCAGTCTTCTTTTATTATGGTCTGTATTTAACAGCTCCAAGCACTGTTACCATCTTTCCCTTACACATGTGTTTTACATTCTTCCCTTGTTTTCCATGTCTGAAGTGCTATGTATCAGTAGTAATTCAGGGATCTGGAATAACCTAAAAGGATATATGCACAACAGTGAAGGCATTTCCCTGTTATTTAAGCTAGCAATGCTGCTACTGTCTTATTTGAGAATGTTACAAATAAGAAAATCACCTGTCTCTAATACACAAGGTAACTGGAGTCTTCACTCCACCTCCAGCACCCCTAAAAAACATTCCACTACAGAAATCGTTTTGCACTTTCACAGGGTCAAGCTTGTGTGTCATCTGGTTCTAGGTATTTAACTTACACTAAGCTGCATGCTTCTCAATTGCATTACCTTATTTACCTTTCCTAAAGATATTTCCGCACCATATTATAATGGGTGAGCATGAAATAGTCTTTGTTAATTGGATTGGTATTATTCTAGTCAGGATTTTTTTGTCAAGTGTTTACAGGAAAGTGTGATAACACTTTGCAAAATGTGATCCACTGTCTCCACATATTCTTGGTTTATGCAGTGCCTTACACAATGCAGATCTTATAAAGAAAGATTTTGCATGAATTTTATTTTCATTTCTGATGCCAGTTGTGAAATAATGCTTATGTTCCAGATTATCCCTCATTTCCACCCCTCGTGTTTATTATCCTTCTGTGCTATATTTTGAAGAATAAGAATTCTAAAAATTCTAAATACTTGTCTCTTTTGTGCATGTTGTATATGTATGTGCAGCTTTGACCATCTGTGTGTGTGTGTGTGTGTGTGTGTGTGTGTGTGTGTGTGTGTGTGTGTGTGTGTGTGTGTGTGTGTGTGTGTGTGTGTGTGGTTACTTTTAGGTAAGCTTTTAGGTTTCTCAAAAGCAGCAAATGAACTTAGCTCATTTATCTTTCTCTGAGGCAGTAAATGTACTTTAGTTTGTGAGACCAGTGTTGCATGTTGTGATAAGTTGTCATCTTCTTCTGAAAAGGGTGATTTAGTTACTGGACCTGAAAAGAAACATTCTCTTTATGAAGAAAGTGCTACAGTGTCATATAACAAAGCCTTGGTAACTTACGTAGCTGAGGCTGGTGACAGACTACACTGCCTTCTTTATCAACGCTGTCATCTCTGAACATTGCATTGGCACTTCTAAGCATTTGTTGCTCTGCAACAACTTTTCCAAGTAATAGTTTTTTTTTTTTTATTGTCACAATTAGCATTCTGCAGTATTGTGATCTCAGGGGCATTACTAATTGGTGTTTTGTTATGATATTCTAAGGGAAGATTTTTTCAATATAGATTCAGTGATGCTGTGTGGAACAAACATTTAAAGTCTGAGCAGAGAGCATAATTTCTGCAGCCAGGTTTTTTGTATTTTGTTTCATCACTTGTATTATCATCCCCGTATTTTCCATTTAAATCTTCATGCATGAGCATTTAGGTAAAGCAGATGTACTCACCAATGAATCTTCTGTTTGACTTAAGAAATGCCAACAACCAAAAAGTAATTTACCACTAAAGATTTTTCACACATACTAATGGACAAACAAAAGATATGTGCAATACTATGCGTGTCTGAGCTAGGTTTTGTAACTGACAACAGTGTTGCTGGCCAGAAAACTGTGTAAGCGAATGCGGATATAAATACTGTGTAAAGCAGAGCACCTACTGTCCACGGATTTGTGAGGAATGTCACAATGACCACTAGGGCTTCTCAGATAGCTGTCAATATGTTAGTGCAACACATCTACACAAAGGCCAACATAATGAGCAGACAAATAACCAGAAGTAGGGACATGTTTGACACAGATGTCACATGGAAATGTGTTAGAATGAAACTCTCCCAACCTCTTAGAGCAAGAAATCTAGACAAAGCCATAAATAATGGGGGGAAAGGCCCAAAATTATGGACAGATTTTTAATATTGGTCTTCCAGACTTAGAAAGTTGAAGAAATAATAGGTTTCACAGAACTTTCCGAAGAGCATGAAGTTTGAAACTCAAATGTCTGTAATTAGTTTCTGACTTCAATCTGCAATGACATGCCAGTGATTTGCCTGAAAACCAAAATGTTATGAGGAAAAGATCAGAAATATGAGACAAAAAGTGGACATTCTGCACAAATCAGGACAGTTAAGATTTATGACTCAGTTGTATGTAATATCGACTCACATCAGTCCTGAGATCATCCCAGTGATATGGCAGAAAGCCACACATTTGATAAGGAATATCTGGACAGTTGAGAGGTATTTATGTGAAAAATATGGTCCAAACACAGTATAGGACAGTGTACCTACAGTGCAGAGTATTGTGATATCCCATTCCTGGCATTCTGTACTGAAGCTGTGCAAATGATCTATAACGGGACATTGACTACCATGTAAAATGAGCACTTAGGGGAAATATGTGTATTGCATAGGGACACACACATCAATTGTAAAATGAACACAGTAAAAGAGGACAGGTGAAACTCCTTAATGTACAGCAGAGGAAGGTATGTCAATGGATGATGGTTGTAGCAACACCAGTCAGATATCTATATGGTACATTAGGGAGTGTAGAGTGAAAATATGTTTCATGTGACTGTTTCACAAGGTGGCATAACATTGAGGTGGATGTCTGTGTGAGTTAAGCATCCTTACATAAATAACACAGAGGACATTTATCAGGGATCTGACATAAAATTGGGATAGACTGTATACTGTGAAACAGTGCAAACTGATATGCCTGAATATGACTGTACTCTCAGCAGAGGTCTCCAGCAAGGTGGGCACAGGTAAAGGCTCATGGAAAACATTACAAGAAACAGCCACAATCATGCACAATATCAGAATAATACCACCAGTAATCCCATGCCTCTGACATAACATATGTGATTTACAGTGATAAGAGATGTGTCTAAACACACACACACACACACACACACACACACACACACACACACACACACACACAAACACACACACACACACACACACACACACATACACACACACACACACGCACACACACTTGAACAACTATTATAATACATCCACACTCTGTGAGGGTAACCTTGTACACTGTCCTGGCACTGTAACATCTACCAGAGGTGTTAGGAGGGACACTGCTATACCTGTATGTGACAGTATGGGCAATACAAGCTAGTTGCCTTGTGTGCATGCCATATATATATATATATATATATATATATATATATATATATATATATATATATATATATGGGACATTCTGCACTGTCATGAATGATATACACCCCATTAATTTTGTCAAACACATATGTATGCAATGTGTGTATAAGCAGAACAGGTAGCATGCATGCATCTGGTGTAACAACTTGATTGGTGTTCTGCACCATCAGACGGTCATGTATATTACCCATAAAGAATATGTAGGTATGGACAATAAGCTGTGTGACGGCTCACTGTGACAAAGGTGTTATACTTCAGTTACACCTCACTGGAAGATGTGTCGGGAGGTACATGAAAAAGGGTGCATTGTTCACAGTTGGTGTGATGAAGGCTGGAAACCATGAAGGTATTATGGCCTCTGATATGGATGTCTTTCACATACCCAATACTTGTGTTACATTCAAGGAAGTAGCCAGCACTGTGACCACATCCTGGTGGATGTACAGCTTACCATCTACCCCAGCAAATGTGTCACATACCTTTTGGTCTGATTATAGGGTATGATGTCCACATTATAGTTGGGTAGATAGTTTGTTTCCTGAATTGACAAATCCCACATATGTCTTGTCAATGCAGGTGTTGTCATGGCTGGGGTAGCAATATCTGGTGTGTGTTGATACTGGATGCTGTCTATATTATACTAATATCATGGTTGGAGTCAATGGCTGCCCACATTCTGCAGTCATTCAGGCAGCTGTGTGGGTACAACATGTGTATGTCATCTGTGATGTCCATCACTTAACTAATTGACAGGAAAGGGCCTAGCAGGCAGCCCTGATGCATGGACCTGATCACTGTACCTGAGATATAGGTCACATCACACATTTAAACATAATGAGATGACACGTATGTCATACACTGGTCTACCCATTTGGTGATATAGCTGTTTATGGACACATATGACAGTTTTGAGTGAATATGTCAGAGTGGATTTGTGGCAAATGCCTTGATCTGGTCAAGTTCCACAAGATGATACTGTTGGCATCATGCATCACCTCAAAGACCTCTTTTTATACCAGCAAGACAAAAGCCAAGACATTGGCAGTGTCTGTTGAAAATATAACAGTGTCCCACATGCTGGTATAAAATGCTCTCTGTAATGTCAAGCAAAAGCTCACAGACACACACACACACACACACACACACACACACACACACACACACACACACACACAAACACACACACACATACACACACACACAAAAACACACACACATTTTACTGCAGTGAGACTAGAACCCCTAACTATCTAAGTACACAGACTACAGAACTCAGTACTGTACGCAGGTGCCAGGGTACAAGACTGACTTGGAGTTTGTCAGACAACACTTTATAGCTAATAACATCAGCAGTGCCTGTTGAGGAGAATAAAACAGTGTCCCACATACTGGTGTAAAATGCGCAGTGTAATGTCAAGCAAGAGCTTACACACACACCCACCCAGTTGACTGCAGTGAGAACAAAACCCCTACCTATCTAAGTACACAGACTATAGAACACAGTACTTTACACAAGTGCCACAGCACAAGTCTGACTTTTATAAGATGGGAGGTGAACTTACAGTAGATGACATCAGCAGACCATATTGGGGACAAGATGTGTGGGCTGCATGAAATGGAAGTGTAGGCATCTACAAGAAACAATCCATGGTATCGGAGCAGTAACTGGGCAATACATTATTCTGCTGTTCTGTCTAAACACACACACACACACACACACACACACACACACACACACACACACACTTGACTGCAGTGAGAACAGAACCCCTAGCTAAGTACACAGATTACAGAACACAGTACTTTATGCAAGCATCACAGCACAAATCTGACTTTTATAAAAGTGCAGATGGACTTATAGTAGATGACATCAGCAAGCCATGTGGGAGACAATATGTTGGGAGGCATGCATAAGCTCATACCTTCATAGCTTCATAGGAGGCTACTAGCCTAACTGTTCTACTGTGTTTAGAAGCTTAGCTGTGTATAAACACAAGTACCCTTATTGAGCATAGCTGGATGGTCATTGTTAGAGCGATTTTGTCAGCAGCACCAACTGACCCTGTCCATGAGAGGTATAGGTGCCACTGCAGAGGTGACTTTGCAATCACCCAAGCAGTGGTCAAGGTTGCTGTTGAACAGGGTCATTGAGAAGCATTGCTTCACACGCAGTGGGAGCCTATTACAGAGGAGTGTGAGTCACTGGGGGATATAGCTGTCTCCATAGCATGTTCTGTTTATGTCACTGGCTAAGTTGAGAACCCTGGGCTAAGTTATTCTTGCCCTATTTGATTTGTAAATGTCCAGCATTTCCAGTAGAGCAGGGTCTGAGACTGCTGTGTAGGGCAAGCATGGGTCACCTCTTGGAAGCCTGCATGATAATGAGTACAGTGACAGGTCTTTCAGTTTTTCCATGTATGTTATGTTTGGAGGCCCTGGAGTCTCCTAGGCACAACCCTGTGTTTTCTCCAATTGTTGCAAGTGTCTGGTGATATACAGACAGAAGGGAGCATTGTACTCAATTTGTTGTCTGATAAGGGCAGCGTACAGCAGAAGTATGACCACCCTGGTCTTGGATGTGATGTCCATATGTATGCTGTGCACAATGCAAAATGTGTGTGTCACTAGTATGGGCACATAGTGATGAAAATATAGATTGCTATCAACATGTATTTCCAAGTCTCACAAATTAGTGTTTAAGCTTAGAGGGGTGTTATGTATATCATAATTGGCAAAGGTACTTCATTATCAAAGAGAACAATGAGGCATTGTATGCTTTACGGTTCAGTCTGTGAGTTAGGTACCAATCATTTGTGTGTGGCAGCCCCTTCTGCAATATATTACCATCATTGAGGACTCTATATTAGTGTGTCCAGTTACCATCCATCTGAAAACTTGATAAATCACAGACTATCAACCTTTGCCTGCACTTCAGGGAAGTAGTCTGCACACATACGTGTGGTATTTTAATATTAAGTGGCTAGTGGTGGAGGTGCAGTCCCCAACTTTGAGAGTGTGAGTTCTGTCAGTGAGCCAGTTGCCTATCCCTCTACTACTGTATGTCTCAATTCCCACATGGGAAATCGTCACTATGAAACATGAATGGGGAAATAGTGTCAAAGGCCTGTTATCCATCATCCAGGTGTTTAGGGTCAGCATTCAAGATGTCCACAAGGTTTAATAAGGCAGATCTACCCTTGACAAAAACAAAATGGGTCAGTTCAAGTGTGTTGAAGGTCACCTATCTCCTTGTGGATATGGTCCATGTTGATTCCTTTCCTCGCCTTGCAGATAAAACTTTTTAGGCATATGGGTCAATAGTTGTAGTTCTGCATGTTACCAGATAAATGTGGATTGGGTAGCACACATTTGATATTTCATTTTGTACTGTGGTTGATATATGTGTGGAAAAAGTACTGAGACACCAGGGTTGCAGTACTTGGGGGGATAGCAACACATGGGTGTATTATAAATATGTGGCATATTGTTATATAGGGCCCTTAGTTTGTAATGTTTCCATGTGTAATTTCATGTCATACACAGGAAATGGAGAGTAAACAGCAGTAATACTACATAATATATACATTTCCATAGTGCCACAAGCAGCAGGTTTGCATGACGGCTGGCAAATTTCATACACATGTGAGATACACATGTTTGCACATAGCTAACTAATGCACAAACACAGGTCTCATTGCTAAAGTCTAACAGTTAGTACTGAGTCTATGAAATACACCTGCTGCTTCACTGACTCTGTGGTAGCACATGTTAATGCATTGATAGATTCCTTTTTTGGGGCCTGATGGTACTGGGTTCAAATGCAAGTGTATTTAATACTTTTAAATATTTTTCATTATAGAGTGATAATGCAATGACATGATTTGTTTATACAAGATGTATTGCTATGTGCTGGCATAGCACAATGGTGTGAAGTAGCATTGCCGATGCTCACCATTTCTGGGCATTTGTGCACTATGCACACTATTTTGCAAAAATGGATTAAAGAGATGAAATGGGGTAGATCAGACAGTGGTGAAATGGGGAGCAAGCAGGGGGAGAGAACAGAGGGAAAGTAGGTCAGAAACTGCTGCATTTATTAATTTGCTTCAGATTGCTTTTCTTGGTGTCTGTATTTTGTTTTAGTTTAACAAAACTGCTGCATTTAATTTACTTCAGATTGCTATCCTTGATGTCTGTATTTCGTTTTAGTTAACAAAACTACTGCATTTATTAATTTGCTTCAGATTGCTTTTCTTGGTGTCTGTATTTTGTTTTAGTTAACAAAACTGCTACATTTATTAATTTGCTTCAGATTGCTTTCTTGGTGTCTGTATTTTATTTTAGTTAACAAAACTGCTGCATTTATTAATTTGCTTCAGATTGCTTTCTTGGTGTCTGTATTTTGTTTTAGTTAACAAAACTGCTGCATTTATTAATTGTTTCAGACTGCTTTCTTTGTGTCAGTATTTTGTTTTAATTAACAAAACTGCTACATTTATTAATTTGCTTCAGATTGCTTTTCTTAGTGTGTGTATTTTGTTCCCACCCAATCTCCTTTGCTTTTCATGGTGTCTGTATTTTGTTCCCACCCAACCTCCCTATACATGTCTTGTTCTTATACTTAGTGGCTTTGAAGTTACCCACCCCTACTGTCAATTTGATTTGGGACGCTCCTCCCAGTCTAGTGTCATTATCTCATTCTACTTAATACAGAGAGAACATTTGAGAAGGCCAACCCACTTAGGCTCTTAACCTTGAATTATCTTCTGTTCCTTCTTTCACACTTTCCATTTTGCTTAAAAAAACTTTTCTAGAATCTCCTTGTGTTCTGACTGAGTCTGCTTCTCAAACAATCAGGAAATATAGAGCTGACAAGTATATTTTGTGGCACTTTTTAACTGTTCAGAGTTGAATAAAACAGTAATTGAATTTAGTTCAGAATATAGTTTGAATAAATTGCATTTATTTAAATTGTATTTGCTTTAATATTGCTACACACTCAAGTGTGCTAGCTTGCACTGCACTTGAATTGTTTTTAGCGTTCTTTTACCTGTTTTTCTTTAAAAAAAATTCTAAGCCTGTTTCCTGCCTTTCCTGTAACTAGTCTATTCCAGATATAGATTTGCTATATCCAGGATTGTTTGTAAGCTTCTGAGCCCTCCAAGCCTTTCTGTGTTGAAGAAAAGCCTTCTAGCTTATCAGTGGGAGTAGTAAGCACTAGGTAGCCTATCTACCACAAGAGGAGTGGTTTCTGGCCCAGAAATTGTAGTTTATTGGCTGTTTGGGCAGTTTTTTTCCATCTCTTTCAACTTTCTGGTTTAAAAGCCCACATTTGCACTTGTTTCCCACCTTTGCTGTAACTAGTCTAGTCCAGATACAGATTTGCTGTATCCAGGACTGTTTGTAAGCTTCGTAGCCCCCCCCCCAAGCCTTTCTGTGTTGGAGTGAAGCCTTCTAGCTTATCAGTGGGAGTGGTAAGCACTAGGTAGCCTATCTACCATAACAGGAGTGGATTCTGGCCCAGAAATTGTAGATATTGGCTGTTTGGGCAGTTTTTCCATCTCTTTCAACTTTCTGGTTTAAAAGCCCATGTTTGCACTTGTTTACCAGCTTTCCTGTAACTAGTCTAGTCCAGATACAGATTTGTTGTATCCAGGACTGTATGTAAGCTTCTGAGCCCCCCTAAGCCTTTCTGTGTTGGCGGGAAGCCTTCTAGCTTATCAGTGGGAGTGGTAAGCACTAGGTAGCATATCTACCACAAGAGGAGTGGTTTCTGGCCCAGAAACTTTAGTTTATTGGCTGTTTTAGTAGTTTTTCTGTCTCTTTCAACTTTCTGGTTTAAAAGCCCAAGTTTGTGCTAGTTTCCTGTCTTTCCTGTAACTAGTCTAGTCCCGATACAGATTCTCTGTATCCAGAACTGTTTGTAAGCTTCTGAGCAGTACCAAAAAGTCTTCTCTTCAATTTTTTCCTTAGATCTGCTAGTTCTCTCCTCTCCTGCACTTTTACTAGCGTATTAGTCTAGCAGTTTACCAGACTTCTTGTAGCAATTATTGTAGCACACAAAAGTGCTACCAGCACTAAATGTTGTACAAGGAAACAGCTCCAGTACTTATTATTAATCCCCACCCCTCCAGGCATGTCTAAAGGTCAGCAACCTGTGTTTTCTCCTATTAACCAGGTGAACTTGGGCATCTTGAGGCAATGTAGCAACTGCCTCATGTACACTGACAACCATCTCCTCTTACCTTCCAACACTCAAACTTGCGAGAGATGCTCTTATATATCCAAACTGGAAGCCACACACTCTCCAGCCAAGATCGGAATAGCTGGTCAAGAGGAGAAGGTTAACACTTGCACCACAACACATGGAACAAATAGCCCTCCAGAACACACACCAGCACTGCCTTCACATAAAAACACAAACCACACACCCACCTTCACAGAGGCTCTCAATAAAAGTCTACCCAAACAGCAGAGACCTCCAAGGCAGAAATGCACATGACTACCACAACATAACACTAATCACAAGACACATAACTCTCCTAAACAATGCGCCCCTCAACCAACGCCCCTAAGGTAAAACAGCATTTCCAAAACACTAGTCATAGGGGACTCAATAGTGAGGCACACTGATGTCCCATTCACAATGTTAAATAAGGAGAAACAAACAGTCAGCTGTCTGTTAGGTGCCAGGATCCACCACATAACACAGTCACTCAGGTCCCTCAACAACAGGTACAAATATTACTCTGTCATTGTACATGTCAATGTGAATGACCTGAGAAATGCCTCCCTGGACTACATGAAAAGAGACATAGAGGAGCGCTAAGATTATGTAGCCCAGGCAAGTATGACCTTAGCCCTGAGGAGCCTCCTACCATCACCCAGAATGATACCAGAGTACAAGCAGAAAATGATTGATTTCAACAATTGGCTAAGTTTCTGGTGTCATTCTAAGGGGATCCAGTATCTGTCTGCTTGGGGTGACATGATTGACAGACCTCAATGCTTTGCCAGAGATGGCCTGCATCTGTCACCCCTGGGCTTCCGGATACTGGCCAAGGCTCTTGCCACCCCTATAGTTCCTTTTTTAGGTGGTGTTCCAAAGACCAAATTACCACTCTAACAGCTACAAACAAATGCAATCTGAAGGTCATGCTGCTCAATGCTAGAAGTCTAAATCTCAAAATACACTCACTTAAAGCACTCCTTAAAAGGAGGAACATCAACATTTGTGCTGTAACAGAGACCTGGTTCAAGGCAGCAGAAAGCACCCCTTCACTACCAGGCTATAACTCATCCCACACCTTTCTGCCCCAGAAGAACTTGTTGCCATATTCCTAAAGGATGCACACACCTCCAGACTGGTAGCCCAACATAATGCATCAGATATAGTTCAGGTGCAGCTAACAGTGGGTAAGACATAGATTCAGGTCGTAGCCTGCTATAGGTCCCCAACCATGTCCCAAGACTCACACTCCACATTCCTAAGCACCCTAGAGAATATTAGTGACCAACCTAACACTCTCATACTGGGCAACTTCAACTATCCCTCAAGTAACTAGGAAAACTACTCATATACCAATACACTTCCCCAACATTTCCTGGAATTCATTAATTCGTATGCCCTGGACCAGCTCATTCTTACCCCCACTAGAGGTAGCAACATCCTTGACCTGGTCATTACTAACATGGGTGACGGCTGCTCTACACCAATAGTCAACTCCTCCCTGGTTAGATCCGACCACAAACTAATCACCTTGGAAATCCACATCCCTCCAACCCCCCTCACAAATGTAACCACCATGAAAAATTTCTCCAAAGCTAACCTTGGGCTCCTAAAAACAGAGGTGGCTAACTCCATGGCAGCCATGCAAATGGAGAATAGTTGCATGACCGGCAAATCATACACCAATACACTGTACGAACACATACACAAATGCATGGATCTCTTCATACCCAATAGAACCAAGACATTCTCCTCCAAAAAAGGAAGCCAATCTGGTGGTCCCCTGCCATAAGAAAACTCTACAACAGATGCAGAATAAGGTGAAGTCCCAAGACTGGAAAAACTCCCTTATCAGCCTCAACAAAAAGTTGAGATCCCTCATCAAATCCTCTAAAGCTAGATATGAAAACAGAATTGCAGCAGATAGTAAAGACAACCACAATGCCTTCTATAGTTATGTAAAGAATCTCCACGGCAATACCCAGATTTGCTCTGAGCTACTGCACAATGGTACCTCCTATACCGAGCCAATAGATATTGCCAATTTGCTGCCCAACAGATTCAGTCCCAAATTTAGCCTTCTCTCCCCCACCAAAGGACCAATCAGAATACCAGTAGATTGTCAGGCACCCAGTATTACTGCTGCAAAGGTTAAAATAGCACTGTCAAGGCCAAGAATGCAGCTTCTATATGACCTGAAAATATCCCTGGCTGTGTTCTACATGAACTACAACATGAACTGGCACCTCACCTGTGTGCCCTGTTCAATCACAGCCTCACCTCAGGCTTTGTCCCTACCGAATGGCACACTGCTCCAGTCATCCCACTCCACAAAGGAGGAGTGACTACAGACCATGGGAACTATCGCCCCATTAGCCTGACAAGTCTGATATGCAAAGCTAGGGAACGCATCATCATGGACCTAATAAACAAGGATATAGGGAATCTCCAAACTCTGGATCTCACACAGTTTGGTTTTGTGAAGGGTAGATCATGCCTGCTCAACCTGGTTGACTTCTTTGAGTCAGTCACCAGAGCTGTGGATGAAGGCAAGGTGGTTCATACAGCCTACCTTCACCTGGCCAAGGCCTTTGATACTATTCCCCACTCAGGAATCATAGAAAAACTCACTAAGCTAGGCATAGACCCCTATATCACTAGGTGGGTTGCATATTGGCTCACAGATAGAACCCACAGTGTGAAAGTACCTGACTCCAAGTCAGACTGCTGACCAGTCACAAGTGGAGTCCCACAGGGTTCGGTCCTGAGTCCTCTCCTGTTTGGTATCTACTTCTCTGAAGTTCAGGCAAAACAAAGGGACTCTGGCTGACAAAGTTTGCAAATGATTGCAAGTTGGGAGCTATTATTAACTCCCCAAGTGATGTTGACATCCTATAGAAAGGCCTCACTGAGACCACCGACTGGTGTCAGAACCAAAAAAGGGTCATCATCTCCTTTGGGAAAAACACAGTTCCCATAAATTACCACACTGATGGTAGTCCACTGAACACAGAAGGCATTATAAGAGATCTGGGAACACAGGTTGACAGCAACCTGTCTTTTGACCACCACATTTCCACTGTGATCAGACAGTCCTTCTATGTGGCACATCTCATTACTAAGGGTTTTGCATCCATGAAAAAAGAGGTCATTGTCTCCCTCTACTCTTCCATCATTAGTCCAATCATCAAGTATAATGCCCCATTTGGCATGTACCTCACTAGACACCTGCAACAGCTGGAGAGGCCACAAAAGTACCTCACAAAGAGGATCCTAGGCCTTAAACACTTGTCCTGTATGGACAGACTCAAAAAACTCCAACTTTTCTCTGTCTCATATTGTCTACTTAGAGGCGATCTCTGCTTGACTTACAAAGCCATGTCTGACCCAGCTCTGTTAGAAATGCTACATCTAAAGAAATCCCAATTCCTCCACACCACATGATATGCAAAGCTAGGGAACGCATCATCATGGACCTAATAAATAAGGATATTGGGAATCTCCAAACTCTGGATCTCACACAGTTTGGTTTTGTGAAGGGTAGATCATGCCTGCTCAACCTGGTTGACTTCTTTGAGTCAGTCACCAGAGCTGTGGATGATGGCAAGGTGGTTCATACAGCCTACCTTCACCTGGCCATGTCTGACCCAGCTCTGTTAGAAATGCAACATCTAAAGAAATCCCAATTCCTCCACACCACATGCTCCAGAGACCTCAATCTCATTACCACAATCAACAGAACAAGCTGGAGGGACAGGTTCATAACCCAGAGACTGCCCATGCTATGGAATAGACTTCCCATACATGTCAAACAGAGAACCTCACTGGCCCTTTTCAAAAGAAATTTTGATGAGTGGATGGGAAATAGAAAATTCACCCCGGGGATCACTCCAGTGGCTCGACTCGATAGAGGCACTGGGGACTAAGGTCGGGTGGCACAATGCCAGGGTAATCCTATGGGCTAGGCTTGTAAAGGCTCCAGGGCCATTAGCCTAGTACACCCCTATGAACCTATGTGCAGGAGGGAAGAAAGAACCATAGCAATTTATTTCTTTAACAGTGTAAAGTGAACATATGTGCAAAATATTAACTGAATTTGGACTGTCACCTCCAAAGAGAGGGGTGACCGCAACACAATCATGTTGTATAGCCAATTGGATTATATAAAGTGTGTCAAGAAAATACATGTGTTGAAATAGAGAGCTATGTATGGGAGAATTCTGTGTGTGTGTGTGTGTGTGTGTGTGTGTGTGTGTGTGTGTGTGTGTGTGTGTGTGTGTGTGTGTGTGTGTGTAACAAGTGCCCATTTATTTTTTTATTTGATAGAGAGAGAGAAGAAAGTTGGGGAAGGGATGTAGATATGTGTGGGTCAGTTAAGTAAGGTAGGTGAGGAAGCAATAGGGACAGGCAAGAGAAACAAGACAAGAGATAGGGATGGTGATAGAGACCAAAGGTTGGGGGACACAATGATTGGGGTGAGGGTGAGAACATCCAGAGTTCAAGGTCATCAAGCTGGGAGACAGTGATAAACCCGTTCTCACCCAATGGAATGTCCTCACTGTCACCTCACTCCTCTGGTGGCTGAAGTGCTTGATGTCTTCTCCTCCTCCTAATACTATGCAAAATGAGGGAGAGCAGCCTCTCCAGCTTGTGTAGGCATGTACCAATGATGCAGTGTACCACCTATGCACCATCCCTGGTAACTCGGTGTGGGTGATAAAACCACCACCTCCCCCACTTCTTCTGGAGGGTACCACTGTACCAGCCTCTGCAGCAGGACTACTTGACAGCACAGGTAGTGCAGGGGTAACAGAGGCAGTACTGCCAGGTTGGTTCCCAGATCTGCTGCTTATCAGTGCTGGAGCTGGTGGAGGGGGGCATGAAGATCTAGTGGGGTGTCCTATCCCACAGTGCTGTGGAGCGTTTATTGATATGCCACACATGAATGACATGGTCACATTTTGATGACACATAATAAAAATAACAGAAGAAAATAAAAAAATAAAATAAACTAAAATAAAGTACAAATTAATTTTTACAATGACATAAAATAAAAATAAAATAAAAAAAATCTTAAAAGAAAATAAAAATTATTTTAATAAACAATATAAAATAAGAATAAATAAAACAAGAGAGACAAAGGTTTGGGTGAGAGAGAAAAGATTAGTACCTTCATATGGGACATGCAATGCATTAATACAATTATTTAACTCTATCATCTTAACTTTTACATTTAAGTGTACACCTCCTAACAGATGCACACTGTACTACAGATTGCAGCAAGTAATCCTTGAAATGTGCATATATTGCGCATATGTGTGTTTGAATTATACAGATTACAGTTTATAGCAGGGCATTTGTGCCACTGTTATAGAGGTTTCAATTTAATGAAATATTATTGTAGAAATAATAGCATTATATAGTAGTGAAGTGTAGTATTTGAACCCACAATCTCTGACTAATATTGGCCTATTAAAAATTGTTTGTGCTACAGACTAATGCATGCATACTTGCTTTTACAGTTGGGATATGCTTGCTTAATTTGATATAACTGTATAAAATACCAAAAAAAACTATCTTTAACATTTAATGCTACAATAACACTACTCTTCTACTGCATACATACGACATGCTTCCCTCATTCTCACCAATCTAGCCTCGTGGGCTCTGACATTGCTCTCCTGATCACTGGCAGCTGAGGAAAAAACAGAAAAGCATAGAACACCATTATGCATTCCAGTTTTGCTTATATTCATCTTTCTAAGTCTTACAAATACTTTCATTAGTTGATACTTACACAGGTGTGGAATATCCTCAGTTCTAAATTCCTCAATCTAGCAACTGAGTGTATCCCTTTTCCTCCTCTGTAGGTCATTGAAATGATGCCTACATTGCTCTCCAGTGCACAGGATATTTATGACACTGGATACAGCCCTGGCTAAACTATCCCTAGCCTTAAACTTGTACTGGGAGCCAAAATAGTCCCCCTGGAGAAGTCTGTGGCTTTGGTTCTTAACTAGGAGTCCAGTGAATATCCTGGACTCCTGGATGCCCCACCTCTGTACCCTAAACCTGGCACCTTCCCTATAAACATCTGCCATGTCTACCATGGATCTAGAGCAACGGAGACCAATGCTTTCCTGCCAGTTCCAGTTATCACGTATACTGGAGTGTGCACACTATTTGGCACTGCTGCACTTTGCTTACCATCATGTGCATTGCTCTGGAGTGTGCACCCTCGAGCAATATATTTGTTTGATGGTAAGTGGAGAGCAGCAGTGCCAAGTAATGAGAACTTAAATAATTGTAATTGCAATTGCAAGGTTATTGGATGTACAGACAGTTGTGTATCTGTCTTAGGCAAATGTGAAAGCCTTGCAAGTCCACATAGCAATGTTATACTTATAGGAATTTAGTACACATTATACCCACAGGCATACATCTGATAATAAACATGACAATACATAGATAGATAAATAAATAATTAACTGACACAATAATAATGTCTCATCCTTCATACAAACAATGAATATCAGGTCCACTGCCTGAAGTGTTAGATGTGAGACTGACTATTATGGGAAGTGGAACAACAGTAAAGATATATGTAATATCCTGTATTAGAACCCACAACCATGTGTATGGCAGACCTGCACTTTCACCTGTTGCCACAAGAAGGTTGAAATAACTCTTGTCTATGTTGCAGTTCACTGCTATAAACTGCAGTGTCACAACAGTAAAAAAAGGTTGCACACACTGTACTAGAATCCAGGGGCATCTGTACTCTAGCCTTACACTTACACCTGCTGCCACAGGACTAATTCCATTTCCTATTTTAATAATCATTCTTAAGGTGTCTCTGTTAACTGCCCCTCAATGCCTCTTGGCTGGTTTTTGCAATGCCTGATAGTATTAATTGAATGCATCCAGTTTCTACTTTTTGACCGTCTGAGTCCTGTCTCCTTCCAGGGTGGTCCAGTTATCCAATTTGCACACTGCCATGCTTCACACAAATGAGATAAGCACAACCAAACTGGTCATTCATTTCCCCTGTTCCTGTGATTGTGCTACATGCCACATCACACAAATACTGGCATCCCCCCTAGAAATTAGGGAAATAAAGACAGAAAAGGATAAAAGGAAAAGGGGGCAAGTAGTTGAAATAAGAAAAATCAATGTATGACAAGAAAATGATGCCTCACATGAGATATGTCTACCTAGATCTGGATTTGAACTCTAACTGCAATGCACCTTTGGAATGAGTGCCTTATCCCTCTTTGCCACACAGCTTTCCAGCAAAGAACTGAACTCAATCTACACACAAGCAACTGCAACAGCATCTACAGTGATATCAAACCATGCAACTTTATTTGTACAGTTATTATTTTTGGGTACAGTACACTTAGTGATCACACAACCTGTTATGATTATTGCTTGCAAATGTGCAGCTCTGTCTTACATTTCTGTGTTTGTTGGTCATTCTTCGATTATCTGACCAGTAATGAGACATGCAGTATGTATACCATTCTATATCATTGGCCTTAAAATATGTGCGGATTTAAGTGGAAATTATATCATATGCAGTTGCCAACAAATGAAGGGCAAGTTGGATGCTAAGGAACACAAGCTGTGAATTGTGTGCTGCTTACTTACATTTCCAACCTTACATCTAACACTTTGTAGATCTAACCTGATACATCCAGTGGAAGTAAGGCAGCCTTCAGTGCTGTTGTGTTTTCCTTCTCCCAACCAGTAATCTTTCACAGTTGCAATCCATTAAACATGAACACTGAGAGTGCCTGCACTATCTTTCCATCTCCTACATGGATACAAGTATTTGGGATTCAGCAATTCTAATGAGTTCACACTTCATTTGCATCTTCACCATGCTAACAGCCCTGAATATACATCATATAAAAAGGCAACTGTGTAGCTAGGTAAACTGATGGTGAGGAGAATTGTTTATGTTGGGAAGACTGCACGTACACTATTTTTAGGATATATCGATACAGAGGTGTACTCTGTGTATTTTCTTGTTATTTTGGGGGCAGATGTAAGTTACTGTTATGGCACAAACAAGGATATGTTGCTTTTGTTACTCTCCTTCTGTTGCATCCTGCCTGGTGTATGTTTATCCAGTGTATAACACTGACTGACTACCTTTTCTGTGTTATCTGGAGACAAGTATTTTGTAGTTATGTAATACTTATGTGTATCATCCTTCTGTTGTCTTTTATGACAACTAGGAGTATTCCACCCAGGCATGTAAATCCTCAAAGACCCCCCTTCACCAGTGCTGAGAACCAGGTGGTAGTGGATGCCTTTATGTAACATGGTGCTTTTCTTCTGGAAAGGGGACAGGGAGATATGGCATGTAGGATGCAAATTTGACAATAGATAGTTGATGATGTGGATGCTGTGGGTGGCCACAGCAGGACACATGAATAGGTGCAACACAGGGCCACTGACATGAACACATCTGTATGGAGCAGAGCAGCTGCAGTGGGCCATGACCAGATGTTTACTGGGAGAGGACCTGCTAGGGAACCACCACTAACACCCAATGAAGAGTACCTGGCCAATATCAGTGATCCAGACAGCTCCCAGGAGAGTGCAATACAGCATGTCCTGGATGTTGGAGCAACAGTTTCAGAGACAGCAAGCACATCCTAGGATGAGCTTCCCAATAGGATTTGATATCTCAACAGTTGAATACTGTTGTATAGTGAACCAATTGAAATCGATAAATTACTTCTGTGTCACATATTTTTTTTTTGGTGGCGGAATGAAGATTGCTAAAGTTATTACCTTAGGTTGGAGTTGACAGCCATGCTCTTGTTCAAAATACAGTTAATGGATATATGAAGGGGTAAAAGTATTACTCCCTGTGTTACTGTTAATTGTGATGATGTTGCCCTTACCTCCTGCTTAACATCTTCCTGGACCATCTGGACTGCAAAGGAGAATGTTGTCTGCAGATAGAAAGCCAAACATTTTTACATCAGTACTGCTGAGCAATTCAAAGAAATATTTTAGTGTGTGCTGTTGATGTCAGGCCTGTTGTGTGTCTTGCTGTACTGTCTGTAATAGTGGCAGCGGTGTTACTTTGTTAGCATATATTGGGGTCTATATTAGCTCGCCGAAACTTATCTTCAGTGAACACCTATTAATTGAAACATATTCAGCGAAAATCACTTCTGCCATTCATTGAATTTTCCAAGGGCAATGAAACAACTGCCCCGCAGCAAACTGAACCCACAAGAAAGTAAATAAAACCCACCCAAGTTGGAGGCTTCACCCCACACACACCCCAACTCTGACATTGCACTACAGTGGAGAAAAGGGCAAAGTTGTGTAGTTGGCCAACTACTTCACTGCCCTTGGAAAATTCAATGAATTGCAGAAGTGATTTTCGCTGAATACATGTCAATGAAAAGATGTTCGCTGAAGATAAGTTTCAGCGAACTAATATAAACCCATATATTGTACTATAGTAGTGTAGGTATTCATTTTTTTCCTGGGTATGTTGCTTTTTATCACAGGTGATAATGACATCGGGAGAGTGGGCTCTCTGCCACCTGATGTCAGTGTATCAGCAGACTCTGATGATGACGGTTGTCAAACTGAGGCACAGTTGGGGGGTGCAGAGGTTGAATCTGACATTGAGGTTGACATAAAACCATCCCTTTCAATTCCATTGGACACAGCCAGTAGGCCGATACCTGCCCATTCCAGCGAGCCATCAGATATTGAACAGGTGGAGGATGAGGCCATTAATCAAGGAAGTGTGGCTACCATGGCTTCAGTATCTGCTGCCTCTGGCCATAGCTAAAGTATGGGTGAGGTTCCACTCAGTAGGGTTGACTGGGATGCTCAGAGGGTGCCTGTTGTCCCTCCTGCACCTGGGACAGGTGTCTCTTTCTGTGCCACTCAACGTATGTTTAGGGCCATCATGGAGACACGGCACATTCTCTGGTGCTCCAGACAAATGCTCAAGGTTGTAGATGTAGCACAGGCTGGTTTCCCCAGGAATGGAGCCTGTCCAGCAGACATCAGTCACACTTAGGTAGCAGCAATATATCTGACCGTGGGTGTGGATGTGCCAGTGCAACTCCTGGCAGAGCCAGTTCTTGTGGTCGGGGACAACTACAAACTGCCACCTCTACCACCTCTACCATGCATGGCTCACACCTGTCCACCATACCAAGATGTAGAGCCAGCACAGAGCTTAGCTATGTTCATGCAGACAATCACACACCAGTTTCACCTGGAGGATCCCTACAGACAAACACACACATGCACCAGTTACTCATTTTGTCTCACTGGCCATTGGTTGGTTTATCCACGTCTGCCTGCTTCTCTTTCTTACTCATACACATTCACCGTCCTTTTGTGTCAGCCTAGGCTTCCTGCCCACCCCACCCCCCCACAACACCCTGTGCAAGTGATGATAACTGTACCATATCCCTGTTGTCTATCTTTTGGATTCAAGGATGCATAAGTGTTGTGTCTGATGCTCAGGGTGTATAGCTGACGTAGTGCTTAGTATATCTGCATTTGTGGTGTTGAACTGATAATTGTAGCTTTCCCTTATATAGGCCTTGAAAAGTTAGACAATTCACAGGATCAAAATATCCTGACTATATAGTGAATGATCTTGTGATGGTTTTGAAGTCAGAAACTGCAATGTGTATCATTAATTTCTAACTTCTCTCTAATGATTTTCCAGTACAAACATATGGTGCTAAACTGAGGGCATGCAGTGATCATTAGTACTTTTGAGAGGTAGGACTGTGTGAATCTTTGATGCCTGAGGCCTACTACTTAGTAATGGACACATATAAGTCAAATAAGTCTTTGCTGTCACATTGTAAGGTAATTTCTGTACAAATCTCCCACTTTTTACTTGCTTACCATACCAAGTAATAAAATACAAGGAAATGCCACACATTCATATCATTAAACGACACACTCCAGGTTCAAGACTTACCTTGTAAATACAGCAATTGCAACAGTTTTAGTTTAGGGCTGACTCTGTCTGATGCAAGCAGTACACAGCCAAAACATGGGGAGGTAACAGTTGTGTGAGTTGCCTGGCATTAATGTTACTATATGTATGTGAGTAGGAGGAAGGTTGTAGGCCCCTAGGTAGTGAGTGAGTGTTCTATGCGTTGTCTCTTAGCCAATGCAAGAGCATACTGAGCACCCTTAAGTCTGCCTACACCCACAGCAGCTGGTGGTTCCCCTCTGACTCCTCATCTGCCTGTGGTGTGGTGACCTTGGCATTGTTGGTGGGATGTATGCCCCTTCCCTTTTCTTATCCTGCTGAAGCTGTTTCCTCATGATTATGTTATATAGCATGGCACATACTGTGAATATTTCTGTGCATGTCCATAGACTGTACTGCAGGGCTAACCCCTAACCCAGATGTATCTAGGTACTGGGACAGTGACTTCAGAAGCCCAGACACATACTCTATGATATTTCTGGTAGCTTATTATGGTGTTCTTCCATGAGTGTGTGTGTGTGTGTGTGTGTGTGTGTGTGTGTGTGTGTGTGTGTGTGTGTGTGTGTGTGTGTGTGTGTGTGTGTGTGTGTGTGTGCATTTTTGATGGGTGTCATCAATCACGGTTCCAGGGCATAGCCTGAATCGCCCAGTAAATGACCCCACGGGATAACTCCCTAGCAAACATTTGGTAGAGTTGGGAGGTATTCTAGATATGTGAGTCATGGTAACTGCCAATGTTGCCAGCACATACATTCAAAATAATTCTCTTGGCATTACAGATGACCTGGCAGTTGATAAAGTGGTAGCCCCTTCTGTTTATGAGACCCTACCCTGTTCCCCAGGTGGTGCCTTCATTTCTATATTTGTGTGCAATTTATGGCACCCAGTACTTCAGGATAATGTGCTACATGGTGGAACTCCTTCATATTTCTGGCCCTCTTCTCAGAACTATGGGTAAAATATATATGGTCACTGCCATGTTAGAGCATAACATTCAGGAACTGGTGGAGGATCCTGGATGCTGATGCCTGTGACCCCCAGCATGTCCCCTGTTGGTCTCTGAAAGGTATCTGCAGCTAAGATTCTAAGGACTACACATACCTTTGTCTCTACTGTGCTGGGTTCCCCTTGGTTGGCTCTGGCTCTGAGATGAGGATGGCATAGGCTGCAGAGTTCCTGTAGTGTGTCCCTGTTCACCCTGCAGCCCTCTACAATTTCCATATCATGAAGACAGTGAAAAGCTAAATGGAGACTGAAAAATCTTCTCCTCCTTGGTCTACGCCTATTGGCAGCAGCAGCAGTATTGGCTTAAGCCTGTAGCACATACAAATGGATTGCAGCAGCACCTAATATTCTGTCTGTGTGGACTCCTTTCAGTGGCTGCATTCCAAAAGTTTTGGAATTTGCAGGAAAAACCTGCACAGAGTCTACACAGATGCTTTATAGCGTGTTGAATAGCTCCACCACATTGGATTGGTTGATTAGCATGCAGTTCAGCTGCTTATACTGTAAATAGCATGCCACAGTGTTTACCTTGCTTTTTGCGGGGTTGCATGCCTCTACGCAGCACTTACTACATCTCAATTTCATTGCTACCATGTGCGCATCATTCCTCAATGTCCACATGGTAGAAAATGACTACGTAGGTCTTCTGACACTTCAAAACGTTTCCTCACATTCCTTCATGCATGCCCATAATTAGGTACTGCCCCTTCCTGCCACCTCTGGGCATCTTGAAGAAGTCCTGTCAAATCTAAAAACTGAAACACTGGACTCGGTGAGTCTTGTAGACTGTTTCATTAGTGCAGGAATGCATAAACAAAGACACACACACACACACACACACACACACACATTGACATATGTAGGCATGCACACACACACATAAGCGTAAGCACACAGACATATGTAGGTACACACACACACACACACACACACACACACACACACACAAAGAACTCAGTAACATCAACAATGGGCAAGCTTTTCATTCCCTCTATACAATTCATATTTTCTATAATGTTATTGATCAGTAATAATGTTATTGATCAGTACTCATTACATTACTGAATAGTTTGCTGTTACGTACTTTTTTCAAATGTTATTAATCTTTGCTTTCTTCTCTTGTGTGACCAGTGATTATACAATAAACAACCTTGGGACCCACTCCTACAATTCTCTGATTTCTGAGTGATACTATGTTGAATGCCTTGATGGCATTGATGTAGTTAATTTATGTCATTGTTGCTTTTGTTAACTCGAATGGTCCCTTCGCAGGAGACCATTTTATTAGTAGAAACCTAGGGAAATAAATCTTCTGTGTAAGACAATAGTCAAAAAACTGAATGAGTTTAGTTACTTGAACAAAATAAATTTTACAGTTTAAAAAAGGTTAGACCAGTTCAGTAGTAACACAGCTTGGAAGCTAAGAGTAGGAGCACATATACAAATATGTAGCAGCATGTGCATACAGAGTGTTATATATTACAGATATACAGTACCTTTAAACTCCTAGGCCTTCAGTAATGGAGGCAAAGGAATCCACTGAAGGGAATGCAGAAAGAAGAGCAAATAGCAGTAACAGTAGCTAGAGGATGAGAACAGGTTGAACTAGGAAATTAGGGAGGACTTGTACCTTTCAGCCTTTTAGCAGAAGAAATCCAAATAAAGGCAAAAATAATGAGGGAACAAAGGACCAAAACTTGGGACAGATTTTAAATAGTGCTCTTTTAAACTTAGAAACTTGCTAGGAAAAATAGGCATGCATTTTCAGAAGGATGTGAAGTCTGAAACTTAAGTGTCTGTCATTATTCAGTGACTTCAATCTTCGATGATTTTCCAGAAAACCACAAACTTTATGTGGAACAAACCAGAATTATGAGACAAAAATCTGAGCATTCTGGTAAAATCTTCTAGGTGTGTTGCTATTTATTCTTTTAGGTGTTAATACTAAATTTCCAAAAATAGTCACTGTAATGTTTCAAAAAGGAGCAATGTTTGGTTAATACACATCTTCCATTACACACAGTTACCAATGACCCTTCCACAACTTTTACATAGTATGAGTCAAGACTATACTTGGCTAAATATTAATTTTGTATCCTTCACTTTAAAAGCAAGTAATAATGCATAACAATGTGTTTTATTTTGGAAATAACGCTCGCCCAGGGGTGTTCTGAGGTCTGACACCACAAGTGGAGGGCCTCTACACCCCTGGAAGGGTGTTATTTCCACAATAACACACACCCAGGAGGGCATAATTGTACTTAAAGAATGAGATGTCTGTAAAATGTTCATGTATTACTTATTTATTTTTTATTACTGTATTATTTTTAATATACTTTTGCTGTAAAATAGTTCTTCCACCTAATGTTTCAAATTTGCTGTAGTATATATTAATGGTGCTGGAGGAAGCATTTTAAATCCAAAATATATAGTTTTAAAAATATCCAGATAGTTGCTTTATATTTTGGTCCCTTACTTCTAATATGTTTGGTTTATTGCCAGTCATTGGAGATTAAAGTTAGAAAATAATACAATTGAGTTTCAGACTTTTATTTCCTTCAGAAAATTCATGCTAACACAAATCCTTTCATTTAAGCAAGTTGGTTATTTTATAAGAGAAATAATTAAAATCTGTTCCTATTTTTGAGCCTTTGTCCCCTCTTTATTTCAGGCTTTATTCAGAATTTGTCAAATGAAAGGTGTAGAAGTATGCAAACCTCTTTACTGCTGCATCTCTGCCAGTGGTTGATCTCTCTCTCACACACACACACACACACACACACACACACACAGTCTCTTCTGCGTTCATGCACACATTCAATCACACTCACAGACAGAAACAGAAACACACACATACACAAACAATTTTTTGTTTCATTTACTTTTTTACACTGGCTGAACAGCAAAAGGGCTGCTTAGCAAGTGTAAAATAATATGGCGATCAATCTCTATCTCACACTCAAACATGTACACTCTCACACATAGATATAAGCACATACATAGGCACACTTTTTTATTTTAAATGTTTTTCTGTTTTCTTTTGTACTCGCTAAACAGCAAAAGCACTGTTTAGCAAGTATAAAATAATGGCAGCCGTTAGGTTTTTCCAGTCTGAGCTCCATGGCAGCTTGATATGCTGCCGTGAAGCGGTGGACTAATTTTTCACTGGGCATTACCTGTAGATTAACACCCTGCTAGAGAACATTCATTCTCCAATCAGGGTGCGATCTACAAGTCACCCATTCTCTAAAACAGAATACACTTTCTTGAAAATTCAATCTCTGCCTGCTATTTAGAATTTTCAAATTTCCTCATGTTAGTATTTCGGTCAAAGGTTGGTATTCAGAAAACTTTGTTTAATTGAGGTCAGCAGTTTTGCGCAATGTGTGGCCACACATGTACTGCTAGGAGAGAATGCCATGCTGCAGGGTCAGATGCAGTATAAGATAATAGATATATAATGGTACGGTGATGAGTAACATTTTTAAAATGAGTAGCTTGGTGTATGCAAATTTGGCAAAACAAGATGGCAGAGTGATTCATAAAAATATAGAAATTGCACTTTGGAGCTGTGAATGTTGTATTAATAAACTTTAAAAAGATCACATTCATGCAAGGGAAATTGTTAAATTACATTAGGGGTTGCTTCAGCATTAGTAAATGTGTATCAGCAATACACTCTCATTGCCACTATAGTCCATGACAGTGCATGTCATTGCCTCCAGATGCACCTTGTTATCTGACCATGCTTAAAATTTCATGGACTCCATGACAACTACATTTTGCACTGGTAATGTGCAGATATGGAGACTAGGCAAGACACTGTGAACATATGTCTGCTTCATCTGGAACCTTTCAACAACATACTGTAGACACGGTAGAGATGTCTTAGGCATCTGCCTTGGAAATATCCCATCAGTTTTCTCAAAGCTATGTTTCAGCGTGTAGGTCAGTGTATGTGATTTCCACATACAACAGAGGTAAGAGGGAAAACCATGCAGAATTTCTATGACACAGTCCATTTCCCGGAGGTATAAGGGCCCTAGACCGCACCCACATGGGAATAAAGGCCCACATGGTGATTGGGAAGGAGGTATGTGAACTCCATCAGATACAGGTGGTTTGTAATGTGCAGAATGTAATCTGCTGTGTGTCTGCAGGCCCCCAATGCAGTCATCACAACTCCCACATATAACACACCTTTGACCTGTACCAACATTTAATGAGGGATAACCTCTCCCAGAGGCATCTTATTGAAGATGCTAGATGTGCCCTGGGATGCTGGCTGATGACAGCCATTAGAAGTCTACAAAAAAAAAAAAAAAAGAGGAGGAAAAATGTGCCCAGTTGCAAACAAGAAACAATATTGATATGTGTTTTGGCTGTTTCACTCTATGGATTAATCTGGCTGACTTCCCCCAAGGGCTTCTTATTGGAGATGCCAGATATACCCTGGAACCCTGGCTGATGGCACCCATCAGAAATCAACAAAATGAAACAGACCATGGGTGCAACTATGCCCAAATGCAAACAAGAAACATTATTGAGCATGCATTTCAGCTGCTGAAGTCATGCTTTCACTGTCTCAATTAATCTGTTGATACCCTGCAGTGTGACCCTGACACATGTGCAAAATTGTTTTCAGTATGTACAGTTTAAAAGGCTTCAGTACTTAATATATTGAGCTCATATCCAGGCATGTCTAACAGTCAGTTCCCTGTGCTTCTCCTGTCAACCTGGTGAACCTGGGCATCCTGAGGCAATGTAGCAACTGCCTCATGTACACAGACAACCCTCTTCTCTTATCTCCCAACACTATGACTTGTGAGAGATGCACATATATAGTCAAATTGGAAGCCAAGCACTCTCCAGCCAAGACTGGATTAGCCAGTCAAAAGGAGAAGGTTAACACCTGCACCACACCACATTCAACACATAACCCTCCAGAACTTACACCACCACAACTCGCACATAATAACACAAAACACAAACCTACGTTCATGGAGGCTCTCAATAAAAATCTGCCCAAACAACAGAGACCTCTGAGGCAGAAACACAAACAACCACCACATCCCTGCACAAACCACACATAGATCACATAAACAGTGTGCCACTCAATCAAAGTCCATAAGGGAAAACAACTTACCCAATACACTAGTCATAGGTGACTCAATAGTAAAGCACACTGATGTCCCACTCACTAGGTTGAATAAGGAGAAAGTTAGGGTCAGCTGCCTGTCAGGTGCCAGGATCCGCCACAGAACGCATGCACTTAGGTCACTCCACAACAGGTACAACTATGACTCTGTCATTGTCCATGTTGGTGTGAATGACCTGAGACGTATTTCCCTGGACTACATAAAAAGAGACATAGTGGAGCTCTCATATCTTGTAGCCCAGGCAGGTATAACCCTAGCTTTGAGTACCATCCTACCGTCACCCAGAATGATACCACAATACAAGTAGAAAATGATTGACTTCAACAATTGACTAAGTTTCTGGTGTCATTCTAAGGGGATCATGTATCTGTCTGCCTGGGATGACATAATCGACAGACCTTGATGCTCTGCCAGAGATGGCCTGCACCTGTCACCCCAGGGATACCAGATACTGGCGAAGGCTCTTGCTACCGCTATAGTGCCTTTTTTAGGCAATGTCTTGAAGACAAAATTACCACCATAACAGCTACAAGCAAATGAAATCTGAGGATTATGCTACTCAATGCAAGAAGTTTAAATTTCAAAATGCACTCACTCGAAGCACTCCTTAAAATGGAGAACATCGACATCTGGGCAGTGACGGAGACCTGGTTCAAGGCTCTGGAGAGCACCCCAGCACTACCAGGCTATAATTCATACCACACCTTTCAGCCTCTAAACCTGGACTGAAGCACTAAAGGCAGTGGTGTCTCCATATTCATAAAGGATATGCACACCTCCAGCCTAGTAGCCCAAAATAACGCATCAGAGATACTTCAGGTAAAACTAACACTGGGTAAAACTGCAATTCAGGTTATAGCCTACTACAGATCCCCCACCATGTCCAAAGACTTCCACTCCACATTCCTAAACACACTGGAAAATATTAGGGTACAACCCAATGCCCTAATACTGGGAGACTTTAACTCCCCCTCCATTAACTGGGAAAATTACTCATGTACCAACACATGTGCTCAACGTTTTCTGGAATTCATTAATTCCAATGCCCTGGACCAACTCATTCTTACCCCCACCAGGGGTAGAAGCATCCTTGACCTGGTCATTACTAACATGGGCGCCTGTTGCTCTACACAAGTAATCAACTCCTCCCTGATTAGATCTGACCACAAGCTAATCACCATGGATATCCACATCCCATCCTCACCCCCCTAAAGGAAACCACTGTAAAAAACTTCTTCAAAGCCAATTTGGGGCTTCTAAAAACAGAGGGGGCTACCTTCATGATACCCATGCAAATGGAAAATAGGTGCATGACTGCTGAATCATACACCAATGCACTGTATGAGCACACACAAGTGCATGGAATGGGTGATACCAAACAGAACCAAGATGCTCTCCTCCAAAAAAAGGAAGCCAATCTGGTGGTTCCCCCACCATAAACAAACTCTACAACAGAAGGAAAAAAACTGTTGCAGAAAAGGGTGAATTCCTAAGACTGGAAAAACTCCCTTGTTGACTTCAGCAAAAACAGATCCATCATCAAATCCTCTAAAGCTAGCTACAAAAACAAACTTGCTGTAGATTCTAAAGACAGTCACAAGGCATTCTATAGTTATGTCAATAATCTACATGGCAATACTCAGATCTGCTCTGAGTTACAACACAATGGCAATACATATACAGAAGCAACTGATATTGCCCAACAGGTTCAGTGTGAACTTTACCCCCCTTTCACCCCCTAAAGGGCCTATCACAATACCTGAGGAATGCCAAGTCCCTATTGTCATAGGTTTGTACTAAGCTAACTGCCCTTGCAAGCCATTTTAAGCCTAGCCAATTATCCCTTGTGAGAATCAAACCCTGCACCTTGTGTTTGTACAGCAAACACCTTAACCATTAGGCCACGCTCCAAATCACAGCTACACAGGTAAAAACTGCACTGTCCAAAGCCAAGAATACAGCTTCCATGGGACCTGATAATATCCTGGCTGTGTTCTACATGAATTACAAAATGAACTGGCACCACAGCTGAGTACCCTGTTCAATCACAGCCTCATTTCAGTCTTTGTTCCTACTGAATGGCACACTGCTACAGTCATTCCACTCCACAAAGGAGGAGTGACTACAGACCCTGGGAACTACCACCCCATTAGTCTGATGAGTCTGATATATAAGGCTATGGCGCGCATCATCATGGACCTTATAAATAAGGACAGAGGGAATCTCCAAACTCTGGACCCTACACAGTTTGGGTTTGTGAAAGGTACATCATACCTGCTCAACCTGATAGACTTCTTCGAGTCTGTCACCAGAGCTGTGGATGAGGGCATAATCCCTATCTACTCATCCCTCATTAGACCTATTATAGAATACCATGCCCCATTTGGTATGTACCTCACTAAACACCTACAACTGGAAAGGCCACAAAATTATTTCACTAACAGGATCTTAGGCCTTAGAGACATGCCCTATATGGACGGACTCAAAAAACTCCAGCTATACTCTTATCACCTACTTAGAGGTGATCTCTGCTTGACCTACAAAGCCATGTTTGACCCAGAGCTGCTAGATATGCTACACCTAAAGAAATCCCAATCGCTCCATGCTACATGCTCCAGGGACCTAAACCTAATTACCACAATAAACAGACATGCTGGAGGGACAGATTCCTAACCTAGAGACTACCCATACTCTGGAACAAACTTCCCATTCACATCAAGCAGAGCACTTCACTGGCCCTCTTTAAGAGAAATCTTGATGAGTGGATGGGCAATAGGAAGTTCTCCCGGGGATCACTTCAGTGGCTTTCCTTGACAGGGGCACTAGGAACTAACTTTGGGCAGCATGATGCCAGGGAATCTTCTTGGGCTGGGCTTATATAGGTGCAGGACCATTAGCCTAGTGTACACCTATGAACCTAAGTCTAATGCAAGCCATGCATGTAGGGGGAGATTTGTCATTCCATATATAACCCTACAGAAGTAAAGTCACTGTAATTTCTGTTTTCTTAATAGCATGTAAAAGGATATAGGACTGCCACTGTTTTCACCTTAATATGTTATTGTGTATTATTATAATACAGTACATATTTTAGCATGGCTGATTCTCAGCCAAGGTCTCTCTTTCTTATATTAGTCATCTGGCTTGACACAAGAACCAGACAAAAAATTACTTTTATTTCGAAAATTCATACACAAATATTATGCTTGTTGGCCTAGTTTCTCTTGGGAGATGTATGTACTCCTGTACCCATTAAAAGTGGTGAATATATGCTGTTTAAATGATACTTTTGATGGGATATTATGCCATATAGCTTTTCCTTATTAAACCATAAACCTTTTAACAACATCATTACCATGAAACTATAATGAAATTATTCTTCTGTAATTGATTCCTTGACTATCTCATAGTTGTCTAAACTAAGCAGTGTTGAAATGTGGTTGCTTAGAAGACTTTTGGGAGGTGCATATACAAAAATCAGAAAAGCTTTGAACATATACTGATTCAATAAATCTGATATGAATTAAACCAATAGTGATGCTTTGAAAACTAATATTAAATAGTCAGAAACTGAAAAACCCAAACTAAACATGTTATACAGCCCATTATAAAGGGCAGTAAAGAAAAGTAAGACAAATAAATTACCTGCAATTATGCATAAAGTATTGAGAAGTGGTTCTGTAACTTGATAACCCAGTTGTTATTTATTATTTATTTATTTACTGACATTTGATTACTGAGGAAAGTCCAACTGCATAGAAGTCCATTTTCTGTGGAGGCCCAGGGAGAAATGCTTCAAATAATATAACATACTCAAGGTTTTATAGCTCTCTTTGTCTGAAGACTACTTAAAAAAATATATGCTTTATTCATGTAGTTGAATAGTAGGAATGAATTTACAGTAATAGGTAAAAGTTGTAATTAGAATGTGTTCTGATATGAACCCTCTTACTAAACATAGCAAAGAAGTTATAGGTTTGTAAATAACCAGCACTTTAAATGTTTTCAGATTATTGAATTAAACTTTTCATTAGCTACACTTTGATGTAGCTGATATAGAACATCATAAAAGTACTTAGCTTATATGTCATAAACAATCAATATCTATTATATGTGGAAATGGATATCAACACAGAGCTCACAAAATACAGTTTAATTATTTTTGCAGGGGTGCCCTGCACTCCCACCCTACCAATTGCTAAAAATATTAGTTCTGAATTCGCACTACCTCAGAATGAAATTTTAAATTGTTTTTGATGGAAAATCAAGTATACACTTTAGTCTGAAGTAGTCTGACCATGGAGTTAGTATATTTAATACGGGGTGAGAAGGCATAGAGGTGTACCCCCTACCCATATTAGCAGCTGTTAATATACTTTTATTTTTACTTAGTTATTATTTACTAATATCCACTTTCTTTCACTTATCCTTTATGCAGTTTCAGAAATGAGTGTTCATATTTATAGTACTTTGTTTATGTGTAGGTACATCATTATGTGTTTATTACAATGAATTTCATTCATTTGGGTTTCATTAGATTACTGTATATCCTAAAATATTGCTTAATGTAGAATGTCAGCATTGGCTGAATGTATTATTATTAGTAGAAGTAGTAGAAGGCCAACATTGATAAACCTGGAGGTGATCTATTGCCACCAATAAACAGTTTGTGCTATGAAATGACAAAAAAAAAATCAAAACTTAATGATCATTTTGGATGATTTTTTGCAGTTCTTTTTATATTCCGATATTTTTATTAAGATAAATGACAAACAATAATATGAAAGATAAAGAACACAATTTTGAATAAGATAAAAACAAAGAAAAAGGAAATTTAACAACTATTTTCACTATTTATAGAGGCCTGAAAAAATCATAAAATAATATGCCAATAAAAAACAGATTTGCTTTATAAACATAAAATATTTCAGGAAGAACCAGTGTCCATTCAAAATGTCTCAATAAGAGAGGAAACTTTCATCCAATGATTATTGGTAAAACACCTTGGGTATATTCTGGTTTCTTTTGTTTTGACTTCCTTGGATATCGCTCCTTTTAAAAGAGATAGGAAATCTTCAAATGTTAGAGAAGTAGTCTACTTCCATTTTCTAGTTATGCACTTTCTAGCAACAGCTAATATTGTTCATAAAAGATATGAGTTGGAGTTATCCATAATAAATCCTTTGTTAACATTATAAAGAATATTGTTTTTGATAAAAAGAAGATGTCAGAAAATAAAGCTTTAAAGAAATTTTCATTACTTTTGCAAAATTGAATTAAACCGGAACACTCATAAAAGATGTGAAACCAAGCCATTTGTAAGAAGATAAACATCTCCAGCAAATGACATTATCCGTTTTATTAAATTTAGCAATTTTCTCGGGGGTTAAGAAAGCTCTATGTAGGAACTTCCAAGTAAGAATGCTTCAATACTGACCTCACAATATAAATTTTATAGAAGACAATAGTTTGACTTTCTCTATCTGAGTATAATTGGAAGAGATGCCCTTCGATTATTCTGTTCCAATTTTTGATAGTTAAGGTGGATTTATAGTTTATTAAACACCATATAATTTGTGGATAATATTGTTGAAGTAAAGTTGTTATATAGAAGATTAGAGGCAGTTGTTCTATACAAGATTAATTTTTGATGATTCTGCAAAGGTCTTGTAAGTAGTTTAATATGCTTTGTAATAGTAACTAATCTTGTAATGACAAATTATATATATTACCAATATGTTGTATGGGTAGAGTTTCTAGGTTTTTAAAACAATGCTTCCAACATGTAACATTTTTACTCTCCCATAAATTAAAAAGGTTAAAGTGAAACTTGTCTGGAAAGCTTTTTTGTGGCTCTGAAAGGAATGAATGCATCAAACCAAACATCAATATCCATGTTAGAATTTACAATTTTCCTAAAGTTTTTAAATATGTTGTTTTAGGATGAAGGGTTTTATAGGTTTTGTAACATTGTATTGTATTGAATGACAAATAAAATACCAACATTTATTACTAGAATTACTAAAAGAAATTTTTGAAGATAATGCATTTTCATTTAATAATATAGATAGGTGCAATGTTTCCAGTTGGAATTATAGTTTGGATCAATCCAATTTATAACATCTTTAAGTAATGAGACTCTTATGTAAGTATCAATGTATACCTCCTCAAGCCCAAGGTCTGATGTGCTATATATAAGTAATTCTGTTCTTATTAGGGAACCAAAGAAAGTTTAGTAATAATCTATTTATGTTTCTGATACATTTGTTTCCAGGAGGAGGGCTTATAGACAAAACAAAATATAGAATCTTTGGTAAAACGGTCATTTTTAATAGCTGTAATCTATCTTCAAAGAGAAGAAAATGTTGTTCCATTTGCTTATGTGATTATTTATTAAAGATATTATATTACTGTAGTTAATTTTTTTTTCATCTTTTCAACAGTTTTTGTGTCTTTCGGCTTTTCCCGGTTAGGGGTCGCCACAGCGGAACTCTGGTCTTCTAATGATTGGCAGTTGATTTTTATGTACCGGCTTGCCAGGCCTGATGCACAACCTCCAACGAAGGTACGCCCATTCACACATGTCTCCACGCAGAAGACGCTCTAGCTGAGAAACGAACTGGACAGCGTCTTACTGTGAGGCGACAACGCTACCGCAGCACCCTTCATCTTTTCAACAGTATTGCATAAAATTATGCCTAAGTAGTTTACAGAGTTTACCTCTTCTCCAATAATATTTTGAAAGTTAGAATGAGTTTTTTTTCTTAGTGTTAAAACAATATGATTATATTTATGTTTATTAAAATAGAGGCCTGAAACTTTTTGAAAATGATATATAATTGCATCTAATTATTTAACTCAGTACTTGGATTAGATAGTGTGAGTAAGATATCAACAGCAAAAGGAGATATCTTAGAATTATAGTGATTATAAGTATTAATACCATTGATTTGGGATTATTCTTTATTAAAGAGACAAGGACTTCTATAACAAGGGCAAATAAGATAGGGGATAGTGGGCAGCCTTGCTTAGTGCTTTTAGTTATGGGTATAAGTTTAGATGTAAAAGGATTTAGTTTTATATAGTAAGTTGTTTTTATAAATAGCTTTTATCATAGAAATAAAGGATGATGGAAATGCTAATATATTTTGTATTCCAAAAAGGCAATCCCAGTTGACAGAAACAAAGGCTTTTTCTATATTAAAACCTGACTAACAAGGCTTCTTCATTTTTTCGATTTAAGAGTTCAACGAGTATTAGAATTATTTTAACATTATCATGGGTATGTCTTTTGTATAAAAATTCAGCTTGGTCATAATTTATCTTTTTTGTGAGTTAGGCTTTCATTCTGTCAACACATATGGACATACAAATCTTATAATCATTATTTAGAAGAGAAATTAGTCTATAGGATTTACAGAATTGTAGGTCTTTATTAGTTTTGAATGCAGGAATGATTAATAAATATCTCCAGGATGGTGGGATCATATATTTATTTTGTACTTCCACTGATGGTTTGTGAAGTAAACATATAGTGGCTATAGTGAATAGTTTGTACATTACTATAATGATGCCATCCAAACTAGGGGCTTTATTGGGTTTAAAGTTTTTAATTTTATCTTTGATTTCATTTAAGGATAGTTGCTTTTCAAGGCTTGTTTTAAGTTCCTCTGGAATTATCTCTAGTTTTTAGCAGATAGTTCTTTATCAAAACCAGCACTATTTATATTATTGGAGTTATAATGCTTAGTATAATGAAACCTGAAATCATCAAGTATATCACTTATGTCTGAAACTTCCTTATTATTTTGTTCATGAAATATGTTTATACTATTGTTTGATTAAGAATGAAGTTTAACTTTCACTGATAGATTATGCATATGCTTTGGGGTGAGGGATTAAGAATTTAATTTTATCCTTTCTAATGTTAAGTTAGTTCTATGAGTTATAATGTCAGAATACTTATTATTCAGTTCACCTATTTGTTTTTTGGTATCTGATAATAAGTTTGTTAAATTGGGTTTGAGAATTGAAATTTGTGTTTGCAAGCTTTGCATCTCTGAGTCCCACTCCTTTAATTTATGTTTGTACCAAGCAACTGTTCTGCTATAAATATAAGCCTTTAAAGTATCCCAAACCATTAGTATCAGAATTGTCATTTAATTCTGGAAAGCGGTTTAGTTCTGTTAAAAGCCAAGGTTTAAAATCCTTAATTTTACTGTTATAAGCTTGTATTCTAGTTATAGAGGCTATCTTAGTAAAGTCTGACCGTATTTCTAGTATGAGACACTCATGGCTGGATATAAGGATGCATGGAAAAGGATGACAGTTTTAATTTCAGATCATTAGGAACTAGAAGTCTTTCTATCCTGGTTTGCATTTTAACCAAAGATCCAAGAGAGAAAAACATAGTGGACTACTATTCTTAGAAAAAAAAGTATTATATAAGTTTAGGGTATTAATCCATTTCTTTTTAAAAAAAAATGCTGTCAATGTAGGCCTGAATGGGTGAGTACATGTTGTGTTGAGATTGTCTGTGATGTGTCTGTGGTCCCCCCAATATAAGGTTGCCTTTATAAACATTAGTTATAAAGTCAAGATGACATTTTGTGGTTCCCACTCCTAACCCTAGGAACTAATACATATCAACTAAAGTTAAAATTCTGTTTTTGAGTTTAAAAATAATATTGGCTAGTGTGAAGATTGAGTGAAGATAGATGAAGGTTGCCAGCCCAGCCAGACAGAATTTTGGAGATAATTCTGTCATCTGTAAATATTAATGTAAACCACAGGTTTGTTGTCTTTAATGGTAAAAATAGTGTTACATGTGGAACTGGAAAAAATGTAACAACAGTGCACTCTACTGACCAAGTAAAGCATGTTGTGACCCTTACATGTTAAAACATGGCTCGGGCTGGTCTAGATGAAGGAATTCCTGCTATTGTTCTAAGGCCATAGTTAATGGCCAGAATTTGCATGCATAAATGTTCTTAATGGCTTTGCTTCCTGACCTGGTGTGAGCTTATTAAAGAATGTAGCCTGTTAGCCTGGGAACCCCAGGAAAGTGTGAAGAATGATGTAATGTGAATCAGGACTGTAATATCAATTTAAACAGAGAGAATCACTGAGCAATAAGCATTTTTCTCTTGACCATCCAACTCATCAGCACTGTCTTGCTCTATACGTAAGTTTATCTTACATTTGTGTTTTAATTTAGAAATAGCTAGAAACTAGAAAGATTAGACTAAGTGTCTTTCTGTGATGTCAGAACTGTACTACTGAATTATTTTAAGTATTTCTCTGTGATATCTGAACTCTTGACTAGCACTGTGTAGTAAAAAATATTGTATTGTGTTTTGACTATTTGTTGTTAAATATTTTTAAACCCTTTCAACTGGGGTTGTTTTTGTAGAGATAATTTAAGCTCTTTATAGTACTTGCATGCCTTTGGTAAAAGTGTACAAAGCCACTCCAATAGCTTTAGCCGTGGGCTATACTACCAATCGGATAATAATACTGCACAGTAATAAAGGGACACCTTTTTAAGGGCCTTTGAGTAGCTGATAAATATTAGTGGGTGGTGGCAACTGGTACTACAATATAGTCTGAGAAAAGGGGCACAGCTGGATAACCTGTGACAGCCTTCCCCAGGAGTGTCTGTGTGGTTATATAAACTCTTCTCAAAGTGTGTGTGTGTGTGTGTGTGTGTGTGTGTGTGTGTGTGTGTGTGTGTGTGTGTGTGTGTGTGTGTGTGTGTGTGTGTGTGTGTGTGTGTCAGCTACTTGGGCAGGGACATGAAGCACTGGTTGGACAGAGAGTGTGCTGGAGGTTTTAGCTTGCCCACTAGGCTGAGATATGGACTCTATAGCTGTGCCAGTGGGGAGTCTTATTGGGGACCTGGAGAGAAAAGGAGCGACCAGCCCCAGACTGACTGTGATCTCTGTGTGCTCTTAAGGGAAATTGCACTTTACTGTGTGTAATTGTTATCCTTTCCTGCTATATGAGACACCCCTCACTGGTGTTAGTGGTGAGTATTGAAGCTCCTTGATTGCTGGGCCAGGGCACGGGTGTCACATATTAATTGTTTGGCAGTGGTGGGATATCCACACCATATAATTGGTTGGCAAATACTAATTGGCTTGCAGTGGTGTGGGTAGAGTAAATTCCTGTAGCTTGTGCACAGTGAGCTTTGAAGGTGTTTTGTACTCTAAATCAGCCATGCAGTGAACACTCAGAGTTCAGATCACAATTGTTTTATTTCCTTTGTTAGCTTAGTTAGTCAGGGTGAGTAGGCAGCATTTCAGCAGAGGAGTATGGAAAGCTGACAAGGAGCCAGCTGGCGGAGATGTGCCAGGCTAGGGGACTGGTGCATGGAAACCTGACTAAGGCAGACCTGACTGCAGCCTTGGTTACAGCTGCATCAGAAAGCAGCAACCAGGAGGACAATC
This sequence comes from Protopterus annectens, assembly GCF_019279795.1. NCBI lineage: Eukaryota > Metazoa > Chordata > Ceratodontiformes > Protopteridae > Protopterus > Protopterus annectens. Next base: position 950,765,846 of record NC_056737.1, on the reverse strand, counting down.
AGACTGGCAGTGGAGATATAATACCCTCGGAGAATGGACAGCTCAACCTTTCTGCAGAGGACTTAAAAATCCATCTGGAGCTAAAGAGACTTGAGTTGGAGGCCAGGCATTTGGAGTTAGAAGCAGCTGAGAGACTGAGGTGTCTACAGGCTGAGGAGAATGAGAAACTGCTATGCCTGGAAGCCAAGGAAAAGGAGTGGCAGAGGAAGCTTGAGAGGGAAATGCTGACTCTTTGCCAGAGTCATCGAGGTAATGGGGAATGGAGTAACTGGACCTCAGAAGCACAAAAGGTCAGTAAATTTCTTCCACAGTTTAAAGAGGGGGATAATTTTGATAGTTTCATTCATATGTTTGAGAGGCTACAGTATGGGGTAGGTAGCCCCAATCGGCCCCAAAATCCAGACAATACCAAGAAAGAAGGGGGGGGTATCCATATTCATCAAGGACACCCACACCTCAAGACTGCTGGCAACGCACGATGCATCGGAGACCATCCAGGTGCAATTAACCATAGGCAAGACTGCTCTGCAAATTGTAGCATGTTACAGGCCACCCTCACAAACTCAGGAACCTCACATGGCCTTCCTGAAAACACTAGAGGGGATAAATGTATCACCAAACACCATCATACTAGGTGACTTCAATTACCCTAATATAGACTGGGAACACTACTCCAGCCCAAACACCCTAGCCCAAAAGTTCCTGGAATTCATAAACTCAAATGCCACGGAACAACTAGTCACCATCCCCACAAGAGGAGATAACATACTTGATCTCATCATCACGAACATGGGAGCACAATGTTCAACACCGGAGGTGTACCCCTCACTGGTGAGATCAGACCACAAACAAATCTCGCTGGAGGTCCTCATCCCACCCCCACCTGAAATAAAAAAGAACACAGTAAAGAACTTCTCAAAAGACGACTTCACACTTCTAAAGACTAGTGTGGTCTCCTTTAAGGCCCCCGAGCGGAAAACAGTACTCAAGCCGCTGAATCACTTACAAATGCCTTCTACCAGCACCTGCAGGACTGCATGGATAAGGCAATCCCAAGCAAAACAAAGACTCTTTGTACCAAAGGCAAGCATCCAGTCTGGTGGACCCCAGCCATAAACAAACTCTACAACAAAAGGAGGAAGCTACTACAAGATAGAGCAAAATCCTTAAAAGGTAAGACACCCTTGATCACTATAAGTAAAAAACTAAGATCTCTCATAAAATCATCCAAAGCAAATTTCGAGAGAAAAATAGCTAAAGACTCAAAAGACAATCATAAGGCCTTCTTTAGCTATGTTAGAAACCTGGGAGGAAACTCCCAGATATGCTCAGAGCTAGTTCAAAATGATGTGAAGATTACTGATCCTACAGACATTGCCAACATACTGGCTGACAGGTTCAGTGCAAACTTCTCCCCTCCCCAAAAGGAGAGATATCTATACCAAACGATTGCAGCCCCCAAACATCTCCAGTGCCCAAGTGAGAACTGCTCTCTCCAAAGCAAAAAACACAGCATCCATGGGACCTGATGGTGTCCCCGGCTGTGTGCTCCATGAACTCAATGAGGAATTAAACCCACAGCTAGGACAGCTGTTTAATCAAAGTCTTACATCTGGATACGTACCCAGGGAGTGGCGCACTGCAACTGTGGTACCACTTCACAAAGGCGGTGCCTCCACCGACCCTGGAAATTACCGGCCCATTAGCTTGACAAGCCTTATCTGCAAAGCCATGGAGAGGATCATAATGGACCTCATAAATAAAGACATAGGGAATTTGCAGACTTTGGATCCAACCCAGTTTGGCTTTGTCAAAGGCAGATCATGCCTTTTAAACTTGGTTGACTTTTTCGAAACAGTCACCAAAGCCATTGATGAGGGAAAGGCAGTCCATACAGCCTACCTCGATCTGGCTAAGGCCTTCGATACAATACCCCACTCGAGTATCATTGAAAAACTCATCAGCTTAAATGTCAACCCATACATCACAAGATGGGTTGCAAACTGGCTGAGTGACAGAACCCACAGGGTCAGAGTTGCTGGCGCCATGTCAGACTCAAAGCCTGTCACAAGTGGTGTCCCACAGGGCTCAGTCCTGGGCCCACTCTTGTTTGGCATCTACTTTTCCGAAGTACAAGCAAACACAGGAGGGTTATGGCTGACAAAGTTTGCAGATGACTGCAAACTGGGCCATAGTAGAAAACACATCTGACACAGATATCCTTCAGAAGGGTCTCACAGAAATGGATAACTGGTGCCAGAGCCACGGCCTAAAGTTAAATGCCAAAAAATGCATAGTCATACCCTTCGGGAAAAACAAGGTTACCCCTAGCTACCAAATAGGTGGCAATCCACTGAGCACAGAAGAAGTTATCAGGGACCTGGGGACCCAGGTTGATAGTAGTCTGTCATTCGACACCCATGTAGCTAAAGTAGTTAGGAAGACCTTCTACATTGCCCACCTTATCATGAAGGGATTCTCATCTAGATCAAGGGAGGTCATAGTCTCCCTTTACTCATCACTCATCAGACCAATGATTGAGTACAGTGCCCCATTCGGAATGTATCTGAACCGACACTTGCAGCAGCTGGAGAGGCCACAAAAGTTCCTCACCAAAAGGATAAAGGGTCTCAAAAATCTGTCCTATGCTGCCCGACTGAAAGAACTCCAGCTCTATTCAGTCGCCACCGCTTGCTCAGAGGTGACCTTTGCCTAACATACAAGGCCATGTCAAACCCAGATTTGATGAATATGCTTCACCTCAAAAAATCTAGATCCATCAGAGCCACAAGGGCGGGAGACTTAAACCTTGACACGGCTATTAATAGGACGTGCTGGAGGGATAGATTCATCACCCAAAGACTCCCTATGCTGTGGAACAAAATCCCGGTACATGTGAGGCAGAGCACCTCGCTGGCCTTGTTCAAGAGAAATCTTGCCCAATGGATGGGAGATCGCAGATATACCCCAGGGATTACCTCAGTGTCACTGCTCGACAGAGGCACAGCAAAATAATGGGTATAGTTCCCCATACTAAAGGGGTGGCATAAGCCACAAAACGATGGGCTAGGCTTGTAAATGCCCTCGGGCAGATAGCCTAGTATGAACCTATGAACCTATGAACCTATGAACCTATGAACCTATGAACAAAAGGCTCTGGATACTGTTCCTGACCCCCATACTCCATGGTAAAGCTGTAACTGTTTTGTCAAAGATATCTGATGTTGCATGTTTTGATTATACTGCTGTTAAAAATCACTTGTTAGAATTGTTTACGCTAATACCTGAAACATATCGGAAAAAATTTTGTGAGCATAGATGCAAGGCAGATGAAAGTGTGTGTGAATATGTTGCTGAACTGAGCACTTATTTCCATAGGTGGGTGAGTGGATATCAGGTCACCACTTTTGAAGGACTGGCAGACCTTTTCGTAAGGGAACAAGCCCTTAGCACTTTGCTTGAGGACATGAGGATCTGGTTAGCTGATAGACAATGTGCCACTTCAGATGAATTGGAGAAGAAGGGAGACCTATACCTGGCAAGCAGGGCAGCCCTGCACAGGAAAGGGACCCCCAGTACTGCTCATGGGTCTAAAGGAACTCATGGTGGGCAGCGCAGACTGCCCCAACAGAATCTGCCAGTAGCAGGGGAAGCCACTAGTCCAGGTACACATCCAGGAGCTAGGGTTAAATGTTTTGAATGCAACCAGTGGGGCCATATGGCATACAGGTGTCCATGGAGGCAAGGTGGGGAACAAAAGGTGAGGGAGCCAGTAAGTGGGAAAGACAAAATGCCAATAGTAGGTTGTCTTGAGACAACAAGGGTACCAAACTACCATCTTGCAGATGTCCTGATAGGGAAAGATTTGGATGAGGTAGTACCATGTGTTTGTGCAGTTACATGCAGTCAAGCTAGGAGACAAACATGTGGGTCTGGTAGACTGGGGGAGACCCAGACAGACAGCATACTTGCAGCCAGGACTGGTGAGGTTGTTACTTCAGGGAGGGAGCTACCCGATAGCAATGCAACTGAAGGTGAGCCACAGCTGCTTGTGGGTACTGATGCTCCCTTGGACAGAGTGACTGTAAAGGTAGAGGTGAGTAGTAGTACCCAGGTTGACAGTGAGGCACCACTGTCAGATGATGCCAGACTTCCTGTGGAAGGGGAGCTAGGTTACAAGGAGAGAGTTGAGACAGGCTCAGCTCTCAGACCCTATATTGCAAGGCCTGAGGCAGGTAGCTAGGGAGGTACCTGATTCTCAAAGAAAGGGGGAATCTGTATACTGAGACAAAGGGTTACTACACAGAGAGTGGACCCCTGAGGGAGGGCTAGAAGGTGAGAGAGTACAGCAGTTGGTAGTGCCTAGAGCCTACCATCTGGTGCTTCTAGCTATAGCCCATGATATTCCCTTTGCAGGTCATATGGGCATAAAACATACAAAGAGGCATATTATGCAGAACTTCTATTGGCCTGGAATTTCCAGAGATGTAACAAGGTACTGCAGGACCTGTGAGCAGTGCCAAAAGGTAGAAAAGGCAGGAGACAAGGTGAGAGCTCCTTTGATGCCTTTGCCTGTGATTGGGGAGCCATTGCAGAGGGTAGCTATGGATATTGTGGGTCCTCTGAGTACCCCAAGTTCCACAGGGAAAATTATATCCTAGTGGTAGTGGATTATGCTACATGATACCCTGAGACAGTGGCTTTGTCCTACATTGAGGCAGAGAAGGTGGCAAATGCGTTGTTAGAGATTTTTAGCAGGGTAGGTTTTCCAAAAGAAATACTGACTGACAGAGGTGCCAATTTCATGTCAGACCTGCTGGCTTGTCTGTGGAAGTCCTGTGGGGTGAAGCACATGAAGAACACCCCCTACCATCCCCAGACTAATGGTCTTGTTGAGAGGTTAAACTCTACAATCAAGTCCATGCTATGGGCATTTGCAGAGCAGTTTAAGGGGGAGTGGGACAAATATTTGCCCCATCTGTTGTTTGCTTACAGAGAGGTTCCCCAGGAATCCACACATTTTTCACCCTTTGAGATGCTGTATGGGCTTAGGGTGAGGGGACTTCTAGATTTAATTCGAGATGAGTGGGAAGGTGAGTGTGAGTCTCACAAGGAGTCTGTTGTGGCAGGCCAGTGTACTACACCAGTTCCTGGATGCCATGCTACCACATGCAGTGAGCACATTTCTTTTCCCCTCACCACTGAGGCAAGGGCCAGCAATATGCAGCACTCCTACCATGTAGTACACTACAGTAAAGTACTGGGTGCCATATATTGCACTCGTATACACATGAGCCCATGAGGGGGTAGAATCTACATCAACCGCAAGGGGTACCACTACATCAACTGCCAGGTCATGTGCAATGCCCAGGGGATTATCCTGAATAAATCTGCTGGCATCCCTGGCAGTTATTGTGACTCCCATGTCTGGCACACATCACAGCTGTACCAGATGTTTGCTACAACCCACATGGCCATTTACTGAGGGATGCTGGCTAAGTCCTGGAATCCTGGATGATGACACCCATCAGAAATGTACACGCACCCACAGAAGAATGCCATAATGAGGCACACGCACAAACTAGGAACATCATAGAGTGTGTGTTTGGGGTTCTGAGGTCACGGTTCTGGTGCCTTAGTATATCTGGTGGAGCCTTGCAGTATACTCTAGCCACATGTGCACAGATATTCACAGTATACAAAAACATCCAAGGCTCTTCTCACCAAAGGTCCCACTTCTATATATCTGAACAAATCAAGCAAAAACAAAAGCTGTCAGACCACCAGATCAATATAACTATTTATTAACACAGCAGTAACACAGTATCACAAGATAAGCACTTTCGGGTTAAGACCCTTCATCAGATAACTTACACACTGTTAAGATCACATTTATAAAGCAAAGACAACCAATAGTCATTCAGTACTGAACTGTCCATCTTTTTAGGCCTGGTTTAAGAGGTATAACCCCCATTTAAACCATGGTCTCTATCTGCCCCTAGTTCAATGATCCATTTAATCTCATAAAATTCAGTAATATTCACTGTATCACCACCCCTAACAGTCAGTCTCACAACTTGTAGTACCATAAAAACAAATGTTTGTCTCATATTTCTTACCATATGCTGATATAAAGCATTGTGTATATTAGCCACATGTATTGCAAAAAGATGTTTTAAAATTCTTTCATTGAGGATCCTTGTGAGGGACCATACTGTTGTGTGCAATTGCCAGTAAAGTTTGAAAGGCACATTACCAAATAACCATTGCACTCAGATATTGGCATTCTGAGAGAAGAGTTCATGGAGGTTATGAGTATGTCAATTACGGGTGACAATGTCCTCAGTTATGACATATGATTCCCATCATAAAACTGGGAAGACATGGTGATTTCAGGTACATTAGGTGTTAACATGTATGGCCAGGTCTGTGTGTGCTCAGTCATATCAGCCCTGAGTATGCACATCACATGTTGTGACTAATGTGCTACCTACCAGGTACATAGGTGTTAGTGATGGAAATTATAGTACATATATATTTGCATGGAGTTTATGGCCATTATTATGTCAACAGGCATTTTTTCATCAATACCCTCTTGAGGATATTGACATAACTCACAGACTCCATGAGTGCTTACAGTTTGCAGGCATCAGCCAACATTGTCAGCCACAGATATTCAGTATTCACTTGTATTATGGTTAAATGGATTCCAAGCAGTAGAGGATCCATGACTGAGCCCTGTTGAATGTTGATGCTTACAGATCAGCTATTGGAGACAGATGTCCCTAGGCTGAGTGTATGCCATCAATGGGCCACTTAGTGACCCTTATATTGATATTACAGTGGATGCCTAAGTGGGTGCTTTTGTAAATGATGCCTGAGTGGGGGATATAGTCAGATAGCTTGGCTAAGTCCAGGGGGTTGTATGGCCTGATGTCCCCTCACCCAGGTCCTTGGTGACTGCTTTGGACATGTACACCACATTTAACAGCAACAATCCCCTTGTAATACATCCAAACTATGTACAGTCATCTGTGTATAGATCACATATATGTGTGCTGATCAACTCCATGATGATTGCCCCTATGGGCATGTGGATATGGATACTCAGACAAAGAGGTCTATAGGTCTGGTGGTCAGTGGATGCAGCACAGCTGGGATGCAGCCAGTGGTTTCAGTATGATTGCAAGGTGTCCCCAGTGGTGCTAGTAATCCTTGTCAGATCCCATGTAGGATGCAGCCTGGGATGCTAGCATGTCCAATAGATGATGTGTATCCCCACAGAAAGGCTATTTACAGCCTGCTCTGTAAATATGGAAGGTATGGGACAGGTTGTAGGAATATCATGTGGCACGTGGTGGGGACAAGAGAGTGAAGTTGACGCAGAACCTGTGGGACTACAGGTTAGCTATGAGTACAGACCCATTATATGTGTTATCAATACATACGAGTTCACTGACAATCTAAGCCTGTCTTCTGAGGTTACACATGTAACAACACTGTATGTTGTGGTCCTGCTTTGTGTGGGTGGCTAATTTTGCCATTTACTTTGCCTACATGACATCTCAACAACAATATGTGCTTGTTATAGTTAAGGAGGTTGTGCCTCCATTTTAGTGGAGGGCACCCTCACCCAAACTTGTCACACAGCAATGTCCACCTCTTATTGTACAGCCTGCTAATGGCAGTTGTTCAGTAGGCAGGTTTGCTGTTCCATGAGGAGCCCGTGTTCCTACTGTCAGGTACAGTCGAGTCCATGCAGTTGTTCTGCTACTTGCATAATGCATGGGTGAAATTTCAACATAGTTGTCTGTCCCATCTGAGGGGGGGTGTAGTCAAGCTACATAAACCATCCCACAGGAGGTAATAAATTGCTTTGTTGAAATATATGTCTGTATTGTCTGCAGGAGGGGTAGTTCTGGTAGTTTTAATAAGCCTGATCTGTGGTCAGATCCCACCAGGGCAGTGGGGGGCTGCAATGGTCACCCATAATGGGAAACACATGATGCAATACATTGGCTCCCCTTGTGGGGATGTCATGGCACTGCTCCAGGGCATTGTAGTTAAGGATGTGGACTAACCTTTGGGCAAGTGAGCTTCACCACAACTAAGCAACACAGTTTGTGGATACTTAATGCCACCCCAAACCATGGAGTAATGATATAACTTGATAAGCACATGTACATCCAAATAAGCACAGAGGGTGTCTGGATTCATGGGGCTGCTTCTGTAGCCAGCAATTGCTTGATTATGTGCCCTTCCAGTAGTGAATGGCACCTGCAGCGTCTCGGGGAAATCACATCTGGATGTGTATCTATCATTAATGAGTGTGTATACAGCACCTGAATTACCTTGCACACTGTCATTTTGAGGTCTGAACATGTGGAAGGACATGTAGTCTGGTACAGCTGTGTTGCTGTCCACAGCCTTGAACCAGATGTCCTTGACTGCACACATGTCTGCATATTCCAAGGTGGGGACATCTTCCACAGAGTGGGGTTCAATGCTGCCATTCCCAATGTGTAGCAGGATAACCATGACAGTGTATATAAGATGCACTGTGGGGGTGTCAGGACTCTTGGCCAGTACTCCAAATCTCAGGGGGTGAGAGATGAAGACTATCACTGGTAAAGCACTGATGTCTGTTGAGCAAGGCATCCCAGGCAGACATGTAGTAGCCCCTTACAACAACACCACATGCTAAGGCAATTATTGACTTCCATCAACTTCCATGTGTATGGAACCATTATCCTAGATGAGGTAAACTGCAGCTGAAAGGTAGTGCATAGCCACAAGGGACACAGACTATCTAAGCTCAGTCACGTGTCTACATACAATCTGGTGACGTATGTCCCTAGTCATACACATCTGCAGGAAGTATGATGTCAATATTAAGTTAAATGATATTCCTTGATTTGCAGCAATGTGTGCTATGGAGTATTGTGTCAACCCATAGACAGCTAACTGTGATTTTTCCCATATGTAACCTGTTGACATAGTCAATGTGTATCACAATGTCAGCTCCTATGAATAAAAGGCGTGAGGTTGTGTTTTGCCACAGGTGTTTGACCGGTGAGAATGGTGCATTCAGTATTATGTGTACTGTGCTCTCCAGATGTAGGATTTTTTTGAGGTGTCTGTTGTTTGGGAATGTGTCTGGTAAGGTACTGCACACATGCAAGTGTGTGTGATGTGGGTGTAGGTAGTCCAGGATGTGAGCTGTGCATGTTGGCAAAATGCTCATTGCCATATGTAATGACTGCTGTTGGAGACACCATGGAAGCAAGGTTTGAAATGCAATGACACCTGTCACATTTTGTGATTGTGTGTCATAGGAGTAGAGGGGTGGGGACACTTTCCGCATCTCATCAGCAGGTCCTGTAAAGTTAGAGTCATGCTGCCACACCCTTGGGGTTAACAGCCTGGCATACAGTGTTTGTAGACACTCCTTGCAGTGAAGATGTGGATGCCCGTGCATGCATTGAGGACTTGTTCAACTTTGCTGACATCACGTTGGCCTCGCAAGCATATAATGCCTGTCAAGCAGCCAGACAGCATGTTGGTTGTTGTGTGACATGTAGAAACACAGATGTGTTTTGGGTACATAACTGTACAGCATGACATACCTAGGACATATGGCAGGTGGACACATATTGGCCAAATGTGGTCAATCCATTGCAGTAGATTTGATAGCCATGTCATGCAGATATCCACCATTAATCTGTTCAAGGGCAGGATGCATGACTTGCTGTGAAATTGTCACCTATGATGGATCACCACCACTGTGCTACGTATTTCAGCAAGCCTTAACATCTATGTCCTTGGACATTGCACATTATATTGTGACATTACAGCAGTGCTTCTAATCACCATCCTATCTGTTCTCTAATGACATACCACTAACCCTGGAACAGAAGGCATAACACACGCTTCTCATCATGAGTGTCCGGCTTCTCATCATGAGTGTCCTGCATCTCATCATGAGTGTCCTGCTTCTCATTATGAGCTTTGCAGCAACGTTTTTGTGTGAAAACAGACAACATACCCCTTCTAGCCATTCTCTTCTCTGCAATCACAGCCACTGTCACTGACCTCTGACTGAGTACATAAGCAGGTGATTGCATATTAGGAGCTGTCACTGAATCCCACACAGAGCCAACAGTAGGATGGCCTGAGACACATATTTAATTGTTGTCAGAGCCACTGACAAACAGTAAATGCCAACGACTGCACAATCCTATCCTTTGGGAAGTCATCCACCCCTGGGAAATATGGTAGTGGCTGCACACCACACACAGTTGAGCCATTACTCATGGATGTATGGACACAGAGAGTAATGTAGCACTTGATTTTCACTGGTTGATAGGATGTGAGGATCCAATCAATTTTGTACAACCTCTATAGAAAGGTATGGCATGTAAATCCCAGACTGTCATTGTTATACTGCATGTGGCTCTCATCACACCTATCATTGAGTGCAGTGGCACCTTTGCTATGTCACTACACAGGCATATCTTACGATTGTAGCAGCCACAAAGGTTCCATGGTAAACCAATACACACTGCAGATAACATGTCCTATGCAGTCTGTGTCAAGACTGTACATGTGTAGTCTGTGTCTTACATGCTTTGAAGGGGATGTGTATGGTTGCCATATAGGGAGTTGTCAGATCCTACTGTGTACCTCTCCCATATCCAAGACAGGACTAAAACACGTCTTACCTATTCTACACATCTACACCGTCACTGTGGTATTAATAGTACATGCTGGAGAGACAGGTATGTAACACAGACACTACACCCTAAAGGGTCTATATTAGAACATCGAAATTTCACAATTTCAAATGTTCTAACATCGACCCCTTTTCAGCGAATGCTGAAAACATCGAACATGCAAAACAGCTGTTCTGAAACACATACACACAACACAAGCACACCAAACAAACAGTAATCCACACACATACACCTAAAATCTTTATAGCTAACCCTACACTAAACTGTACAAACACCACTAACTATCCACTTATCTTAACCCAAACCCTAACCCTAAGGTCCGTCACTATCGCACACTCATCTCACCTGCGTCCTAACCCTAACTCACCTAACCCGCCCTAACCCTCATGTCCACACAATCGCACACATACCTAACCCGCGCACTAACCCTAACTCACCTAACCCGCACCCAATCGCACACTTACGTGAACCCGACCCGTAACTTTCCACCACAGCACTGAAAATAGCAAAACGACAGAAATGGACAACCGAATTCTTTCCCTAGGAAAAAATTCGGTTTTCTGTCTTTTCGTTATTTTCAGCATTCACTGAATAGGGGTCGATATTAGAACATTTGAAATTGTGAGATTTCAATGTTCTAATATAGACCCACCATAAATGTAAAAGGCCCCCACGCAAGTGAAGCACACATCTGCTGTAACACACATCATGTGCAGGTTACACATTGGGATGCAGAACAAGACAATCATAACTGGTGTGGGACAAATGTCTGTAATGGACACTGGAAATTTGTATATGGGTCATTTCCATCACCACAGCTTGGAGATGTGTTAGCTCCTGAAACCCTGGTGACACTTATCAAGTGTATCAGACCTTTTCAAAGATTAGGGATGCATGAGTACAATGAATGACACCATTGTCCTTGTTAGCCTGTTATACACATATGGGCCTATGGAGCCATGCACCTATAGTGCTGTACCTTTCTGGAGACATATTTCTTCTGTGCTGACATTTCAACCTGTGCTGTGATATCTATGGGTTTATTGCCGCTGTGTATCCACAGGTGTCCCCTACAGACTCCTGAAACTGAAACATAAACAAGACCATGACACACCTTTCATTGTGTAAGTATACAGCCATTACAACATCATACAACATAAGGTGCACAATATTATGCTGCTTACTCATTACAAATGTCAGCATACAGTATCTATCAGTAACCAGTACAAGTGGCATGATAAAACAACACTGCAAGTAGATATTAATTTATATAGTCACCCTGTGCATCTGACACATAGCCTCATTCCCTGCATCAATGACGAGGATGACAGGGATGTGGCACAGGTATCATCACTTGCACAGGGTGTTGTATGGGGGGTGCAGGAGGCCTAGGCTGACCCAATAGGTTAAAAGCATGTGTGTGAGTCAGGAAGTGAAGCAAGCAAGATGGATCATGGAAATGTGCTGTGTGTGTGTCTGTAGGTGACCTGAATTTGACAATGGTGTGCAAGTGTGTGTGTGTGTGTGTGTGTGTGTGTGTGTGTGTGTGTGTGTGTGTGTGTGTGTGTGTGTGTGTGTGAACCCAGTCAACAAACTCAGTGCTAGCCCTACATGTGTGCATGTTGAACAGCTTTGAACCATGCATGGTAGAGCTGACAGTTCACCATCTTCACCCCCGAATACGGGAACTGACTCTGCAAGGACTTGCTCTGGCACCTCCATGGCCAAGATCAGAAGTGGTGCTAGTACCTTATGGTGACCACTGTCTGCTGGGACCCTGTCCACCAAAGGAATGCCCAGGAACATGAGCCCATGGCCTGCCATGTCTGGGGGTGGACAGCACACTCCCCTATGGAGCGCTGGATTTACTGCCACCACAGGAGCATGATTGTGCACGGACACAAGGACTCTCAGCAGATGGGGTTGCTGACCTACATTTGAAAGTCTGACACTCAACTCCAACCTGACATTCCAGCAGACAATTTGCATTCCAAGACAGATATTCTGTGATCTATCTCATCACCTTATTTCCACTGCATCCGTGAACTGATCCAGGGTGTTGCCAATGCAGTGGAAGCAGTCATGAATGTCAGACTGTGCCACATCCATAACCCTGGGTATACATCTGGTGTTCCTTTCAGAAAATGCCTGTGCCTCCATGATGGCCTGAAACATACGCCAAGTGACCAATGATGTGACACCTGCAACAAGTGGTGGAAGAACAGCAGGTCTCCTATAAGCACCCCTATCAATTCCCCAGTGTGGAACCCCACCAGCTCTCTGGCTATGGCCAGTGTCCACACTCACTGGAGCCATGGTTGCCACACTTTCCTGTTCAATGTCCCAACCCTCTCACTCTCCAATATCTCTGGCCTACGGGGACTGGGTATGTGTAGGCATACTGACTGTGTGCAGTGACAATTATGACAGAAGAGGGATGTCAACCTCTGGGATAGATTCAGCCCCCGAAACCCCCAACTGTGCCTCACTCTGGTCATCATCATCATCATCATCAGAGTCAGAAGAGACACTAACATCAGGTTGTGTAGGGAACAGAGACCAACCCCTCTGGTCACCGTGATAAGAAAAGAAAAAGCAGTACATTAATACAAGCACTATTATGCTCTGCAGTAATATGTTGTGATATATGTAAAGCTCTATAAACTGTTGTCACTAATGTAGACCTGTTTAAAACCCAGTCTCATATAGTAGGACAGGAGGACATTACTTTTCCCACAAGCAGCAGTAGTTACTTGTAAATAAAAACTCTTCACACTGCAGTCTCATCAGCAACAATGAGGTACACTGTTGACATTTGTGAAGACTCTGCACAGTTGACACATATGACAATCTGTTATGTCCTGACAATACTGTCACATCTCAGTGTGGTCACACCTACAAGGGCTATTTATGACTCTAATGTGTGTAGAATCAGAAAATATCTTGGCAGTTGACAATCATGCCGACAGTACAGCAATCCAGACAGCAGGCCTGGGATGACACTTTAGGGAATACATTGCTGTAAATCTACATCTGTACCAAAACAGTGTCGTGCTTACTAGGAGCAGGACCATGGTCTTGTCTGATACCTGATGGACCTGTGAAAAGTTGAGGGGGAGGTAATGTAAGTACCACCATATGTTGCATTATAACAAGGTAATACATCCATATGTCTCACATTTACAGTAGCTACTGTGTTAAATGTTATGTTGGTCGAAATCTGAGCATGAGATTTAAACCGCAGTTAAACCCACCCCAAAGAACAATGACCTGACACCCATGTAAAAGTATGTACACCCTGACAAACTGAATGCTACAGCATTCCAATGCTGATCAAACTAAGCTTACCTGCACACTTTACCTTTACATGTTCGGTGGGCAAATCTTCGAACCTGCTGCCGCGAACTGTAAACTGCAAAATTCCGAAATTGCAAAAACCGAAGCACCGAATTACGAAATGTTGCCCCCTTTTTGACCCATGGTAGCACTTGTTTCAGCGGTGGTGCATTTGGAAATGTCGAAATTCGATTATTTTATGACATTTCGGGAATATGGCGTTACAGAATTCACATATCTAGTTCATGGATGTGCATGTACGACCATTTGACTTTCAAACATGTAAAGGTAAACCTACCTGCACACTCTTCTGCCATGGAAACTGTGGCACCCACATCCACGATGTATGGTGTGATGGATGCCTGTGAGCTGTCGTGTGTTCCTTGGTTCACCAGGAATTCCTCAGTGACTGAGAGTAGTTGTTCTGCTTCAGGTCCTCCACTGGTGACACCACAATCCCTGGCTACATCTGCTGATCTTCTGCATGCAGCATTAATTATGTCTGTGGCCCGGTGTCGAACCTGCTCATATGTCCTGTCCTGGTGACCTATGGCATTTCCGTCTTGGAAAAGGTCAGACCACAATACTGCCCGCTGTTCCCTATTTTGCCTCTCCCTGGACAGAAGGAGTTCATGGTGTTGATGGAGGCCTTCCAGTATTATATAATTCTATGCATCCATGAAAGGGGCATGGCATCTGGGATACAAGTTTCCTGAAAGACAACAAAACGGAAACACATGTTAGGATCACATACATGGAACTACACAATGTAGAGATACAACAAGAACATAATGGCTGACAGTATCCACTGCTTGATCACACATGTCATATTCCACAGCATGCAAACATACTAAGCGTGTGGATATACCTAAGATACTAGCAACAGTTCGCTACTCCCATGTAGCCATGACTTATACTGCTGTATGATCACTCACCCAACACTGGATTCCATTGTAGTGTGTCCCCCAGAGGCAACTCCCCTGATAATATGTCAAAATAACAGTGCCAAACAAATAGCAGTGTGCTTTTTCTACCACTATTAAGGGACAGTCCCACAAGACCAGTGTGGCAAATTGACAAAAAACATTCCACTCTTGATGTATTGTACATCCTCTGTAGGTGTAACAAATCTGCAGATCAATGACATGTCATTATCACAGTTCTAAGAAAGGCTTAATGCTGTAATCCCCATTCTGCCTAAGTATATTTACATATATGCATTATGTTGTAAACAAAAAGGTTACATACCTGATGGAGTGCAATACTCCTCTGTTGATATGTGCAGATATATAAAGGTTTTGGCAATGTGTTTACTGTGTGAAGAAAGTCTCATACTGACTGGGTCCCCATAGTCAGCTGTTTGCCTTTATAACATACTTCTCATTACCAGGTGACTGCCTCTTAACCAATCGGTGATTCTGAAATGTTAATTGCAGCCAACACAGCTGATTTGTAGTACCATCAGCCAATGACATGCAACCACTGAACAAGATATAAGGCCTTCTCGTAGATTAGAACCCCTTTCTGATATGTTGTGCTGGACATTACTGGAGTCAAGAGACTATATCATCACAGAGGGTAGGTCTGTAGCAGCTACTTTTACATGGAGATGTATGTGCTACAGGCTGCAGCTGCTGCTGCAGGCAATATGCATATGTAGAGAGCGTGAACACTTTGTAGGACAACAATCTGTAAGAGTAACTTTCAGAGCTGTGGCAGCCTTGTTGTAGAGGCAGAGCCAGAGTGAGGGTACCCCTTCCACTCAAATTAAGGCATGTGTTAAGGTAAGTATGTTAAGCAATGGTATCACTAACAGAGTACTAGGCAACATAGTTGTTGTGACCATGAGCAACATAGGGGGTAAATATAACATCAAGTCAACCATGTGGGCAACTGTCAGGCCATGTGTTACAGTGTGGTAATCATTTGGAAATGTATGCTGGCAGTCCTTGTTACTAGCAGGGGGTTCATATGTGTATGTTAGGTGTGCAGCTGTACCAATCTGTAATGTGATTATACAAAACACAAATACCTCATAAATAATTGCCCAGAAAACCATCTGCAGTAGGACACGCTTTAATGTATGTTTATTTAGGCACCTAGAAAATTCTCCCTTTTGCACTGGATTCCAATTTGATATTTTATAGAAATTGAAGGGGGACTTTGGCAAAATAAACTGGAAACAATGGAACATTTTTCGCAATTGAGGTTAAATGCCAATACTAGTCCAGGTGTTAATAATTGCTGTTCCCTAATTACTAGTCCAGGTGTTAATGATTGCTGCTCCCTAATGCATATTTTGAAATACAAATCTACTATTTTAACATGACTATTTCAGTTTCTGATTTTAAATCACACCTGACCTTTAAGTAGTGATGATGTCACTAATTTTAATTGGGCAGCCATGGTGGTTCAGTGATTAGCATTCCCGCCTCACAGCAAGAGGTGCTCTGGTTTGATCCTCGACTGGGGTGCCTTCTGTGCAGAGTCTGCATGTCCTCCCTGTGGTTGCATGGGTTTCCTCCAGGTGCTCTGGTTTCCTCCCACATCCCAAAGACATGCTGTAGGTGGACTGGACACTCTAAATTGGCCCTAGGTGTGAGTGTGTGCCTTCTGTGGAAGGTTGGGTATCAGGCTGGCAACTCGACACTGTAAAACTCCACTGCCAATAATGAGCAGACATGTGATCCGCTGTGGCATCCCCTAACCAGAAGAAGAAGATGTCACTAATTTTAATTGATAGGAGGTGTTACTTTCACTATTTAAACTACTTGTAAAGCTGTGTATGTTGTTCTGATGAAGTCCTGAGTTTTTATGGATGAAAGCGTTTGACTGGGGATTTTTTCTTCTGTACTGAGTTTTTAACTGTGAAGTACCATTAAAGCTTGTCCTCCTGCAGGTGGTTTTCCGGGCAATTCTTTATGAGGTATTTGTGTTTTATATGGTTGTGGTTTTACCTCATTGGCACACTGCTTGTTTTTACCTATAGTGTGATTGTGAAAGGATTGTGTGCTGCACTCTGATATTAGTGGGCCTCATTTGCATTACCTACGTTAAAATCCTCTGTGAATGCATATTAATGCATGATCTGACACTTTATGCAGTAATAGTGTTGCTATAGGGATATGTGAAGTGTGTTCTGATCTGCAGACCTGTGACTTCCATCAACGAAAAGCAGACATTTAATTTGGAATGCATTGTGTGGATAAAGAATGCATGACTCAGTCATTAATTGCTGGTTGTACAATAACGTAATTTAAATGCTACACACCACTGGATTTGAACCCAGGACTTTGTGTGGCAAAACCTTTACTGTTTGCACAGCATTTAACAGACTGAGCTACTGGGTTACTGTTACAGCAGGTATATTTATCAAGATATAAATGCAAACACACAAGCTGTGACATACATTTTTTACATCCATCATTATGTGAATGGCTTTATATGGATGTATTTCCCCAAGAGAGTCCCAGCTGAACATGTATGTTGCCATTAATGTTTTAGCAGGTGCATTTCTAAATGTTGCTGATAAACGTGCACATTTGCCTGCTATTAGAGTCCTCACCTACATGCATTATTCCATGTCTGGCTTTCTACTGGTGCACTCCTGCACCATAGAGACCTCACTTACATGCATTATTCCATGTCTGGCTTTCTACTGGTGCACTCCTGCACCATAGAGACCTCACTTACATGCATTATTCCATGTCTGGATTTCTACTGGTGAACTCCTGCACCATAGAGACCTCACTTACATGCATTATTCCGTGTCTGGCTTTCTACTGGTGCACTCCTGCACCATAGAGACCTCACTTACATGCATTATTCCGTGTCTGGCTTTCTACTGGTGTAGTCCTGCACCATAGAGACCTCACTTATATGCATTATTCTGTGTCTGGCTTTCTACTGGTGTAGTCCTGCACCATAGAGACCTCACGTAGATGCATTATTCCATGTCTGGCTTTCTACTGATGCACTCCTGCACCATAGAGACCTCACTTACATGCATTATTCCATGTCTGGCTTTCTACTGGTGTAGTCCTGCACCATAGAGACCTCACTTACATGCATTATTCCATGACTGGCTTTCTACTGGTGCACCCCTGCACCATAGAGACCTCACTTAAATGCATTATTCCGTGTCTGGCTTTCTACTGGTGCACTCCTGCACCATAGAGACCTTACTTACATGCATTATTCCATGTCTGGCTTTCTACTGGTGCACTCCTGCACCATAGAGACCTCACTTACATGCATTATTCCGTGTCTGGCTTTCTACTGGTGCACTCCTGCACCATAGAGACCTCACTTACATGCATTATTCCATGTCTGGCTTTCTACTGGTGCACTCCTGCACCATAGAGACCTCACTTACATGCATTATTCCGTGTCTGGCTTTCTACTGGTGCACTCCTGCACCATAGAGACCTCACTTACATGCATTATTCCGTGTCTGGCTTTCTACTGGTGCACTCCTGCACCATAGAGACCTCACTTACATGCATTATTCCGTGTCTGGCTTTCTACTGGTGCACTCCTGCACCATAGAGACCTCACTTACATGCATTATTCCGTGTCTGGCTTTCTGCTCGTGCACTCCTGCACCATAGAGACCTCATTTACATGCATTATTCCGTGTCTGGCTTTCTACTGGTGCACTCCTGCACCATAGAGACCTCACTTACATGCATTATTCCATGTCTGGCTTTCTACTGGTGCACTCCTGCACCATAGAGACCTCACTTACATGCATTATTCCGTGTCTGGCTTTCTACTGGTGCACTCCTGCACCATAGAGACCTCACTTACATGCATTATTCCATGTCTGGCTTTCTACTGGTGCACTCCTGCACCATAAAGACCTCACTTACATGCATTATTCCGTGTCTGGTTTCTACTGGTGCACTCCTGCACCATAGAGACCTCACTTACATGCATTATTCCATGTCTGGCTTTCTACTGGTGCACTCCTGCACCACAGAGACCTCACTTACATGCATTATTCCGTGTCTGGCTTTCTACTGGTGCACTCCTGCACCATAGAGACCTCACTTACATGCATTATTCCGTGTCTGGCTTTCTACTGGTGCACTCCTGCACCATAGAGACCTCACTTACATGCATTATTCCGTGTCTGGCTTTCTACTGGTGCACTCCTGCACCAGACTCTGAGCTACACTCCCATTTTTTCCATTACTCTTTTAGCAAGTTTCTTCGATGTAGCACTGTGCACAGCTCTGCTTAAACTCGCTTAATGACTGTAGCTTGCAGGTATTATATTTTGCTTAAACCACCTGTAACACCTATCTGGTGTGGCACATTAATGCAATGGTCTGCAGGTACAGTGGTCTTGGGCCCAAACTAGGGGACAGGTGTTTATTTTGTATGTGTTTATCATTTAAAATGCATATATCAATATAGCTCCATTTAGCTGAGCTTATCAACACTGCACGAAGTGACAGCATTGTGCTAAAAAATATAAAGAAAAGAAGAATGAGGAGATGGGAAAGTGGTGAAATGGGGTGCAAGCAGGTGGGAAAACATAGTGAAAAGCAGGTAGGGATGTGCAGGAAGGGTGTAGGAAAGAACCACAGCTATCCATTTCTTGTACAGCAACAACTGTGCACTTTGATAAAATTTGTAGATAAATTTGGACTTTCACCCCATGAGAGAGGGGTGAGGACAACATAACTGTGGCATCAAGCCAACTGGACCAAATTACGTGTGTCCAGTGGACACGTGTGAAATAGAGAGCTATGTATGGGATGATTTTTTTGGGGGGTGGGGGACAGGTGCCCATTTTTTTAAGATGAGAGTGGAATGTTGGGGAAGGGACACAGGTATGTGCTGGGTAGGTGAGAAAGCTTTTGCAGACAGACAAGACAGACAAGACAGCTGACAGGGGTGGTGTGTGACACACGGGGTGAACACCTTGGATGGGGAGGGTGTTGTGGAATTGCAGTCTCATGTGTCTCCATAAGTTAGCAGCATAACTAATATCCCCACCCATGGGGTTCTCGGCACTGCTCCATCACTGCTCCAGGGGTGGCAGTGGTCAAAGCTGTGCTCTAGAGTGATTCTGCCCCACCAGGGTGGCCAGCATGTTCTCCATCTGGCACAGACAGCATCCAAAACCACAGTACATGATCCTACACACCAAATCTGGCAGTTCCTCATGGGTGACAACTCCCCCTCCACCACCGCTCCCAGAGGGGGAATGAGCCCCGTTGTGAGGGGTGAAACTACCTAATGCTGTATGTAGTGCAGAGGCAGCAAAGGGGGCACCACCAGGCTGTGTCCGAGATGTGCTGGGCCCCGGTGTGATAGCCGAAGGAGGCAAGGTAGGTGGATCACTGGAAACCGGCCTACCTTGACACTCTGTAGTAAATTAGTTATAACAATAAGTTAAGGTTAGTAATAACCAAACCAGTGTTAGTATTAACATAATGGAACATAATATTGATTAATCCAAATACATATTAAGGCATATTATATGGAACACAACACTAAATAACATAACAGTAAGTATGTTAACAGCAAACCAGTATGAAATAACCCATAAGGCCAGCATAACAGTTAGTTTAACAGAATATATTAATATTAAATCATAATAATATATAACAATAATCAATAGAAGATAAGGGGTGGGGAGAGAGCGAAAACATACCATTAGTGACATCTCAGATGATATTCCTAAAAAGACTGCTAATACATAATTCTACAGGTGTGCATTATTTATTTTTTATTTATTTTACATTTGTTGACTGGGAGAGTCCAACTGGATTACATGCCCATTTTCAGTGGAGGCCCGGGGCGAAAAGCTCCAAGCGAACAATTTTTTACAAAACATAGTTTTAAGGACAGACTTTTGACATACAATTTCCATAAAAGAGACTTTGACATACATATTAACTAACAGATAGGATACATTCATTCTCTACAATATAATATTAAATTTTAGAAGATATTCCTAAATTTAGGATTCCTGTGATAGATTTACTATCAGAGTAAAAGCAGAGAGATGTAGAATAAGGCTCTGAGAGAGCAGATGATGCTTGTTATAGTTGAGAAGGATAACAAATTGATTTACTATATGTCTTTGCCTGGTTTTAGTTGAGAAGAATAACAAATTGATTTACAAAATGTCTTCTCCTGGCATTAGTTGCTTATGCAAAGCACAACATTGCTGGGGTAGTTTTCCCTAACTCCTGGAGAGATGGGATGAGCAGTAGAGTAACAGTCCTAAGTGGGTACAGTACTATGATTGGTTGACTTAGCAGAGTTACTTAAGTTAGGTGAAGTATTCTAATGAGACATTAGCCAGGGGGGATACAGGAGCACAGTTGATTATTCAAAAAGTGAGTTTTAACAAGTTTCTTGAACTGTGATGGAGATTTGTTGTCAGTTATGTGGGCAGGAAGGGAGTTCCAGGTTTTTACTATACAGTGGCTGTAGGCAGACTTACCATCTTCATTGTTATATCTGATTACTTTGAGTAGGTTTTGTGTGCTAGACCTCAAGGGCCTGGTGCTTGTATAGGGTTGCAAAAGATTTTGTATGGTTGTGGTGTTTTCAGAGTTATGTATAATTTTGTGGGCTAGTGATAGTTGATTGAGTTGAAGTAGTAGTGGTAGTTCTAGCCAAGTGAGTTTTTTTAGGCATTCACAGTGATGTGTTCTGATGGGAGAGGTTGTAGCGAATTTGGCTATCCTATTATAACAACTATCAAGTTTGTTTAGGTCGGATTTGCAGAGATTTGTAAGCACGGGGGAGACATAAAGTAGGGTGGATAGTAGGTGAGTCCTCACTATTGTAGTTTTGGAGTGGTCAGTGAGGAATTTTTTATTGCGATACACTAGGCCAAGTTTTATATGTACTTTTTTATGGTTATAGAAATATGTAGGTCAAATTTAAGGTGATTATCTATTTCAACCCCTAAGAGTTTGGTATAATTTGTGGGGGTGATTATGGTCTTGTTAAAGGAGGAGATGAAGAAAGAATCAGTGGGAGGTGTGGCTCTGTGGGAGCTAAAGAGTACTAGCTTTGTTTTACTTGGGTTCAGAATGAGCCTTTGGTTTGTAATCCAAGTTTCTGCTGGGGAAAAGCATTGTTGTGTTAGGGAGTGAAAAATGTCAATTGATTTAGCTGAGCATATTATGGTGGTATCATCTGCATATTGCACTATTGAGGCTTTAGGAATACTGTTTTGGAGCTGATTGGTGAGGAGGGTAAAAAGAAGTGGCCCCAGGATGGAGCCTTGGGGTACTCCTAGGGAGACTGGTAGGGGGGGAGTTGGTTTTGCCACATAACAGCTTGTTTCCTTCCCTCTAGGTAGTTTTTGAACCAGGAAATGGCAGGGGTGGTAAGGTTTAGAGTTGCTAGTGAAAGAAGGAGTTTATTGTGGTTAACCATATCGAATGCTTTGGACAAGTCAAGGAAGGTGGCATATACAAGGGGTCCGTTGTTTCTTTGAGTATTGACAATGTTAGTGAATTCTGTTAGTGCAGTGGTGGTGCTATGGAAGGGTCTAAAGCCATGTTGTTATGTTGCTATTAGATTATTTTCTAGGAGATATTTCATTAGTTGTTTGTGTAGTACCATCTCTAAAATTTTAGATAAAGGGGGTAGTATGGCTATAGGGCGGTAGTTATTGAGTTCCAGGGAGGTTCCCCCTTTATGTAGAGGGATGATATGTAATATTTTCCATAGCTTGGGTACTATACACTCGAAGATGGATCGGTTAATTAGGATGGAGACAGGATATGATATGATATGGCTTCTGCAGCCAGGTGGAGGTATTCAGCGGGTAATTTATCTGTGGCTAGAGACATTGGTTTGAACTTGTGGAGTAGTTTTCAATGGATTTGGTTGGTTCTGGGTGGAAGCTGAACTTGGGGCAATTGCTAGTTGGGAGTGGGGGGTGGATTTGCAGGGGTGGGGATGTTGTCATATGGTTGGTTGTTTGCAAGGGTCTGGATGGTTTCCGTAAAGTATTTATTAAATTGAGTGGGGATGTCTTCTTGATTGTTATCTATTTTTGGGGTTGGGGTAGTTGTTTTACCTGGTTGTAGAACAGAGTTAATTGTACCAGTAAGAGTGAAAGGGAAGGTCTACAAGAGAGAAGTGAGACCAGCTATGTTATATGGGTTGGAGACGGTGGCATTGACAAAAAGGCAGGAGTCAGAGCTGGATGTGACAGAGTTAAAGATGTTAAGATTTGCACTGGGTGTGACTAGGATGGACAGGATTAGGAATCAGTATATTAGAGGGTCAGCTCAGGTTAGGCAGTCTGGAGACAAAGCAAGAGAGGCGAGATTGCATTGGTTTGGACATGTGCTGAGGAGGGATCCTGGGTATATTGGGAAAAGGATGCTAAGGATGGAGCTGCCAGGTAAGAGGAAAAGAGGAAGGCCTAAGATAAGGTTTATGGATGTGGGAGAGAGGACATGCAGGCGGCTGGTGTGAAACAGCATGATGCAGAGGACAGGAAGAAATGGAAACAGATGATCCGCTGTGGCGACCCCTAACGGGAACAGCCGAAAGAAGATGATGATGATGATGATGATGCTGCCCAAAATTTTTGTGGGTTGTTCCTGTGCTTATCTTGTAACTTTTGGTAGTAAGATGCTTTGTCTGTTTTGGTGAGTTTTTTGGCTTTGTTACATAGTTCAACGTATATTTGTTTGTTCAATTGGGATTTACTGTTGAGGTAGTTGGTCCAGGCCTTGTTTCTTTTTTTGAGGAGAGATTTTGTGTCTGGGGTTAACCAGGGGGCATATTTAGTTTTAATTCTTGTTGTTCTGGAGGGGGCGTGATGGTTAAGGGTGTTTAAGAAGGTTGTATTGAAATATAGTACAGCTTCACCAAGAGGTAGGTTTTTTAGGGGGGGTCCAGTTGCACATTTTTAGGTTGTTTATAAAGTTGGGGCCATTAAAGTGTTTTTTGTTTCTAATTATGCATGTAGATATTTCGGTCAGTTGTGGTGATTTTGATCTGAGTAAGAATGTGGCTTGCTGTTCACTCAGGGTGTCTAGTAGACACCCTGCTATGGATATCAGTGATGGGTGGGATATGAGTATCCAATCTAGAGTGGATTGGCGTTTGGTTCTCTTGTCTGTTCTTGTAGGGGAAGTGATGAGTTGGGTTAGGCCATGTAGTTAATATAGGAGAGTGGGTTATGACTGGAACAGTTTTGCCAGTCAGTATTAAGGTCTCCTAATACTATGCTTTCCTGTGGGAGTATCATTTGTGAGTACAATGACTACAATTCTTCTACAGATGATGTAATAATTATAATACCTTTCAAGCTGTTAGCTTGAGACAGTATGGGCCAAGCCCTAACAGATGTAGGTACACAACTACATTGAACTGTTTCACATAATGTGACTACCAAGGTGTTTTTAAAATGGATTTGGAAATACATTGCAGTCCAGGTAATCATTCATCTGCTAATTAAAGACCAGACAGATTGGGTGGTTGTATTTACATTACGAAAAATCATGACAGTTGAGAGGTATGTTTGTGTACATTAAGTGGACTAGACAGCTGTCATGTCTTAGCTAGCAGGCAATGGAGTAGAACCCAAAAGCTGTGACTCCAGGGGACATCTGCAAATAATATAACAATTGACTGCAACAACATAGAACAGACATGCAATGAATACAGCCCTACTGCAAGCATTTAGACACATTTAGTTATGACACCACAATTATGCTTTACACTTTATTGATATTGCTGCTAAATATCTGTGAAGTATACATACAATATTAGCCCATAAAGTGGGCTACCTCACCCATATACTTTGTTCCTGGAGTGGGAGGAAAAGAGAGCATTATGTGACTGAAAGTGCCTTGAAGGCAGCCTTGAACCATACTATGGGTTGTGCAATACATTTATCGGGCAATTATGTTTGCATTATATAGTTATTGCAGTTTTACAGTTGACTCCAGTGACATCAGAACAGACATGGAATGAATACAGCCCTACTGCAAGTATTTAGACACATTTAGTTATGACACCACAATCCTGTTTTACACTTTGTTGCTTACTGTTCTTGGTATTGTTTATTGGTTATTGTTTATTGCACTACAGTTTTTATTGTTTATTGAACTACAGTTATCATATAAATATCCATGCTTACCACACTCATTGTGGTTCCTGGCCAGACGCCTGGCATGAAACTGCATGTTGCGAGCCCTGTCAGCTGCAGCTGTTGGAAGAGAAGCACATCATTATCCATGCCAGTTTTGCACAGATTCAGTTTGTATTTTAGTAAAGTAGTGGCAGAAATATTTACATATATGTGGGGCATGCCCATCACTGGCCTCTTGGAGCCAGGTGTCCAAAGTTCCCTCTTCCATTATTTCAGGTCATCATAGTGGTGATGACACCGCTCACCTGTGTGGGGGATAGCAGTAGCACTGGTAAGATCCCTGACCAACTTATCCCAGGCCTCAGCCTTACATTCTGAACCCTGGTAATCACCCTGCAACAGCCTAGGTTCATAATTCTGTACCAGGAGCCCAATAAACTCTCTGGACTCCTACATACCCCACCTCTGCACCCGAAAGTGTGCACCCTGTCCAACACTGCCTGGTATACCAACAGTAAGACTCTAATGAATGTCGCAGAATTTCCACCTATTGGCCTTAATACAGGCTGTTTTCCTGCCCTTATACATCATACTGCAACATTCAAAAAAGTGTTGCCTTGCTTAGCATCACGCAAACCTGCTTAGCATCTTGAAAACTCGCACAACCAAGTTTTGGGAAAGTTTAGCAATACGGAAAAATTAGTAGCTATTGACTGTGTTTAAGCAGTGCTTAGCACCGTGCACCTCTTCCAAATTTAACAAATTGGTTTTGAAATTAAGAAAAACATTCACTTACATTACAAAAGAGGTATTTTTTTATTTATTTATTTTATTTTACATTTGTTGACCGTGCTAGTCCAACTGGATACTTGTCCATTTTCAGTGGAGGCCCGGGGAGAAAAGCTCCAGTTACACAGCATAATAAAAATATACAAAAACATTCTATAACATTTAGATTTTACATTTGTAGCAATAGACATTTTAAAAACACCATTGTGAGACAATGCAAGGAAAACAAAATTAGGCAATGACGTTTGTATATAGTAATAGTTCTAGAGTTAGCAAAAATAAGAATAAGACAGAAACAAAAGGTTAATAGGATTATAGATCAAAAGTAATTCTCAGGGAAGAGAGTGCAAAAACTAAGGAGGAGGGTTAGTTATAATAAAATGATCAGAAGTAGAGATTTATGGTAGAAAATAAAATTTTGTTAGTGTCAGGTAGTAAGTAAAAGAAAAAGGTTAGTCAGGGTTGTTACAAGAGCATAACCAGTGACTGGAGAGAAAGAGTTTTAGTTTGGTTTTAAATAGTGGGAGAGAGGTGAGGGTAGTCAGGTCATTTGGTAGTTGATTCCATATTTTACCCACTGAGTTTGAAAATAAAGATTTACCTGCTAAGTTATTTGAGAAGGAAGTGTGTATCAACATTTTGTTGGCAGAGCGCAGATTCTTCAAGTTATTATAAGGTCTTATAAGGGTAGAGAGAATTGGGGTGTTATTAGGTTGGTGAAGGGCTTTGTGGGCGATTATAAGTTGGTTAAATTGTAGTAGTAGTGGAAATTCAAGCCAACCTAGCTGTTTTAGATTCTGACAGTGGTGGGTCCTATAAGGAGAGTTGGTCACAAATCTAGCAATATTATTGTATGATCTAGTCAGATTGTTAAGATTATGTTTAGAAAGATTGGTATATATGGGGGAAGCATATAACAGGGTAGAGATTAAGTGAGTTCTAGCTATTGTGGCTCTGGCTACTGGTGTCAGGAAAGGTTTAATGCGATAAAGGGATCCAAGTTTTTATTAGTAGATTTAATTGTTGAATTTATCTGAGAGTCAAACTTTAGTTGATGGTCAATAGTAATTCCTAGAAGTTTGGTAGTGGGGTCAGGAGAGATAACGGTACCATCGTCAGATGTAAGTGTGAGAGGGGGGGATAGATGAGATGGGGTAAAGAGCAGTAGTTTGGTTTTTTTAGGGTTAAGGAGAAGACAGTGGTTAGAGAACCATTTTTCAATAGTAGAGAAGGCTTTTTGTGTGTGAGAATGAAGATCAGTTTGAGATGAGACAGAACAAATGATAGTAGAGTCATCGGCATATTGGATATAGGTAGAATGTGGAATGGAGAGATGAAGGTCATTTATGAAGATGGAAAACAGTAGTGGACCTAAAATAGAGCCTTGTGGGACACGTAGAGAGGTAGGAAGAAGGTCAGAAAGATGGTTTTGCCAGAGAACGGCTTGTTTTCCGTTGTCCAGATAGGATGTGAACCAGTTCAAGGCAGAATGGTCGAAGGAGAGGGACTTCAGTAGGTGGAGGAGAAGTTGATGATTAACCATGTCGAAGGCTTTAGATAGGTCTACAAAGAAAGCAAGAGGATAAAGTATTATTGTTATGATTATTGTTGATACAGTTAGTAAAGGATAGTAAGGCTGTGGTGGTACTATGAAATGGCCGAAAATCGTGTTGACAGTTAGCTAGGAGCTGATGGTGGAGTAGGTGTGTAATAAGTTGTTTATGGATACATTTCTCCATAATTTTAGCAAGTGGGGAGAGTAGAGCAATGGGACGAAAGTTAGAGAACTCAGTAGAGTCGCCACCTTTGTGAAGAGGAATAATGTATGAGATTTTCCAGATTGATGGGATTAAGCCTTCTTTTAAGGTTCTATTTATTAATATAGAGATTGGGTAGGCAATGGCTTTGGCTCCTATTTTGAGGTATTCAGCTGGTAGTCGGTCAGCTGAGGGGATGTTAGGTTTTAGTTTTTGAAGTAGAGAGGAGATATAGGAGGTAGGTATAGGTTCTAAGTGAAAAGGGGGAGGAGTAGAGCTTGGTCTGGGCAAGTTAGAAGTATCTGGGTTTTGGTGATTAGCTAGTTTTAGTATAGTGGTAGTAAAAAAAGAATTAAAGGCGTTAGCTGTTTGCATTGGACAGTCTGGGTTAGAGCCTAATGGATTGGGTGATTCAACTCTGCCTGGGGATAGTAGTGTGTTAATAGTAGATCAGAATTTTTGTGGTTGTTGAAGGGATGTTTGTTGTAGTTGTATATAAAAGTTCTTTTTGTCCTGTAGGATAGCTTTTTTTGTAATATTTCTTTGTTGTTTAAAGGTTTGGTGATCAGTTGTATTCTTTGTGGACTGCCATTTAGCCCAAGATTTGTTTCTATTGTGGATAAGTTTCCTAGTATGATTTGAGAGCCATGGAGCTGGTTTATTTTTCATTCTTATGGAACGAATTGGGGCATGTTGGTCTAGGATTGCTAGGAAGGTGTTATTAAAGTAGTTAACAGCTTCATCTATAGGGAGAGACTGTAGGGGAGACTAGTTACATTGTTTAAGTTTGGTTAGAAACAGTTTTTGGTCAAGGTGTTTTTTGCTGCGGATGGTTCTGACTGAATAGGGGATATTTAAGCATGTTTTATGTCTGATAATATATATGAGAGAGTGGTCACTAAGGTCATCTGGGAGGGTACCTGTTGTATAGTTTTGTTGTGGACAATTTGTTAAAATCCAGTCTAAGATGTTTTTTTTATTGTTATGTTTGTTTATTCTGGTTGGAGTGTTTATAGCCTGTGAAAAGCCATGGAGGTTAATAAGGAAAGAAGGATTGGTGTTATTACATAAATTCCAGTCAAAATTAACATCTCCTAGTAGAATTGTTTCTTGAGGGAGATTAGTGGAAAGCCAATTTAGGAGGTCTTCTAATACAGTCAGATTTTTACCTGGGGGAAGGTAGGAGCAGATGATGTAAACTGATTTATGGGAGTTAAGCATAAGTTTGGTAATAATTAATTCAATGCTGTTATCAGAGGGTAGGTTATAATTCATTTTGCTGATTTGCAGTCCTGTTTTATATATAATTGCAACCCCTCCACCTTTTTTATTCAAACGGTCTTGTCGAATGATGCTATAGCCTGGGGGGATAATTTCTGTATCTTTTATTGTGGGTTTAAGCCATGTTTCGGTTAAGCAGAGAATATCAAATTGCTGGACATCCAAAAGGGCATGAACTTGTGGTATTTTGTTACATATACTAGGAATGTTGAGATGGGCTATTGAGAGTGATTTGGAGGGATTAGTTGTTGGTAATGGGACCTTATAGTAAAGACTGTAGTTTAAGGGGGTTGGTGTAGGGCTTGGGCCAGGGTTGGGGTGGATGTCTCCATCTTTTAATGAGTGGAGAAATTTGAAATTGTAATCTTGGGGAGGTTTGCAATATTGGTAAAGTAATTTTTTATTGCCTAAGATGGAGTATTTAATATGATTTAGTCGATGATATTTGGCTTGAAAGAAACTAGGTTTAATGGTGGCATTTGGGAAGGTTGTAAAAAGAGCAGTTTTCAAGGTATGACTGCTAGCGACTCGAACTCAGGACCTACAAAGCTTTAGGCCGTGGCTCTTTACCCATTTAGCTACTTGGATATTATGTAAACTAATATACCTTCATGTTTACTACTAAGCTACCTGTTAGCATTGCTAAGCACTGTGCTGTGCAAATGGGCTTAAAAAAACAGAAATAAATAATTAATTACAACCAGTTATTATTTTTAGATGTCCAGCACATATCAGCCCTGCATGTGTAAGCACATCTCATCTTTGCTGCACTCTGTGCCATGCAAATGGACAATAATAAAAAATAAAAACAGATATAATAATTAATTGCATTCGGTTTCTATTTTTAGATGTCTAGCAGGTGCCAGCTGCATAGATGTAAGTACAGCTTGGCACTGCTGAGCTCAGTGCCACACAGTGCAAACAGCATTAAAAAAACAAACAAACTAAAAATTAAAACACTAAATATTCAGTCACACACATTTCAACACTAGCAGAGTACATTGCAGGTATTCTTACCCTGTACATAACATCTATCTGTCCAGGAATTCCTTGGACAATCCACAACCTTGGGATAGCCACTACATGACTGCCTACATGGATTTAATATCCCTGTTGCTATGCCCTCCCTCAGCAGCGCACCCTGATTAATATTCATGTCGCACTGCTGAGGGTAAACCGTGGCCATGTACACAGATGCATTCCATGTAGGCTCTACCTGCAGCCTACATGGATTTTATTGAATCCCGGGGATGGTTTATTTATTTTTTTTTTTTATAAAATGAAAAGAAAAGCTTCCATAAGTTTAAATAAATCATCCTGCACACAAAAACTTGTATTTTCGGTGCAGATACTGAAGAAAGTTTTCAAAACTCCTGAAATTAAATATTATATAGTTCATATATACATATTAGCTATTACTATTCAGATATTGCTAAAGTTATAGGAATACTGAATAATTACGCATATAAAAAAAGAAAATCCTTTACATTGTTATCTTAGATTCTACTTTTCTATCCATATTAATACTGAGATTACACTAAATGAAGTATATTATAAATAATATATATATTCTCAGGTTTACTATCAAAAGCTTGAAACTCACAACCATGAATGTTGATTTCATAGGTTCATAGGTTCGTACTAAGCTAACTGCCCTTGCGAAACATTTTAAGCCTAGCCAATTATCCCTTGTGCAAATCAAACCATGCACCTTGTGTTTGTAAGGCAAACATCTTAACCATTAGGCCACCCTCCCAACCCCTACGTGACTCATATGCTCGACTCATAAATATTAAGTAGGTCCACAGGTCAATGCATCAACATCGACAACGTACTGTTGATATTAATGTTGGCAGCTGCCATTGCCAACCATGCTGCATGTCCCTGCCGTGTGTATGTCCTTAACTGACGAACACTTCAACATCAACATTATGACAGTCACTCCTGCCATCTTCGAGGAGGTGGCTGTCATGTAACTGACTTTCAACAATTTGATTGGAAACCATATTCTCACATGCTGTCATTGTTACTGCACTATTTACTCTAAAAGCTTATTATGCTTATAAATCATAGCTTCTTATGGTTATAAATCTATAAAAGTATGCAATTAATAAAAAAAGAACTAAATAAAAAGTATTCGACAGAGAAAAAACCTGTATAATAGTAAACAGAATTAAAACTTTGAATGCAGCTAGTGTCAGTTTAAGAAGCCATAATGTAAGATTTCACTCTTTCTTTTTTTTCATTAATCAGGCAATCTGGAACAGAAAGGTTGACACTGCTTTTGTGTAACATATAGTGGTTAGCATAACATATACAGTAACTAGCTAAAAAACATTTTTAATTTAGTGAAGACTAACCTTAGTAATTACTACATTTCCAGGCAGTCATGACCAGAAGTAGAGTATATAGAGCAAGAGTGCAACCCTAAAAAGGTTCCCCTTGCTTCCAATGTGTTACAGTAAAAAGAAAAAATGGCTAGGGAGTTTCAGAACCAACATGGCTGACACTGCGCTGTTTAAAGTAAGTCTCGAGGCTTCTTGAGGTAAGAAAAAACTTCACTTTAGTCAAAAGAGTGATTTTTAGCCAAATTCTATAAGCTATGAGACTAAAATTTGAAAAAATATAAAAAAAGTTGAAATTGTGCGCAGCTGTTTTTTTTTTTTTTTTTTAGTATTATTAAATGGTAAAACACACTAAAAGCAAGGAATAACTATTTTCAGGTCGTTTTTACTTGAGAAAGCACATATAAGTCAAAATATATCTATATAACATACTATTACCATTATAACAGACTAGCTTAAAGAAAAGCAATAAATTGTATTGTAGACAAGTAATTAAATTAACCAAGTAGGAGAGAACATCTATTGTGCAGCAGAAATATCAAACACTCATTTTGTAGAATATAAAGCAAGAATAGATCAAGATTACTAGTGATGCATCAAACTAATTATTATGTTTCTATGGTATTATTAGTAGTTCAACAGTATCATAGTAATGCTAATGAATGTTAAAGGCAGCTAGTGCCTGTATTAAGAAAACTGGCAGAAAAAATGTTGCAGCATGGCAGTTTTGAAAATCAGTTTTATGAATAAAATAAAATACAGTTTTTGCCTCTCAGTAGAAGCTCTGAGAGATTTATTGCTGGTTGTAGATGTGGTGTCAAGTCTTCTGCTTTCTTCTTTTTTTCATTCATCTGTCCAAGTATTTTTCTCAGATGATCTCTTTAGGGAGGAGAAAGAGACTTCCATGTCTTCAGGGATAGAAACTAAGTTGTTTTTATAAAGGCAGATGCTTCATCCAGGTTGCTGAAAGTCTTTGCACCATTAGTTAGATGTATTTTTATTCTTGCAGGATACAGGATCTGTGTTTTGATGTTGTTTTGTTTTAAAAGTTTTAACAAATGGCCATAATTTTTTCTTCATATCTAGTAATTTTGTGGAGTAGTCATTGTCAGATCTAATGTAACTGTGATTATATTTTAAAAGGGCTTTTCCTCCATGCAGTTTTTAATGCAGTTCCTTGAAGACTTCAATTTGTTTCTCACTGTTGTCACCAAGATTTTCCAGATTTTGTTGAAGTAAGGTAGAAGTTACTAGTTGCATCTCCTTCTTCAGTGCTGAATCCATTTGAAAGTGTCTGGTGCTGCTCATTTTGTATCGAAGTTGTCTCAAATAATTTGACAGGAATTTATCACAATTCTTCAAAAGTTGTACACTTAAAGTCTGAAGTATTATTAATGAGCTTACATAAGAATTAATACTTGTTTTTGACTACATTCCAATCTAAATAATTGATTTTTACAGAGGTCTAAAATTACGGTGCATTCATCTGGCCATCCACCCCCCAATTTTTTTACAGTTCTGACATCTAGGTAGGAATGCACTGGCATTTTGTAAACATTTAACATTACAATGTAAAGAGTCATTTAAAATGTTTTCAAACATATTATTCATAACAGGAAATTATATTGTCTGTTTAAACAGTGTCTATCTTTCCACTTCCTGTCAGATAAGACTCACGAATTAGCTCCAGAGACCCTCTTTGTAATGTTTTTGGAGTTAACTCCAGTAATGGAAATTATTATACATCACTCATACTTTTTTTGAAACTTTCAGCATCTGTATCACTTCTGTTTGTATAATGTTAAATAACACTCGTGCAGTTCAGTTTCTGTCTGTCTTTTAAACTCAGAGCTGTTGGCAGTGCCACTGTGCTAGCATATGTTTACAAGCTCTTCTGCTACTTTATCATGTCATCTTTCTTTCTCTGTTATAGCCATTGGATGTCTTGAGAGATAGTCAGCTATAGTTTTATTGTACTTTTTATACAGAGCTGATAATGTTTCTTTTCTCTGAAATGAGGGTTGATTTTGTCTTGTGGTAGTTAAAGATGGTTTCAAGTGTTTCTTATTCTTAATATGAATGGACACAGGTCTATCTTTATACCTATCTATATGGCTGTACAGGGATTTTTAAATAGCTCGGCATATGCTATGGTGTTTATCGGGTTTGAGGGTGTTTGGAATTTAGCCAAGGTGTGATTTAATAGAGAGAGGTTAGCTTTGGAATAGTTCCTAAAGGTTTTTGGGATCGCTGGGTCCCCAGATTTAATTTTTATTTCAAGCAATACTGTCTTATGCCTTATGTCTTGTAGTCAGATCTGATGAGCGAGGACATTATACTGGGTGAGAAACATTGCTCACCCATGTTTGTGAGTACAAGGTTAAGGATGTTTGTACCACTGGTAGGAAAATGACCAACTGTTCCAGGATGTCTGTATTAATGAAGTTTATGTATCACTGAGTTTGTGATTTAGAAGTGATGCAGTTGAGATCCCTTGTGAAGGTTGTATTGGATTGAACAGTGAAGGACTCTTGTACATTGATATAGATAGTATGGGTTTTCTGGGACATGGAGGGGCACCTGTAGGTTGCAAGTATATGATGCAAGATGCTGTATATGGTGAGTTGCACATGTATGAGATCCAATCGGTCCTACACTTTAACTGGTCTGGATGTGAAGTTGTTTTTAATGTAGACTGAGACTCCTCCACCTTAGGTTTATTCCTGTGCAATAGCTGGTCTAAAGGTGTGAAAATCATATGACTTTAAACCATGTATCCAGGGAAAGGAAATCTTGCATGGAGTGGAGATTCTTGTTTAGACTTCTAGCATTGAGCAGTATGAAATTCCAATATTGCTTTACTGGTTCAGTTAAGTCAGGAGGTTTATCATTTTGGCTTTGCCTAAAAAAAGGCACTATGAGGGTGGAAAAGGTCTTTGACAATATCAGAGGACCTAAACGGAATAAATGCAGACTATCCCAGCTAAGCCAGTTGTTAAAAATCAAGCATTTTCTGTTGTTAACATGGCATCATCCTTGGAGAACGTAGTATACTGTTCAGTGCTAGGGTCATACCTGCATGAGACACATTATCAGTGTGCTCAATCATGTCTTGCTTCATATAGTCAAGGGAGGTACAGCTGAGGTCATTAATACCCACATGACTATGACAGAGTCATACTGGTACCTGAGGTTCACTGACCTGAGTGCCTGTGTGACTAGCTAGATCCTGGCCATGGAAAGGCAGCTAACTATGAATCTCTACTTACTCAGTCTGGTGAGAGTGACACGCTTTGGTTGTGCACTGGTTTGCCTTAAGGGCTTTGAAGTAGAGGCACTGGATACAGTGTTACTATGTGTAGCAGTGGGTGGTGTTTTAATATCATGTTTACGTGAAGGCTGAGGACCTTTTTTGATTGTGTTGTGCAGGTCTTAGTGTTTTGGGAAGGTTACCAGTAAGTGCCTCAGCAAAGGTAGTTTTATGTGCAGGGTCTTTGCCCTGTACAGTAGGCATGGTGCAAGTGTCACTGACAACCTCTATAGCATTAATTTTGGTTGTATTTTTAAACGTGCTTAACTGCTAGATTATTTTAAGCTATATTTATTATTTAATAAATAATGCATTGCTTAATAAACCAAACTAACTCAGCATTAAATAATACATTTGTTTGAATGTGTTTTGAGTTTGTAGTCTTGAAAATTTTTCATCAAGAAGTTAAAGAAAACCTACTAATCAATAATAAAAAAGTGCCTTTTTTAAAATATTTCAGCCATAAAAGACCACCTGAACTGCTGTCATGTTATATCTAGCAATGTTCGTATTCATCAGCCACTTTGACTGTGTACGTCTCACATCCAATTGTGATAAAAATAGACCAAAGTAAAGTATTCTGAATTGCTTTTTACAAATACTTACTAAATCGTTTTCTTTCTTTTTTTTAATCATTTAACTAGGTAAGCCACTGAACACAAGTGCCCCTTTCAGCAGCAGCCCTGGCGCACTAACAGGTTAAGTGGCTTACTCAGAGTCATACAGCAGGCAAATG
Source organism: Protopterus annectens (assembly GCF_019279795.1). Classification (NCBI taxonomy): domain Eukaryota; kingdom Metazoa; phylum Chordata; order Ceratodontiformes; family Protopteridae; genus Protopterus; species Protopterus annectens. Next base: position 950,730,467 of record NC_056737.1, on the reverse strand, counting down.
GTTGTGGTGGAAGGAATCAGTTCCTCTATCCTTAATGAGACAAAGAAGCCTTACTCCTTTGCTTTAATTTTAAATATATCATAACAGTATGGTCAGTCGTTTTTATCCAAATACATCCCCTATGCCCACCAATTATAGCTGCATTATTTATTATGTACGTCTCAGCTATCTGATTGTGGAAAAATATTAATAATGGCCACAGTCATGTATTTGAAGTTTGTCTCACTCACACACACTGTAACCACAGTAAAGTATACAAATTACTTTACACAAATGACCATTAGTCCAGCTAAGCCAGATTAATGACTGCAGAAAATGACCAGACAACAAGAGAGAAAGTTACTTTCAAATGCAGCTCTACTATCACAACCCAGCATTTATAGCCACTTTAGTAAAAGTGATGTATATGAAACCAGCAGTTATAGCCCTTTGTTAACTAAATACACCTCAGTTAGTTTTCTAATTGTGGTAAAAATAATGACAACACCAAGGTGTTTTAAGTTTGCTTCACACAAGCACACACATTACCTAAAGTAAAGTATTCTTCTTAATGCATAACTCACTGGTTAGCAGAGTGTCTGTCCTTTCATAGATTCTGACATTAGTTCTGATGCTATGTTGCCATAATCACCTAGCATCCATTACTACCCTTTCCTCATCACCTAACATTTTATTTGAACATCACATATTCCTTACCATCTAATACTTCATTGCTGTCTACTGCACCTACCTTCTCACTGATGTGATAAAACTCTTATCCTCAAGAAAAGAAGTAAACATACGTTACTGCTAAAGAGAAGCTCAAATATTACAGTGTCTATACCAAGCTTCTCCATCATCACATTGCATCTTCACTGAGCCATTGGCCTAGTAGGCTTGCTGTTCAATAAATAAAGCATTACAATAAATTGTTATGGTCAGAAAATGAGGAGTAATGTGAATTATTAAGGGTCTATATCAAGTTGTCGAACTCTTAAATGTTCGAACATCATATGGTCGACACCATATGATCGAACTTTTAAAAGTTTGAATGTTTCAACAGAGATCTCCATACAGTGCGGAATGGGAAGATTTCTCTTTTCTGCAGTGTAGTGCGATCTCGGAGTTGGTATATTTAAAGAGTGGGGGGGTCTGATGGGCACAGCCTCCCATGTGGGGGTGCAGGGGAGCTTGCCCCCTGCTTAAACCATTCAGGTAGGTTTTTTTCTTTAATTTATTTTTTTATTACATTTTTGAACTTTTGAAAGTTCAGTCATATTGTGTCGACCATATGACATTCAAACTTTTAAAAGTTCGATTATGTAATACAGACACAGGTATTAATGCTTTCAGTCATGACACAGCATCTCCCATTCACTCTCCCACGTCTGTACAGAGGCAGATGCACTGATAACTCCAATAACATGAGATGAAACTTAGTACTAATGACCTAACAGCATACAGCTCATAACTTGTGCAGACCCATTCTGCACACATCCCTGTCTTGGTGATTTGTCACATTGTTCAAATGTTGCAAAGAGGAAGACTTCTATGATACATAAAAGTATATAACCTGTAGAAAAAAATAAGCAAACAGAATAAACAAATAACTAAACCATATTCAGAGCATTGTGTGCCATTATGGTGACAACAGTTATATAAGGATATACAAATGAAATCCACAGCATAATGATCTACATTGATTTGAGGTGTACAGCAAAAGCTATGTGAAGACAGGTCAAATATTTTAACTATGAATATTCTTAAAGAAAAGAAGAAGAAAAAAGAACAAGAAAAACAAGTGGAGTGTACATCAGAAAATATTTGAACTTCTTAAGGGGAAGAGAAACTCAAGTTGTACAGGATCACTCAGTGAAATGAGATGTAGCAAGAAAAAAGAACAAAAGAACTTCACAATGACTAAGCAGTGAGAGAAAATATTTTATCTCAGGAAAAGATAATGATGGGAATTCAGAAAAGCTTACACAAATTTTTGGGGGGAGTACTCATCATGGCACAATACATACATGAGCACGGACGGGGGGAGTACTCATCATGGCACAATACATACATGAGCACGGACAATTTTAGATTCAGTAAGAGTTGCTGAGTGGTGTACAAGCATGCACAAACAGGGAAAGTTCTGTGGAATGCAAATTACCTCATAAGCAGTTGAATTTTATGAAAATGACCCAAGTGGAGCAATCCAACAAGCAGAAATGCATCCGTATAGACTTTATGTCAGTGTCCATAGTTTACGTGAAATCTTTCCACATACAGGAGCCTACATGGACAGAAGGGGATGTAAAAGTCCACAAATATGGACATAACTCCCCAGAAAATATTAGATTGCAGACATACATGTGCAAAAGGTACATTGTGGATATCTGAAAAAGGAAGGCAATATGTAAAATAAATCATTTTTTTTTTAATAATTTCAGCATGTTTGCAATATGCACTGCAGTGAGCAAACATGCTTAACAGAAATAAAAATATGGCATTTCTAATATGTTTTTTGCAAATATACTGTAGAATCTTGTTTCGTGTCCATATAACGGTGTATACATGCTGTCACCAAGTTCACACCGCTATGAACTATATAGTATCCAGGCTGTGAGCACAGATATGTATGCAAATGAGGTAGATTTCCTGAATTACTAAAAGGTGCAACCATGTCCGCATATCCCCTTTGTGTAGGCTCCTACATGATGTTGATATTCCCAGAGGATGTGGATGATATCGGGGGGGGGGGTGTCTTATTTTTTTTTAGGATTTCTTTCCCAGACATGCATGTTGCACAGTGCGCCACATAGCTGAGTGTGTTTGTGAGGAGAGATTACCCACATGACAGTGATGATGCAGACAGCAATCAATTTAAACCGGATATCTTCAATAAATATTTTTGACTTTTGTATAAGCTATGCTGCATGCCTCTGTGCATAGCAGCCCAGCATGCACTAAAGCAGGACCAGTAAATTATGCTAATTATATTCTGGGCAGGTGAAGTGCATCATAATTAGCAAATCCCACATGGTAGACCTAAAGCAGAACTGTATAAAATATGTATATACCCTACATTCTGATTTTCCCTCAATATTCTGGGCCATTGGAGTAGAGACTTGGGAATTTTAACTGAGATAATGCTAGGGGCAGGTCTGCCACATCTGTATGTGCTAGATGTTGAAGTCAATGCTGCTGGTGCTGCTGACAATAGGACTGGGCCGAGATGGAGAAGAGTGTTCTGGCCCAGGGTAACCTTCCAAGAGCTACATGAGCTGGAGATTGGAGAGGACTACAGGGTGGACAGGGACATATTACAAGAAGTCACTGAGCTCTGCCACCCTCAAATCAGAGCCAGATCTAACAGAGGGGAACCCATTCTAGTGGAGACAAAGGTATGTGTAGCCCTTAGGATACTAGCTACAAGTACTTTTCAAAGACCAACTGGGAACATGATGGGGGTGTCACAGACATCTGCATCCATGATACTCCACCAATTCTTGGATGCTATGCTTTCACATGCCGGTGAGCACATATCTTTTCCCTTTACCCCTGAGGAGAGGGCCAGCAATATGCAACACTTCTACCATGTAGCACACTACTATGAAGTTCTGGGTGCCCTAGATTGCACTCGTGTACACATCAAGGCACCACCTGGTGAGCAGGGTACAATCTACGTTAGCTGCAAAGGATACCACTCCATCAACTGCCAGGTTGTGTGCAACGCCCAGGGGATTATCCTGAATGTGTGTGCTGGCAACTCTGGCAGTTATCAAGACTCCCATATCTGGCACACATCACAGCTGTACCAGATGTTTGCTAGAGGGGACATTCCACAGGGACATTTACTGGGGGATGCTGGCTACACCCTGGAACCATGGATGATGGCACCCATCAGAAATGCACACACACTCATGGAAGCACCATAATGAGGCACACATACAAACTAGGAACATCATAGAGCAAGTGTTTGGGCTTCTGAAGTCAAGGTTCCAGTACCTCGATATATCCGGTGGAGCCCCGCTGTATGCTCCAGCCACATGTGCACAGATATTCAAAGTATGTGCTGCACAGTCTGATCCTGTGGAAACAGCTGCAGCAGGATCAGCAAAGGGAAGGGATACACAGTCCCCCACCAGTGCCTAGGTCACCACAGCCACAGTCACAAGAGGACTTGGAGGGGGAAACTCCTGCTGATGTCCCTGTAGGCAGATGTAGGCATGACCAATATGCCCTGGCTTTGGCTAATAAACAGAACATAACACATTCACTGACAACCTAGGAACCTAGGGACTAACACCTTACTCTTACTCACATACAGATATTAAAAGTGATGCCAGGCAACTCACACATCCTGTACCTATCCATCTATTGGCTGTGTACTGCTTGTATCAGGCAGAGTCAGCCCTGATCTACAGTTGTGTCAACTGCTGCATTTGCAGGTTGTAGAACAGAGTGTGTGTGCTGTATCTTTAAGAAGCATTTCAAGGACTGAATGTGCATATAAATAGCAAGCATGGGCTAGCTTCAGTGCCATTTTGAGAGTGCAGCCAGAGAGTGAGCATGTATGAATGTAATAGCTAGTTTGTATACAAATTTATCTAAGTTAAAGTCATTAAGCCTCAATCCTGATGTGCTTGTACATCATAAAGCCACAACAGAACAGAACAGAATCCACAAAGATGTGTCTATTACATCCTGACTAGACAAGTGACATGGTGTCAGAACCAGGATTCCAGATACTGATATTCAGAGCTACGAGCTGCAGAGTTAACAATGAAGATAAACTAAGAGAAACGAGCATGAAAAAGGGCCAGAAAAGAACTAAAGGTAATGAAAACTTGCATAAACAGTTTATTTTATAAAAAAGATAAAACAGAGCATTACAAGGGCACAAACTGCATTATTAAACAAGTGAGAGGCACAAAAGGTTTATTAATTAAACAAAATTTTAAAATTAAGATATTTGATAAAACAATTATCAGAAAAGCCCATAAGGGTTTTGGAATTACCTCAGAATTGCAAAACAGGCATGTTTAAAGCAAAACAAGCATGTTTAAGGCAAAACAAACATGTTTAAAGCAAAACGAGCATGTTTAAAGCAAAACAAGCATGTTTAAAGCAAAACAAGCATGTTTAAAGCAAAACAAGCATGTTTAATGCAAAACGAGCATGTTTAAGGCAAAACAAACATGTTTAAAGCAAAACAAGCATGTTTAAAGCAAAACAAGCATGTTTAAGGCAAAACGAGCATGTTTAAGGCAAAACGAGCATGTTTAATGCAAAACGAGCATGTTTAAAGCAAAACGAGCATGTTTAAGGCAAAACGAGCATGTTTAAAGCAAAACAAGCATGTTTAAAGTAAAATGAGAACAAGAAAAGTACAATGGGCATAAAAAGATATTAAATGAGCTAAACGAATATAATAAGCACAAAAAAGGGCATATTAAGCATAAATAAAGCAAGACGACTACATGTTTTTTGCCAAAGTACTGTGTCTTAGCATAACTACTACTACGTATTGTATTCAGTGCATAACTAGAGTTATGCGAAGTATCTCAAAGTATGTAAAGTGCTTACAATGTGCTTATTACTGTGCTTGTATTCCGAAGAGTTTATTTGTGCACACAGTGCAACTATTTCATGAAGTACAGTCAAAGTACAGCCATTTCAAAAAGTTTCTTGTGTTGGGTGTGTCTATTCACAAAGTTTCATCATTACAGAGTGTTCCTTGCACTGTAAAAAATTATCTAGCAAATACAGCCATTTTGGGGAAGTTTCAGTGTGCTGTGTACTGTTTATTCACAAAGTGCAGTTATTTCAAAATGTTTTTTACTCTGATAAGGAGTGATTTCTTACAGTACAGTGATTTCAAAAGTATTACAATGACCAGGAGACTTATTTCATAAAGTTCAGTTATCCAGAGGCTTGTTATGCTATTGGGCATATTTACAAATATTTACATAAACTTCTGGCATATGTGTGTGTGCTCATGCATACTCACTGGTATGTGTTAATAATGGCAGATGGATTTTGAAAACCCTCACCACTTGTATTTGATCAGAATATTGCAGAAAACTGGAGAATATTTGAGGAAGAGTATGATATTTTATACAAGCAGCTTATTCTGACAAAAATGCACTCACCAAGGCATTCATTATGCTAAACTTAGCTAGATCAGAGGCCATTGAAAGATAGAGTTCATTTGTGTATGCACCGGCAGTATATGAGGGAGAAGGTGAAAATCATCATATTGTTGTACAGGCTGAATTGAGGGAAAACTCTGAGTGTTTAAACCACAAATTCAGAGAAATGTGTAACCACCAGACAAATATTACATTAGAGAGGCATTTGTTATACACAAGAGATCAAAAACTCGTGCAAACTTTTGCAGCATGTATTACTAACCTGAAGAACAAAGTTAAAATGTGACTTAAAAGATGAGTTAATAAAGGACAGACTGGCGTATGGTATTAATAGTGCTTCTCTGAGAAAGATTTTGCTTCGTGACAGTGATTTAGCGCTAAGCAAACCTATTAAGATTTATCAAATCTATGAAGTTACAGTAAGGCACACAAGAATGCTTGTGGGTGATAAGAGCATGATTTCACCAAGCCCCAGAGCAAATGTAGGCAGCATGCAACATGTGGCAAGCAAAACAAGCCTAGGCTCATGGCAGCTACAGTCCCTGCTTGTTCTCCTGGGAAACCACGTAGTTTTTCAGTAAGTTCTAAGAAAGGAGCATGCTCAGTGCAGTACAAGCGTGAATCAGCAAAACCCAAATCCAGCTTTTCTGTCGCAATTATGGTGCCAATCATGAGTCTAAAAGAGAGGAATGCTTAGCATTTGGTCAGCAATGCTACATGTGTAAAAAATGGAACCATTTTCAAAAGTTTTGCAAATCAAGTAAACTTCACACAGTTATAAAGAAGGGTCACTCAGAAAAGCAAGTAGGTCATATAAAAAGCTGCAACCCTTTCTACATAGATGGTGTATCAGTAATTGATGAAAAGGTTGATGCACTGAATTTGTTGGCAAAGAATGAAGTGTTTTGTACTGTCCAGATTAATGGTAAATCTACTGAGCTTAAAGTAGACATTGGTTCAAAGTGTAATGTTATGTCAGCAGATACATTTGCTGAGGTCAGAACTAATGAACAACTCAATGTGGCTAGCAGTGAGAAACTTGTTGATTATGGAGGTAAAGAAATTCAAATGGAAGGCTCAGTAGTGCATTCATGTTATATGGCTAGGAATTGTTACAGCTTGTTATTCTATGTAGTCTGAAGACCTGTGCAGTCATTACTGATACTCAGAGACAGTTTGAGAATGAATCTGCTTTCTTTTACCAAAGAAGTTCATCACATAAGTACATATCCTAGTTCCAATTTTTCTGAAGCCATTTTCTCAGAGTATGCTGATGTTTTTGATGACAAGTTGGGCAAACTTCCAGTTGTGTATTCTATGAAGTTAGACCCAGAGGTCAGTCCAGTACTCAGACCAGCAAGAAACGTTCTGATAGCGATGCAGGATAAAGTCAAAGCTTAGTTTTATAAAATGGTGCAGCAAGGTGTAATTTGTCCAGTTACAGAACCAACTAAATGTGTGTTTTCTATGGCAGCAGCCCACAAGAAAAGCTCAGATGAAATCAGAATATGTATTGACCCAAGAGATTTGAACAAAGCATTAAAGAGACCACATCATCCAATGTATACAGTCGAGGAAGTCACAGCTCTAATATCGAATGCCACTGTTTTTTGCTGTCTTGGATGCAAAAAGTTCATTTTGGCAAGTGATGCTTGATCACATATTCTCATTACTGACTACTTTCAGTACCCCGTTTGGCAGATATAGATTCATAAGGATACCATTTGGAATACATTCTGCAAGTGAAGTCTTCCAGCATGCAATGGAGCAAATTTTTTCAGATTATCCTTGTGCCATAATAATAGATGATTTATTGGTTGGAGACAATGGTAAAGCAGAGCATGACAGTAACCTTAATAGAGTTCTAGACAGAGAATGTGAAGTGAACTTCAAGGTCACACCTCTAAAATGCAAATTCAGTCTACCAGATGTTACATATGTAGGTCATTTATTTACTAGCACTGGCTTGAGACCAGATCCATCCAAGCAAGCAGCTATTCTTGAAATGTCATCACCAGATAATGTTCAATCTCTACAACATTTTCTTGGCATGGTCAATTATTTAGGCAAGTTTATACCAGACTTCAGTGAGTTGATAGCACCTTTGAGAGAGCTGATGTACAAAAATGTTACATGGCTTGGTTGGAAAAGCACCAGAAAGCATTAAGACCTTAAGCAGAACACTGCCACCCCACCTACATTAAGGTACTATGATGTCAATAAACCAGTAACTCTTTCCTGTGATTCTTCAAAATTTGGTCTTGGTGCAGTTATTCTTTAAGAAGGCAGACCAGTAGTTTATGAAGCTAGAACTCTTATCCAAACTGAAATGCAATATTCTCAAATTGAAAAAAAAACTTTTGGCAATAGTATTTGCATGTTCATGGTTATATTTATGGTCGAACTATTCAGATTGAAACTGATCACCAACTTCTAGTTACTATTCTAGAGAAACCTATGCATTCAGCTCCAGTGAGAATGATGCTCAAATTGCAAATGTCCAACTTCAAAATGCTCTATACAAGAGGTAAACTTCTTTATCTGGCTGATACCTTATCCAGCTCACCCAGAAATACAACAGAAGAGCTTCATGCAGAGAATTTTGACTTTGACAGCATGGAATTGCGTAGTTTTTTCTACCACAAGACTTGATGAGCTGAGATCATGCAAAGATTGATCCAATTTTGCAAAAGCTCAACCACTACATTTATGTTGGATGACCGTCAAAGCAGTCTAGTCTGCCACCTGAAGTCCAAACTTATTTTCCTTACAGAGATGATATGTCGATGGGAGATGGCATTATTTTCAAAGGTCCTAAAATTGTTGTTCCTGCTTCCTTACAACATGAATATATCCAGATTTTGCATTGTGGTCACTCATTTTTCAAATCTACCAAAAGAATGGCGAGAGAACTAGTATTTTGGCCAAAGAGAGCCACTTCAGCTAAGTCAAGTTCCTGAACCACTTTGGTCAACAGTAGCCACTGATATATTCAAATGGAACAATCAGCATTACGTAGTGTTGGTAGACTCTTACTCAAATTGGTTTGAGATCGATTTACTACCTAATCTAACATCCACTGCCATTGTCCTGGTCCCCTTCAATAATACACATTACACTAAATGATATTTGACGACCTTTATTAAATTTCCATAACATAGCTTTGATCACCAACTTTATTAATTACCACTATTCATGGTATAATTGATTCTAAATACAGCATAACATCCTTGTAATGTTAATCAGGGCAGCGTAACTACTCACCCTACCCCAGTAAGCAGCGTCCATACCTCTACTCACTTACTTTACTTATGAAGTAGCATCCCAACTCACTTCATACACCATCCATTGAATTACCTTCCACCAAATAAGCACCATCCTTACCTCAGCTTACTTATCTATTCAGCAAGCTTCCTCCAACTACTCATTTCCTTTCCCCAGATCCTTGAAATGAACATCCAGCCATCAGAGGGGGAACAGAAGAGGGCAAGCCTATCCCTCTTCTCCGTCTACCTCCACTAATAAATAACCCTACTCCCCACCAACGAAAAGAGGGAGGGTGGGTAGCAAGTTCATGCCATATGTGATTGCTTGACCCAACTACACTAGCCTAAACCTCCTAAGCCCCTCCCCATCATTATCTCATTTCCTCCCAACCATCCCTGCCTCCACTTAACTCTTTCACCTCCCCAACCCATTTAACTCCCCCTAATATTAACCTACCCCCACCCCCATGAAGATGTCCTGGGACAACTTAGTTTGTTGCCAAACTTCATTTGTCCCGGTCCCCTTCAATAATACACATCACACCAAATGACATTTGACGACTTTTATTAGATTTCCATAACATAGCTTTGATCACCAACTTTATTAATTACCACTATTCATTATATAATATAGCAATAACCCATGCCTGGGTGTGGGTAATGCTGGATTTGCCCATGGTTGGTGCGGTTTGGTCATGAGGATGAAGCCCGAGTGGCCAAACAAAGCCAATCGTGGGTAAATCCAGCATTACCCACACCCAGAAGTGGGTTATTGCTATTATACAATGACATTATTTAAGAAAAAAAAAATTACTTTTCTTAAATAATGGCATTGTATAATGCCTTATTTCTGCCCTTCCGCAGCTGTCTGGTATTCTGTGGCAGTTCTGATGTACTGCGCATGCGCATGCCTATGCAGTACATCAGAGCTGTGGTCAAAAGCAACAGAGAAAGCAAGATCTCCGTTGCTTTTTAAAAACTGTTTCACTATGTTAAATGAGTTTAACATAACGAGACAGCTTTAAAAAAAGCAACAGAGAATATCTGTTGCTTTTTTAAGGCTGTCTGGCTATGTTAAACCCATTTAACATAGCGAGACAGTTTTGAAAAAAGCAACAGAGAAAGCAAGATCTCCGTTGCTTTTTAAAAACTGTTTCACTATGTTAAATGAGTTTAACATAGAGAGACAGCTTTAAAAAAAGCAACGGAGAATCTCCGTTGCTTTTTTAAAGCTGTCTCGCTATGTTAAACTCGTTTAACATAGCGAGAAAGTGTGAAGCAACGGAGATCTTGCATTCTCCGTTGCTGTAAAAAAAAGAGTTATAGTAATGGAAAAAGTCTGGGCAACTGGACCTTTTTCCATTACTATAACTCTGATTTACAACTTGCACGCTGACCAATCAGCGTGCACGTTTTTGAATATTTAATGGGGGGGTCATTGTATAATTCTAAATACAGCATAACATCCTTGTAATGTTAATCAGGGCAGCGTACCTACTCACCCTGCCCAACAAGCAGGGTCCATACCTCTGCTCGCTTACTTTACTTAGGAAGCAGTGTCCCAACTCACTTCATACACCATCCATTAAATTACCTTCCACCAAATAAGCACCATCCTTACCTCAGCTTGCTTATCTATTCAGCAAGCTTCTCCAACTACTCATTTCCTTTCCCCAGATCCTTGAAATGAACATCCAGCCATCAGAGGGGGAACAGAAGAGGGCAAGCCTATCCTTCTTCTCCGCCAACCAGCCTAACCAGGCTGTTTCCCCTCCCTTCTACCCAAAATTGTTCAATCCACTTCCCATAAAGGGAAGAGTCAAGCCAATCCACTTCCCATAAAGGGAAGGGTCAAGCCAAACATCATTTGGTGTACCCAGCATCTGTAAAGCTCCTTAGAATCCCGTCATAAACCCCTTTGCCATGCCATCACTGAAACACACCATAATGAAACTAAATAAACTAGGATTACTGTGACCCCGTTATAACACCGGAACAAACACACCAAGAGAACACATACCCTTTTAGCCCGCTGCCTTCAAAGCTGAAATCATGGCTCAAACTGAATGTATTGACAGCCTATAACCACAACAAAACCACAAACTATAACTCCTTGAACTCAAGACAGCACCCAGTCAAACAACTAGTAGCAAGTCTCACACACAAGACCCTGTTAACTGTAGCATATCCTATATGTGCAACAACTCCATTACTGTAGGGAACAGTCTAACTCCAACTTTAATGTCCTACCTTAGCTGACAGAAAACCAGCACCCCTTGTCCTACAGCTGCCTTATCCTGCAACCAAGCTTCTTTTAAACCTTCTAACTCCCCTGTAACCATGCACCCAGTTTCTAAAACCACCCCAATGCAGCCACCTACCTACCATGCTTCCTAAATCCTATCTACAAAATTCACCCAAACCCCAAGTGAAATGATCCTTGCGCTATTCTATAAAACCTTAACCTGGTATGCAACATTAACACTACTTAATCAAGGGACAAATTTGTCACTCCCAAAGCTACCATCCATTAGGAACAAATGCCAGCATCGTCTCAAACACCTCCTTGTCCCTTCCCCCACCTAAAGTTCAAAGTGGATGAGTGACTGCAACCACCCAAGGTTCAGGAAAGCAAGGATTGAACTTCACTGGCTTGCAAGAGCCATAAGGCCACAGCCTAATAAGTTCCCATGCTTCTATGAATGTTGTGACTCTACTCATCCCGTGGGATCCCCACACTCTTCAGTATCCTACCTACCTTTCCCTTACTTGCCCCAAATATCAGCCCAGTAATCAGCCCCCACTAATTAAACGCAAAGGTCTAACATTCCTTACTAAGTTAATACTCAGACCCACCTTGACCCCCATTCAAATGGCAGGAACATCCATCCCATCAAAACATCACCTTTCAAATCCTCTTGTCAAGTCACCGCATGATGCCTTCTGCACTTCAGCAATTTCCGTCAGGAACTGTTGCCCACTGTGCTCCCCATATGTAACCTCCTCACTCACCACTGCTTCCATCATTGGCGAATTCACTGTGTATTGCCCCAACTGGTACTCGGCACACCACCATCTACAAAGAAAAGGGCAAAAGTAAACCCACTAATATGTAAAGAGAAGGGTCCACCTTATACCCACCTATTCCAGCTTACAGGCACAGCGTTCCAAGACCCCATCTGCAAGAAAGAAAAGACATGTAAATCATCCAAAATACATAACAGACATTCCAAGACATCTTCAAGGACAACCTATCCTTCCAACCCAGGAAGGAATGTACCACCGCCACTCACATTTATGACAAAGCAGCTGTAACTGAAGCTATACTTCCAATGACCCTATCAAATACCCAAGAGAAGTTTAACTACCTGTCAAGTATGTTAAAACTACACCCCACACATGAAGTACCTATCAATATCCACAACCCAGATAACCTTGCGATTCCAGACCACATCAATTAACACCCTGTATAAGCTAAGCTAACTTATATTGTAAAACCATCTGCCTAGCTGTTAACCTTCCATCTCCAAATGAGGCCCACTAACCAACATAATATGGAATAAAATGGACACAGTGCAGCAAATCTAATAATAGCTGACTAACAGCTTATAAAATACAATCAGGTAGTATTTTAAATATTCCTCTTAGCAGCTGAAAAGGTTGTTAGAACAGGTTGCAGCAGCATGTATATTCATAATGTAATTAACTGTCTACTCCTACTTAATCTATATTCCCCACGTCATACCATTACTTACTAACTTCAGCCCTAGTGTCAGTCTTTATCCTCCCTTGTGTCAGCATTTTCTAGCTTCAGCCTTTAATGGTTTACCACTAATTTGTCAGAAAGCCACAATTTTATGACAGCGGACCAAATATATAAGGCAAAATTCTGTACAGATGAGAGGTATGACGCACCACATGGCTGTATGGCCAACAACCAATATCCGCAGCCCTCTAACCATTCGCAAACATGCTGTTAGCATCCAAGAAACTCCCAGTCATGTGAAATACCCACCAGTGAAGAGTACCCTCTGAGCATCCACTCCATTTGTCAGCCGCCTACAAATCTTTACAAGGAACAACACCCCCCTGAGCAACGTGGCAAACCCAGGATTGCACTGATATTTAATATCACCTCCCAAATAACAGAGAATCTGTGTTTGCTTTCTATGAGTGCAATAATCAGTTTTCTATTAAGAATTTCTTGCAAACAAAATAAAGTCTGTATTTTCGCTTTGCCCTTGATATAAAAGTAATGGACATAAGGAAAAGAGAAAATCAGAACATTTTATTCTAGACTCCTAGTGCTAGGAAAAAAGGTCTTATTTCAAAACAGTGCTGGGATCCTAAGAAGTGAAATACAACAAACATGGTTAGAAAAGTGTTGACACTGACTCGTTAACTTAAAGTATACCAAATAAATCTGTTCCGTACATGACTGTCATTTGCCAGGAAAGGCAGAGATTTATCAATAATACTTGTGGGAGGGAGGTTGCTTTATTTTAATAAAGGACTCTTTTCTATCGTATTTACTAATTTCTTTATGTTGTTCTTTTTAAACCAGTAGATTTTATGTAACAATATTATTTCTTGTAAAACCATGTTTTCACCACAGCATAGTGTTGTATAATATATTGTCTTTACTTTCTACCGTACACTAACACTGCATCTTATACACAGCTCAACATAAATGAGAGCCGGCAGACAGGAACACTCTTTAATCTGTCACCTAAACACCAGCACTTTAGATGTGCGGCACAGTCCTTATACTGTACTGCTGTGTAAGTACTGGAAAATGTAACTAAAACACCTAGTGTATTGATGGCTCACAGAACAAGATGATACTGACATGCAGGTTAATTTTTTTTTTTTTTTTTTTTGCAGTTTGTACAATCGACCTCATCCTTATCAGTGTAACTGATTGAAAGGAGCCTCGTGCATGCGTGGTGATAACTGGTGCTGTACCTTGCTCAAAGACAAGTGAAAAGCCTCATGTAGATTTGTAGAGATGTTCAGTAACAGCATTCTTCTGCACTGCAATGGATCACAGTACACAGCAAGAGTCACCTGTCTCCCCCTAATTAAAATATATACATTGTCAAAGAATTTGATCATGATTGTCATATCCACACTTCAGATGGGTTCGCGACAGTGAGCAATGGCACCTCATCTCTGTAGCGACCAGAAACCGCTGGGTGCACTTTGCTTCCCCTGAGGCATTGTATACTCTCATGCTGGCACAGCAGAATAGACTTTGCCTGCACGAATCCAGCTCTGCATCTCCCTCACCACAGAAACACTGTGTAACTAAATCTTGGCAGCAGGACCGCCTGCCCTCTTGTTAACACAATCTAGAAACCAAATTGTTAATTATAATTATTAGAATCAACTTGTGTATTTTACCTAACCTAAATACTCTAGAACCCATGTAATATCTAACAACATGGGATGCCAAACATGGTAAGCTTCAGTTGTCGATCACTTGGCATTTCAATTGCATATCAACCGGCACCACATCGTATTAACTCCAACAGCATTCATCACACTCAAACAGTGACAACACTTTTTCATTGAAACAATCAGGTGCTGCTTCTGCACGCACTCACTGGCATTCCCATTCCAAACACAGTATGAGCAAATCCTGGGAAAAACTAGTGAAGGAAATGGGAGCCATGAGGCAGACTGGAAAGGCAGAACTGCCTTGCAGCAATGGCCCCCACTCATGCAGTCCTCCAACAACCCGTGAACCTCCAATGCCATCAAATGCGCATGTGCGACGGCCACCTCCTTCCCATAGAACCTGCCAAGCCCAAACCACCACCAAAAGAAACCAAGCCTTTTTTTTTTTTTTTTTTATAAAAACATACCGATCCAAACTCACCGACATAACCGTTTTTTTTTTTGTTTTTTTTTTTATAAACTTACCACTCCAAACTCACCGACATAACCTAACTGCTGGCATGCTGATGCACTCACCCCACCACCCAGAATGCTCCAGGAAGCTTTCTGTTATTTTCACACAAAACGGTTGACGTTTTCCAGTTAGTTATAGACAAAACAGTCCGCCACAGTTGTTTGTGAAGAGTTTCCTTCCCACACCGCAAGATGCACGTGTGACAGGTGTACTCCTTAAAGAAAAGTCACTGGTGGGCCTGTAAAACACAAGCACCCTAAAAAATAACCATACTTGCATAAGAACACTCGCTGTTTTGTTTTTTTTTCCCTTTTTTTTTTTGTTGAAAACTGCACCCCAGGACCCACTTGGCAGAAAAAAAATATATATATATAAGCAGCCATCACTCTGAAAGACCTCCCCCGAGTATCCAAAAGTCCACGAACACAACACTGCCATCAAGGAAGCCTCCCAGCACCACAACCCCCTCTCGACCCACCAATGCCCTGCACATCACCTCCCCACAGCCCTCCAACCCAGGGGAAAACCATCCAACTGTCAGAGCGATCGCAACCAGCAACCAACAAAACAACCACAAGGTCTCCAATCCTCAACCACGCTGGGCAAGCCATCACAACATCAAAATCCTATCACCTACGTGACGAGCCTGATAACTGGCTACAGCAATGCCTTCCTGAGCAATCCTGCAAAGTAACCACAACAACCATGGCCAAACTACCAGGCACATGAACATCTCAAACACCTCTAAACAACATCAGTCACCTGCTGACAGGCACTCTTCCCTCACAGTTCAGCCAAAAGGACCCCGTACCAAGTAGCCAAGAAACTACCTTCCTCAACATCCAAGGCCTACCCGCTCCAAAGTTCCTACTGGTCATCATGGACGTAACTTGCAGTAGCAAGTTCACGCCAAATGTGATTGCTTGACCCAACTACACTAGCCTAAACCTCCTAAGCCCCTCCCCATCATTATCTCATTTCCTCCCAACCATCCCTGCCTCTACTTAACCCTTTCACCTCCCCAACCCACTTAACTCCCCCTAATATTAACCTACCCCCCCCCCATGAAGATGTCCTGGGACAACTTAGTTTGTTGCCAATCTTCATTTATCACTAAGCTGAAACATTTCTCAGTCATGGTAGTCCACAGAAAGTTATTTCTGACAATGGTACTCAATTTACTAGTCAGTTGTTTCAGAAATTTCCAAGAGAATGGGACTTTGTACATGTTACTAGCAGTCCTGAATATCCACAGTTAAATGGACTAGTTAAACATGCAGTACAGTGTGCAAAGCAATTACTTGAAAGGTCAAATCATGATAATATCAATGTCTTTTTGAATTTACTTAATCTCAGAACATACCCCGTGATGGTATATTTGGCCTGCCTGCTATCCAGGCAAACCAGAACAACACTGTCTATTAGTTCCAGTTTATTGAGGCCTAAAGCTAAGAACAACAGAATAATTAGAGCCGAATTATTCAGGAAGCATTCTTTACAGAAGTCCAGTTATGATAAATCGAGCAGATTTCTTTGCCCATTGAAAGGAGACAGTGAGGATACAAAAGATGAAAGGTTTTGACCAGTTTGTCAAGTTGGTCAAGTAACAGGCATATGTACCGAGCCAATAAAATACTTCATAGAATCTGAGAGCATGGAGTACAGGAGAAATCGCAGACATCTCCTTCCTGTACCAGAATTGATATAACAGCATTGTTCCTGTGATACAAACTCTAGATCTCAGTGCAATCCAGGCAGTGTTCCTGTTGCAGAACGTGTCTTAACTTCTACTTCCATTCCTGATGATGTTCCTGATGTCCCTAATGTTGAACATTCTGTAGAGACAGTCCCAGTTGCTAAATCTAATTCTAAATATTATGTCACACGATTTGGTCATATTTCCAGACCTAGTGTGAAATACACAGCGACCTGGATATAATTGTATATGTATATCTAGTGCTATATATTTGCATGACAAAGAATTATTTGTATTGATTGCATGTCAACTGATGTTGTCAGTATTGCATGACCTGTTTCTCAAAGAGGGAGGATGTAGAATAGAGCATGTGTGCTGTATCTTTAAGAAGTGTTTCAAGGACTGAGCATGCGCTAGCTTCAGTGCCATTTTGAGAGTGCAGCCAGAGAGTGACCATGTACGAATGTAATAGCATTTTTTGTATATAAGTTTATCTAAATTAAAGTAATTAAGCATCAATCCTGATGTGTTTGTACATAATAAAGCTGCTTGAACAGAATCCATAAAGATTTATCTCTTACATCCTGACTAGACAAGCAATGCAGGTTAAGTCAGTAACGTATGCAGTAGTCTACTGGATTATTATGATATTTCAGTGTATGTATGGACCAGGTACATTATGTAACTAACTACAGTGGGCTCATTGGACAGAAATGACATCCACATGGGACTACAGATACCCATTCCACTAACATGTTCTCATTTCTATTCAGTAGGCCTCATGCATGGAATATTCATGCAGTCTTACTTCCACAGATTAGTGGTACATCATGGAAGGGAGACAGCAGTGTTCCTTATAACTGCTTTATAGGTAACTCATCAGTGGTGTAGTAGCATTTCACTCAGTCTCAGGACAGTACTATAGTAAATGATCATACATTGTATGTCTTAGGTAACGGAGGAATAACCAATGTACTTATTTATGCAAATGATTGTGTGATGAATGACCCCCTGTCGGTCAAACAGCTTCTGAGGCTTAAAGGACTAAGGCAATCACCTTGTGTGATGGAGTTCATGGTTTTTATGCTCATAGGGAAGTACGAGGCTATCTGCCCGAGGGCATCTATAAGCCTAGCCATAATGTGTTGGCTTTTGCCACCCCCTTAGATTAGTTCCCTGTGCCTCAGTCCAGCAGAGCCATTAGTTCCCTGTGCCTCTGTCCAGCAGAGCCACTGCAGTGATCCCCGGGGTACATTTTCTGTTTCCCATCCACTCGTCAAGGTTTTTCTTGAAGAGTGTTAGTGAGGGGCTCTGCCTAATGTAGATTGGAATCCTGTTCCAAAGCATGGGGAGTCTATGTTGGCAGGAATCTATCCCTCCAGCATGTCCTATTTATCATTGTGGTAATGTTTAGATCCCTAGAGCGTGTGGCTCTTGGGCATTTGTTTTTTTTATAGGTGGAGCATGTCCATCAATTCTGGGTTGGACATGGCCTTGTATGTCAGGCAGAGATTACCTCTGAGTAAACGGTATGCAACCGAGTACAGCTGGAGTTTCTTCAGTCAGGCAGCATAGGGCATATGTTTCAGGCCAGTAATCCTCTTGGTGAGGTACTTCTGTGGTCTTTCCAGCTGTTGCCGGTGTCTTCTAAGGTACATCCCAAATGGGGCATTGTACTCTATGATGGGTCTGATGAGTGATGAGTAGAGGAGCACAATAACCTCTTTTGTTCTAGATGCGAACCCTTTTGTGATTAGGTGGGCCACATAGAAGGATTTTCTAACCACCTTGGCAATATGATTATCAAAGGAGAGATTACTGTCTACTTGGGTCCCCAGATCCCTTATTACATTTTCTGTATTTAAGGGAATACCACGTATGTGGTAGTTCGCAGGCACATTCTTTTTTCCAAAGGTGATGGCTATGCACTTTTTGGCATTTAGCTTGAGGCTATGATTTTGACAACAGGTATCCGTCTCAGTGAGACTCTTCTGGAGGATGTCTATATCAGCTGGAGAGTCAATTATGGCCGCCAGTTTGCAGTCGTCTGTGAACTTGGTCAGCCATAGCCCTGATGTGTTTGCTTGTACCTCTGAGAAGTATATACCAAACAGGAGGGGTCTCAGGACTGAGCCCTGGGGGACGCTACTTGTAACTGGTTTAGAGTCGGACTTAGAGCCTGCAACTCTCACCATGTGGGTTCTATCCATGAGCCAATTGGCAACCCATCTCATGATGTAGGGGTTTATGTTCAGGCTGGTGAGCTTGTCTATAATACCAGAATGGGGAATGGTGTCGAAAGCCTTTGTGAGGTTTAGGTAGGCTGTTTGGACCCCCTTTCCCTCATCTAAAGCCTTGGTGGTAACTGTCTCAAAGAAGTCCACCACATTTAGGAGGCATGATCTGCCCTTAACAAAGCCAAACTGGGTAGGATCCCATGTCTGAAGGTTCCCAATGTCTCTGTTGATGAATTCCATGATGATGCGCTCCATAGCCTTGCAGACCAGGATAGTCAGGCTTATACGGCGATAGTTCCTGGGATCCATTGTGGCTCCACCTTTGTGGAGCGGGATAACTGTCGCTGTGCACCACTCTCTAGGTATGTATCGGTATGTAGAAGTAGCCACTTGTTTTGGATGTGAGATATCAATAATTTGTGTTCTACAGGCTGTCAGTCTGTTTGTGCTGTGCTATTCTAACTGCTGTCACATATTATTACATAAGACAAATATACAAAACCTTAGCCAATGTGAGTGAAGTGCAGCAGTGCAGAAACAGGAACAGATGTCATATTGTGTAATATACAAAATCCCGGACTGGAGTACAGCTAGGTGTGGGCTGGAGCCAGGTTTTAACTAGCCAAAACTCCCACTAGGTATGCTCATACACTTAGTTAAGCTGAATGCAAATCTGTTGTTCTTTGCACAAAATGAATTTTATAATATGTATATTTATGCGTGTGTGCATGTGTGTGTGTGTGTGTGTGTGTGTGTGTGTGTGTGTGTGTGTGTGTGTGTGTGTGTGTGTGTGTGTGTGTATGTGTGTGTGTCTATCTCTCTCTTTATATATATATATATATATATATATATATATATATATATATATATATATGTGTATATATATATATATATATATATATATATATATATATATATATATATATATATATATATATATAAATAAAATATATATATATATATATATATATCTGTATATATATATATATATATGTGTGTGTGTGTGTGTGTGTGTATACATGTGTATAAATATGTAAATATATATATATATATATATATATATATGTAAAGTTATTTATATATTTATTTATACTTGGGCCGTAGCTCCAAAGGCGGTATTGTTTCCATATTCATAAATGATGCGCACACCTCCAAACTGGTAGCCCAACATAACACATCTGAGATACTTGAGGTGCAGCTAACATTGGGTAAGACAGCAATTCAGGTCGTAGCCTGCTATAGGTCCCCAACCCTGTCCCAAGACACACACTCCACGTTCCTAAGCAACCTGGAGAATATTAGGGTCAACCTAACACTCTCATACTGGGAAATTTCAACTACCCCTCTATTAACTGGGAAAACTACTCATCTACCAATACACTTGCCCAATGCTTTCTGGAATTCATTAATTCCAATGCTTTCGACCAACTTATTCTTACCGCCACTAGAGGTAGAAACATCCCTAACTGTTCATTACTAACATGGGTGACCATTGCTCTACACTAATAGTCAGCTCCTCCCTGGTTAGATCCGACGACAAACTAATCACCTTGGAAATCCACATCCCGCCCACCCTCACCCACAAAGGTAACCAAGATGAAAAACTTCTCCAAAGCTAACTTGGGCTCCTAAAAACAGAGGTAGCTAACTTCACGGCACCCATGCAAATGGAAAATAGTTGCATGACCGCCGAATCATACACCAATGCATTGTGCAAACACGTACACAAATGCATGGATCTCGTCATACCCAATAGAACCAAGATGCTCTCCTCAAAAAAAAGGAAGCCAATCTGGTGGTCTCCTGCCATAAACAAACTCTACAATAGAAGGAGGAAACTGATGCAGAATAAACCAAAGTCCCAAGACTGGAAAAACTCCCTTATCAGCCTCAACAAAAGGTTGAGATCCCTCATCAAATCCTCTAAAGCTAGATATGAAAACAGTATTGCAGCATATAGTAAAGACAACCACAAGGCTTTCTATAGTTATGTAAAGAATCTCCACGGCAATACCCAGATTTGCTCTGAGCTACTGCACAATGGTATCTCCTATACCGAGCCAACAGATATTGCCAATATACTGGCCAACAGATTCAGTGCTAACTTTACCCCTCCCCCCCCAAAGCACCAATCACAATACCAGTAGATTGCCACGCACCCAGTATTACTATTGCACAGGTTAAGCAGCACTGTCCAAGGCCAATAATACAGCTTCTATGGGACCTAACAATATCCCTGGCTGTGTTCTACATGAACTACAAAGTGAATTGGCAACTCGCCTGTGTGCCCTCTTCAATCACAGCCTCACCTCAGGCTTTGTCCCTATTAAATGGTGCACTGCTACAGTCATCCCTGTCCACAAAGGAGGAATGACTGCAGACCCCAGGAATTATCGCCCAATTAGCCTGATGAATCTGATATGCAAAGCTATTGAATGCATCATCATGGACCTAATAAACAAGGATATAGGGAATCTCCAAACTCTGGATCCTACACAGTTTGGTTTTGCGAAGGGAAGATCATGCCTGCTCAACTTGGATGACTTCTTTGAGTCAGTCACCAGAGCTGTGGATGAAGGTAAGGTGGTTCATACAGCCTACCTTGATCTGGCCAAGGCCTTTGATACCATTCGCCACTCAGGAATCATAGAAAAACTCACTAAGCTATGCATCAATCCCTATATCACTAGGTGGGTTGCAAACTGGCTCACATATACAACCCACAGTGTGAATGTAGCTGACTCCAAGTCACAAGTGGAGTCCCTGGATCCCCTCCTGTTTGGTATCTACTTCTCTGAAGTCCAGGCCAACACAAAGGGACTCTGGCTGACAAAGTTCGCAGATGATTACAAGTTGGGAGCTATTATTAACTCCCCAAGTGATGCTGGCATCCTACAGAAAGGTCTCAATGACACCAACAGCTGGTGTCAGAACCATGGCCTTAAGCTCAATGCCAAAAAATGTGTCATCATCCCCCTTGGGAAAAACCTAGTTCCCTTGAATTACCAGATTGATGGTAGCCCACTGAACACAGAAGACATTATAAGAGATCTGGGAACACAGGTTAACAGCAACATCTCTTTTTACCACGACGTTGCCACTGTGGTCAGAAAGTCCTTCTATGTGGCACATCTCTTTACTAAGGATTTTGTATCCAGGAAGAAAGAGGTCATTGTCTCCCTCTACTCTTCCTTCATTAGGCCAGTCATCGAGAACAATGTCCCATTTGGTATGTACTCCACTAGACACCTGCAACAACTGGAGAGGCTGCAAAATTACCTCACAAAGACGATCTTAGGCCTTATGGACAGACTAAAAAAACTCCAAATATTCTCTGTCTCATATCGTCTACCTAGAGGCGATCTCTGCTTGACTTACAAAGCCATGTCTGACCCAGCTCTGTTAGAAATGCTACCTCTAAAGAAATCCCAATCCCTCCACACCACATGCTCCAGAGACCTCAACCTCATTACCACAATCAACAGAACATTCTGGAGGGACAGGTTCATAATCCAGAGACTGCTCATGCTATGGAACATACATGTCAAGCAAAGCACCACACTGGCCCTCTTCCAGAGAAATATTGATGAGTGTATGTGAAATGGAAAATTCACCCCAGGGATCACTCCAGTGGCTCTACTCAACAGAGGCACTAGAAACTAAGGTTGGGTGGCACGATGCCAGAGTAATCCTATGGGCTAGGCTTGTAAAGGCTCCAGGGCCTTCAGCCTAGTACACACCTATGAACCTATATATATATATATATATATATATATATATATATAGAGAGAGAGAGAGAGAGAGAGAGATGTATACACACATACAGCTCTGTCTCTCCCCATATATCTAGATAACACAAATGTAATCAGACACAAATGGCCAGAATGACTACTGTTGCCACATAGCTATGATAAAAAATCAGTTGTGTGACTGCTAGGCTACTAGATGCAGATGACAATAAGAAGCAATGGCATTCTGCAGGCCATACACACTGTTCAGCACAGGCCTCTGCAAGTAGTTTGCCTGTAGTCATTTGGAAAGCAGGCTTAAGCTGTGATGTGTGCATTAAATACTGTGATCTGTAGTGTGCAAGACCTACATAGGTAGGGGTTCTAACCCAACCCCAGCCCATTTGCTGTGTTTGTTTGTAAGTGTGCATCCCCCACTGACTTCCAAACTGCAATGGATATGCACTTTTTGGCCCCTGCAGTTGACACAGGCCTCAAAACCTCTGTCTTACATAAGGCCTGTAGATTTCACCTGCCATAAGACTACCAGCAGCCACCTTAATGTCGACTTAAGCTGTGGTGTGTGCATTATGTTCTGTGATCTGTAGTGTCTATGACTAGATAGGTAGGAGTTCTTATCTCACTCCAGCCAATTTACTGTGTATTTCTCTAAGAAACAAATATGATCACCATACTGACTTAGAAAGAGGCAGGGTTTTGCACTGTTTTGGCCATAGCAGGTGATGCAGGCCTCAAAATTCCTGCCCTCTACAAGGCCTGCTTATTTAATCTACCATAAGAGTACATAAAGATGTGATAATGTCAGACTTGAGGAGTGGTGTGTGCCTTATGTACTGTGATCTGTAGTGGGCAAGACTTGATAGGTAGGGGTCCTAATGTCATTGTAGCCAATGTGGACTGTGTGTGTTCTGCAGTGTCCTGTAAACATTAACTGGCAGTGATATCATTGTCACTGTAGCCAAGTTGATGTGTGTGGAATGTTATTCAGAGCATTTTACATTAGCGTATGTGAGCATAGGATCATTGGAGTTTCATAGGCTAATGGCCCTAAGGCCCTTATAATCCTAGTCAAGTTATTACCCTTATTTACATGATCAGCACATATTGCCCCTGTGCAAGGGGAACACAGACAGAACCCCTGTGGTGAGCTTATGATCACCCATCTAATTGTACAGACTACATTTGAAGAGGGCCAACGAAGTACACTGTCACTGTTTGACATTAAGTTGGAGTCTGTTGCAAAGGTTATTTAAACACTGGTAGACATATCTCTCCCTCCAGCATGTTTTATTGACATCACATACCAGGTTAAGATCCTTACAAAGAGTAATCCATGCATCATTTCACTTACAGATATGCAGCATTACCAGTAAAGCAGGGTCACAGATTGCCTCATATGCAAGGTAGAGAAAACCTCTGAGTAGTCTGTATGACACAAACTAAAGCTACAGTAATTTCAGATGATCCCCATAGGACAGATGCTGAAGACTTCAATTTCCCTTGTAAGGAATCATTGTGGTGTCTGCAGTTGCCACTGGTGCTTGGAAACATACATAAATGGCCATTGCTCTTACATATTGGCCTGATGAGGGAAGAGTACATGGAGGTTATAACTAATTCATATTCGGGTGACAGTGTCCTCAGTTATGACATGACCAAGATATAATGCCCTTCTTACCATTGTGGCGACATGATGCTCTACGGTAAGGTAGGTGTAAACCTGTGTGCCCAGGTGTCTCACCCCTGAGTATGTACTTAAGATGTTGCTATTGATGTGCTAAGTAGCAAGGACATTGCTGGTACTGAAAGGAATGATAGTGCATATATTTGCATGGATGTTAACGCCACGATTGTGTTAACAATCATTTGGTCATGCATGACCCTGTTGTAGGATGTTGATGTAAATTGGAGAGTATGACTGCTTACAGTTTGCAGGCATCAGCAAACCTTGTCAGCCACAGACATTCAGTTTGTGTTTGTGCATTGGATTCATGGATTCCAAACCGTAGAGGATCCAGGACTGAACCCTGTGGAAAACCAATGGTTAAAGCTCGGCTACCGGAGGTGGATACCCCTGTTCTGACTATATGAGTGTTATCGGTGAGCCAGTTAATTACCTCTCTAATGATATTATTGTTGATAGCTAGCTGGGTGCATTTGTCAATGATGCCTGAGTGGGGGATAGTGTCAAATGACTTGGCTAAGTCCAGGTGTTGTATGAACAGATGTCCCCTCATCCAGGTCTTTGATGACTGTCTCATACATGTTTACCAGGTTTAACAGGCATGAGCCCCCTATCACAGATTCAAACAGTGTAGCGTCAAGTGTTTTTAGATTGCCTATATCTTTGTTGATACGCTCCATGATGAGTTGCCCCATAGACTTATAGATATGACTAGTCAGGCTAATAGGTCTATAGTTCCTGTGGTCAGGAGATGCACCACCTCTGTGCAAGGGGATAACAGTGGCCGATTTCCAGTCAGCTGGGATGCAGCCCGTGGTTACAATATGAATGCAAAGAGTTCCCAGTGGTGTTGGTAATCCATGTTGGATACCATGTAGGATGCAGACTAGGATGTTAGCAGGTGCAATACATGCTGTTTGTCACCTTACAGAGGCCATTTAGTATCTTCTCTTTAGAGATACAAGGTATGGGACAGGTTGTAGGGATGTCATAGTGTATGTGTGGTGGGGACAAGGGAGTGAAGTTGTCACAGAACCTGTCGGCCAACAGGTTAGCTATGTCTACAGGCTCATTAGATGTGGTATCATTATGTGTGAGTTTGGCAACAATGTGGGCCTTTCCTTTTACATTACACATGTAACTGCACAATGCCTTGTGGTTGTCCTTTGTGGAGGAGGCAAATTTGGCCCCATACTTTCTTTTACAGGAGTTCACAACAACACTTATTTACTTAATTAAGCTGAGAATGGAGTGTCACCATTTTGGGGGGGGGGTCCCTCCTTCATAATGTGAGACACCAATGGCTACCTCTTATTGTTAAGCCTGATAATGGCGGTTGTCCACCAGGCATGTTTCCTGTGCCATGAGGAACATGTTCTGCCCCTGTCAGGTACAGATGAGTCAATGCAGTTGTATAAGTGCTTGTATAAAGCATTGGTGTAGAGCTTGATATAGTTGCCTATTCCATCTGAGGGGGCTGGTGCAGTCAAGCTATTTATACCATCCCATAGTAGGTTATAATCTGCTTTGTTGAACTTTATTGCTGCAGGGGATGGGAATCAGGTGTGATACCTACTTTGAATTACACAAATTTCTGGTCAGATCTCACCAGGGAGGAACTCACAGTGGAGGATGTTCGGTGGTCACCCACATTGGTAATCAACAGATCCAGTATGTTGTCTCCCCTTGTGTGGATGTCAACCTACTGGTCCAGGGTAGTATAGTTAAGGAAGTCAACTAACCTCTGGGCAAGTGAGTCTGAGCATGAGTAATCTACCCAGTTGGTGAGTAGCTAAAGTCAACCAAAGCCATCTTGTTTTGATGTCTTGATAGACTCAAGTAGATCCATTTAAGCAGAGTGGGTGTCCTGATTCATGCAGTTTCTCTTGTAGCTAGCAATGGCTTGATGAGTGGAGTTTAGTGGTGACATTCCTAGCATTTAGCAGCATAACCGTGATGTTGTTTGCAGATGAGGTTTTCTCATTGAAAAGTGTTTGCTTGTGACACCACCTAGAATGCACTGTATGGGGGTGGCAACAGCCTTGGCCAATTGCCAAAATCCCAGGGGCGACAGATGAAGACCATCTCTGGCAAAGCATTGAGGTCTGTTGATCAGGTAATCCCAGGCTGACATATAGTGGGTCTCCTTACACTGACACCACACACTATGGCAATTATTGATGTCAATCATTGTCTGTTTGTATGGAGGCATCATCCTAGGTGATGGTAAAATGTAAAACAAGGCCAAGGGCATACCTGTCTGAGACACATAGTCTGTCAGCCCAGACATGTCATTGCATACACTCCTGAGTGGTATGTCTCAAACTGTACACACCAACAGGAACTATGATTTAGTCATAATATTACCTGATAGTGACAGACATGAGTGCATGTGTGATATGGTATATCCTGGCACTCACATAAAGCTGACCATGACCTTTCCCTTATGTCACCTGATGAGAAGGACATCAATGTGTCTCATGATGTAATCACCTATGAGTAATCTGTTTGATTCTGTGTTTTGCCTTAGGTGTTTCACCGGTGAGACAGTGGTGTGTGAGCTATTATGTGTACTGTATTCTGCAGAGGTATTATTACTTGTAGCGAGTTTGTGTTTGTGTTTCTGAGGTGTCTGGTGTTTACTTATATGTCTGGTAAAGACCTCCTCACATGTAGGTATGTGTGATGTGGGTTTGGGTGGGATAGGTTTATATGTTCATAGGTTGGTACTAGGCTATTGGTCCTAGGGCCTATACAAGCCTAGCCATAACAATTCCCTGGATATTTCTTCCCACAATATTTGCTTCCCTGGATAGAATGTGCTCCTTTGAGGCATTTACTTCTCTGCAGTCACTGCCACTGTCTTTGGCCTCTGACTGACTAAATTTGCAGAAGATTGCAAATTAGGATCTGTCATTGATTCCCTCACTGACTCAGCAGTTATCCAGGATGGGCTGACACAGATATTCAGTTGTTGTCAGAGCCATGGACTAACAATAAATGACAAGGAATGCACAATACTATCCTTGGGAAGTCATTCACCCCTGGTAACTGATGTATTGACCACACACCTCCAACAGTTAACCCAGTAGTCAGGGACTTATAAACATATAGATAGTGATGCAGGTTGGTAATATTTGGGGATGGCATGTAAATCCAAGACAGTCATTGTTCCACTGTATTCGACATTCACCACACCTACCATTGAGTGCAATGCCACCTTTGGTATGTAAGTAACCAGGTATACCTGACAAATGTCACATCCACAGAGGTTCCACAGTAAACTGATACACAGTGCACTTATATCCTATGTAGACTGTGTCAAGCCTGTAATGTCTCTGACATGTTTTGGATGCATACTCTATGCCTGCCATGTAGAGAAGTTTCAGACCCCACTGTCTACCTCCTTCATATCCAAGAAAGGACTAGCACGAGAATTACCTCAACTACACACCTACACCTTGACTGTGGTATAAATAGGACATGCTGGACAGACAGGTATGTAACCTTGGCACTACATCCAATATGTAACAGGCTCCAAATGCATGTGAAGCACAGTTCTGCCCTAACACAAATCATGTGCAAGTTACATGACAGGATGAGGAACATGACAATTATAACTGCTTTAGGACAAATGTCTGTAATGGATACCAGAGAACTGTGGATGGTTCATCTCGCACACCCTGGCTTGTCCATGTGTCAGCTCCCAAAACCCTGCTTACATTTATCAAAGGTATCAGACCTTGTCAGAATCACTGCAGTGGTGGTGCTGCGGTAGCGTTGTCGCCTCACAGTTAGACGTTGCCCATTAGATTCTCAGTTAGAGCGTCTTCTGTGTAGCAGCATGCGTGAATGGGCGTTCCTTCGTTGAAGGTTGTGCATTAGGCCCGGCAAGCCAGTACGTAAAAAATCTACTGCCAATCATTAGCGGACCGGAGTTCCACTGTGGCGTCCCCTAACCGGGAAAAGCCGAAAGACACAAACAAACAATCAGACCTTTTCAGAGTTTAGAGATGCATGGCTGGGATGAAAGAAGCCCTTGTTTTTGTTAGCCTATTATACACATTTGAACTCATGGAGCCTTACAAATATACTATTTTACCGTTCTGATGGCATTTTTATTCTGTGCTGTCATTTCACCCTTTGCTCTTATGTTGATGGATTTACTGTACATGTGAACCCATAGATGTGTCCTACACAGTCCTGAAAGTGAAATGTAAACAGTGCCATGAGACACCTTTCATTGTGTGACCTCACAGCCATTACAACAGCATCCAATATAACACACACAACATAATGTGATTTACACATTACAAATGGTAACATTCAGACTATGTGACTGACCAGTACAAGTAGCATGGCAAGGGCAACAATGGATGAAACATATACGTATTAATTTAGATATTCAGCTTGTGCATCAGACATGTACTGTAGCTTTATTTCCCTGCATTGATGACAGTGATGACAGAGATGTGGCACAGGTATCATCATTTGCACAAGCTGTAGTATGGGGGTGCAGGAGGCCTAGGCTGACCCAATAGGTTGGCAACTGTGTGTTTGAAGCAGAAAGGGGAGCAGCAAGATGGACCATGTAAATGTGATGTGCATGTGTCTGTAGGTGACCTGACTGTGACAGTGGTGTGTGAGTGTCTGTGTGAGCACAGCCAAGCTCAGTGCTAGCAGTACATGAATGTATGTTGAACAGCTTTGAACCATACATGGTAGAGCTGACAGTTTATCATCTCTGCCCTGAACATGAGAGCTGACTGCCAGGAGTTGCAATGGCACCTCTGCCACTGAACATGAGAAATGCCTCTGCTAAAAGTTACACTAGCACCACCATGCCCGATGTCAGATGCTGGGCTACTACCTGAGGGTGACTGCTGTCTGCTGGGACCATGTCCTCCATGGGACCACCCAGGACCACAAGCCCATAGCCTGCCATGTCTTGGTGTGGACAGCATACTCCCCTCTGGAGTGCTGGATGTACTGCTACTACAAGAGCATGATTGTGCACAGCCACGTGGACTCTCAGCAGATGTCGTTCTTGACCTACATCCATGACTGTGATGCTCAGTTCTAGCCAGACATTCCATTACAAAGTGCATTCCAAGGCAGACAGTATGTGATCTGCCTCAGACTATCTTTCCACTGCGTCCATCAACCAATCCAGGGTATCAGCAACTCAGTGGAGGGAGTCACGGCATGTCAGACTGTGCTGCATCCATAACCCTGAGCGTTCATCTGGAGTTCTTTCAGAATGTGCCTGTGCCTCCATGATGGCCCTAAACATACGCCGAGTGCCACATGATGAGACACCTGCAATAGGTGGTGCAGGGACAGCAGGCCTCCTACGAGTACATCTGTCAATCTGCCTGTGTGGAACCTCATCAACTGTTTGGCTAGGGCCAGTGTCAACACTCACTGCAGCCACAGTAGCCACACTTCCCTGTTCAATATCCCCACCCTCCAACTGTCCAATCTCTGTGCCCTCAGGGGATGTGGTATGTGTAGGCATACTGACTGAGTACTGTGATAATGAGGGCAGGCAAGGGATGTGACAAATTCAGCCCCTACAATCCCCAGCTGTGCCTCACTTTGCCATCATTATCATCAGAGTCTGAAGAGAAACTGACTTCAGGTTGTGAAGGGGACAATGACCAAGCTCCTAGGTCACCTGTGTTACAAAGGGGAAAGCATCACATTAATACCTGCCCTATGATGCTCTGCAGTGCTATTTTTCAGTATATGTTAAGCTATATACACTGCTGTCGCTATTAGAGACTTGTACAACCCACAATCTGAGATAGTAGGACCTGAGGTCATTTATGTCTAACCCACATTTGTAAATATTTCAAAATAACAGCTCTTTAAGCTGGAGTCTTATGAGCAGTACATAAATTATGTACACTGCTGACATTCTGCAAAACTCTGACCAGTTTACAAGTATGGTCATCTGATAAGTCCTGTCAATACTGTGAAATCAATCACTGTGGTCACATCTACATGGCCTAGGTATGACCACAGTGTGTACAGTCAGAACATAGCTCCACATTTTTCAGTCATACAGATAGTGCATGTATCCAGCCAGCAGGCCTGGGATGGTACTTTAGCAAATACCTTGAAGTAAATCTACACCTGTGACACAAATGTTCCATGCTTACTAGCAGCAGGGGCACGGTCTCTTCCTATTCCTGTTGGTCCTGAAAAACATTTGAGGGAGAGGTAATATAAACAGCACCACATGTTACAGTATGACACTGGTTGTATGTCCAAATATCCCCCAGTTACAGTAGCTGATATGATAACTGAAATGTGGGTCACAACCTCTGCATGAGCTTAAAACTGCAGGTAACCTAATTCACCCCCACCCCATACAACACCTGACACCCACATAAAACTATGTACAACCTGACAAGCTACATGCTACAGTATTCTGATCCAACTAAACATACCTGGACGCTCCTCTTGGGTGGAAATAGTGGCACTGACATCCACAGCATATGGTGTGATGGAAGCCTGGGAGCTGTCCTATGTTGCAAAGTTCACCAGGAATTTTTCAGTAGCTGTCAGAGGTTGTTCTGCTACAGGCCCACCACCAGTGACCTGACGATCCCTGGCCACATCTGCAGCCCTTCTGCATGCTGAGCAGATCATGTCTGTGGCACAGTGTCGTACCTGCTCGTATGTGTGATTCTGATGCCCCACAGCATTTATGTTATGGACCAGTTCATCCTACAAGGCTTGTCACTCCTACCTATTTGCCCTCCCTCTGGACAGCAGGACTTGGTAGTGTTGTTGTAATGACTCAATTATGAGGTCGTTTTCTGCCTCACTGAAAGGTGGGTGATGTCTGGGGTGCATGTTGTCACCTGAAATATAAAATAATGAGAAGACATGTCAGGATCACATACATGGGTGTACAGTATGTACAGATACAGAAATCAAGGAAGGCTATCAGTATTCCCCGCTTGATTACAAATCTCATATGCAACAGTGTAGCAATCATGCAAAGGGTGTGGAGGCAACTAGTACAGTAGCAATAGTGATATACTCCTGTTTGTCCCATGACAGATACCCACATATGATCACACACCCAACACAAGAGTCCACTTATAATGTGGCCCATAGCAGGACCCCCCCCAAACATATGTCTATAGTTCAGTGCCAAAAAATAGCTGTGTAGTATTACAACTGTCTACAATGGCAGTATCCAGGAGTCCTGTGTCCCTAGTTAACAGACAGCATTAAACCCTTGCTGTAGTCTGCATCCTCTGTATGTGTTACACAGCTTTAGATTAATGGCATGTTACCAGTACAATGCTAAGAAAGGATTACTGATGTAATCCCCATTCCCTCTAATTATATTAAAACATGTGCATCATATTGAAAACAAAATGGTTACATATCTGATGGAGTACAATACTCTTCTTTTGAAAGATACAGATATATATATATGTGTTGTGACAATGAGTTCACCATAGAAAGTAACTGTCATACATAATGGTTTCCCTCGCTAGTAGTTCGCCTTTTTAAGATGGTTCTCATTAGCAGGTGATTGCCTCTGAACCAATTTGTGGTTGAGTAATGCTAATTGAAGCATGCACAGCTGATATGCACTGTAATCAGGCAATCCCATGCAACTATTGAAGGAGATATATGGCCTCAATGTAGAATCCATCCCCTTTCTCATATGATGGGGTAGAAATGCTGGGTAGAAATACTATATCAGCACAGAGAGGATGTTTGTAGTAGATACTTATTACATACATATATGTGTGTGCTACAGCCTGCAGCTGTTGCAGGCAATAAGCATAGTGATAGAGGCTGCAGAATGTGGAGGACAACAACACTTACAAGTAATGGTGTGACCATTGGCAGCCCTGGTGTACAGCTAGAGCCTGATTGGGGGAACCCATCCCACAGGATATTGAGGTATCCGTTTAAGGTAAGCATGTTAGCCAAAGGTATCATTGACAGAGTAAAAAGCAACATGTTTGTTGTGTCCTTGAACAATGTAGAAGGTACATTTACTATTATGTCAACCATTTGGGCAATTGCCATCCATGTGTTATGTTATGGTAGTAGTCTGGAATGTGTGTGATGACAATCCTTGTTGCTAGCACAACCTCTATATGTGTATGTTAGTTGTGCAGCTGTGCTTATCTGTAATATCAGTAGCAAATGATTGTGTGCTGCAGTCTGATATTACTGGACCTTCTTTGTATTACATAACTTAAAATCCTGTGTGAATGCAAAGTAATGCATGACCTGATACTCTATGCACTTTCTAGTCTTGCAATAGGAATATGTCAACTGTGTTCCTATCTGCAGGCCTTTGACTTCAATCATTGAACAGCAGACATTCCATCTGAAATGCATGGGTGGATAAATAGTTGATGACACAGTCATTCATTCCAGAATTCACAATGGTGATGTACACATACATGTATTTTAAATGCTACACACCACTGGATTTGAACCCAGGACCACGTGGAGCAAAAATTAATGTTTTCAAAGTATTTAACAGACTGAGCTACTGTGTCACTGTCATAGCCAGTGTATTTTTCAACATATAATTGCACACTTACAAACTGTTACATGCCTCATTTACATCCATTATTATGTGCATGGTTTTATGGGGATGTATTTCTCCACTGGAGTCCCAGTTAAACACCTATTTTGCCATTAATGTTTTAGCAGGTATATTTTTAAATACTGCAGATAGAAGTGCACAGTTACCTGCTGTTAGAGACATCACGTATATCCATTATTCTGTGTCTGGCTTTCTAGTGATGTATTCCTGTATCAGACTCCAAATTACTCTCACATTTTTCCATTACTCTTTAAGCAAACTGCATAATGTTGTGCAATGAGCAGCTCTGCTTCAACATGCTTAATGACAGTAACTTGGGAATTGGTATGTTTTGCTTAAACCACCTGTGTTAATTAACAGTTGTGTGGCTTGGTGGGTTGATGCATTGGTCTGCAGGTGCAATGGTCCTGGGTTTGAAATAGGGTGCAGGTGTACATTTTGAATGGTATTATTTTACACACATATACCAATATAGCACCATTTAGCTGAGCTTAGTAATGCTGTGCATCATGCAGCATTGTGCAAAAAATCTTTAAAGAAATGAAAAATGGGGAGCTAGGACAGTGGTGCAATGGAGTGTTCGCAGGAGAAACATATGGTGAAAAGCAGGTAGGTATGTGCAGGAAGTGTGTGGAAACGAACCATAGCTATCCATTTATTGTACAGCAGCAACTGTGCACTTTAACAGATTGTTTTATATGAATTTGGACTGTCACCCCCTGAGAGAGGGGTGAGGACAACATACGAGCATTATTAAGCCAATTGGACTAAATTAAGTGTGTCCAGTGGACATGAGTGCGATATGAAGAGCTATGTATGGGATGATATATATCTATATATATATATATATATATATATATATATATATATATATTGGGACAGGTGCCTATTTTTTTAAGGTGAGTGTGGAATGTTGTGGAAGGGACATAGGTACATGTGGGGGAGGTAAGTTGGGAAGGTGAGGAAGCTTTTGCAGATAGACAAGACAGACAAAACAGCAGACAGGGTTGGTGTATGACACAAGAAGGAGGTAAACACCTTGGTTGGGGAGGGTGTTGTGGAATCCCAGTCCCATGGATGTCAGACATGGTAGCAGTGTGACTCAAGTCCTCAACCATAGGACTGTCAGTACTGTACCTTCACTGCTGCTGTGGAGGCAGTGGCCGATGCCAGCACCTAGGGCGAGGATGCCCCACCAGGCTGGCCAACATGCTCTCCATCTGGCATAGGCATGCACCAAGAGTTCAGTACAGCAGCCCACACACCATGCCTGGCAGCTCTGCATGGGTGATATAATCACCCCCTCCACTTCCACTCCCAGAGGGGGGACCAACCCCAGCTTGTGAGGCAGAACTACCCGACAGCCCAGGTAGTGCAGGGGCAGCAGAAGGGTAGCCACCAGGCTGCTGCCTAGATGTACTTTACCCCAGTGCCATGGCCAGGGGAGCCAAGGTATGTGGATCACCTGGAACCAGCCTACCCTGTCACGCTGTAGAAAATTAAATATAAATATAAGGTAAAAATAAACATAACCAAACAAATGTTAGTATTAACATAATAGAAGATGAAAATGATTAATTGAAAGAAATAGAAAGGAATATAATGAGGAACACAACAATAAATAATGTAAAGGAAAGTATATGGACAGCAAAGCAATATGAAATTATACATAAGGCCAACATAAGAGGCGGTTACAAATAACGGTTGGGAGGGTGGCCTAATGCTTAAGGTGTTTGCCTTACAAACGTAAGATACAGTGTTTGAGTCTCACAAGGGATAATTGGCTAGGCTTAAAATGGCTCACAAGAGCAGTTAGCTTAGTACTAATCCATGAACCTATATATTAATATCAAATCATAATAATAAATATATATTAAATTAAAGAAAAGAAGGGGTGGAGTGAGAGAGAAAAAGGAAACCATTTGTA
This sequence comes from Protopterus annectens, assembly GCF_019279795.1. Classification (NCBI taxonomy): domain Eukaryota; kingdom Metazoa; phylum Chordata; order Ceratodontiformes; family Protopteridae; genus Protopterus; species Protopterus annectens. The sequence goes on along the minus strand of NC_056737.1, from coordinate 950,695,273 downwards.
ACTTTGCAGGTAATATTACTACACAGACTACTGCTACATATGTCTACAGATCTAAGATTGCAGTTGTGAGTACAGTGACTGCAAATGGTGTACAGATGATGTTGCACATCCATATCTCTCAACCTGTTAGCATGGGATATTATGGGCCAAGCCCTAACAAATGAAGGTACAAAGCCACAACTACAGGGAACATTGTTATAGTGTCAAGAAAAGACCCCCAGTAAAATACTCGATATATAAATACCACTAAGCCAGTGAAAAAAGCTGCAACTGCAAAAGGATTAATAAAAACTTTAATAAAATCACTCTGGCATCTCGGTAAAAGAGCCATCCAGGGGTTAATAATTCATGACAAAAAGCTCTAGTATATATAACACACATAATAAAATACAATTAAACAATCAAACAATTAAACTATTAAATCGTTTAAAGGAAAACTGTCCAGTTACATTCATTATTCAGTCCATCTGGAAATAAAGTATTATACTTAAGAATAAATAATGTCTCTTTGTACAACAACTTCTTTTTTAACACACTATCATCCCTAGATGAATCCTGTTCTAGAATACATGCTTTTAAAACAGAAGAATTACTATAGTGTCTCAAATTAAAATGCAAGGCAACAGGATTTACAAGGTTATTATTCTTAATATCCATAACATGCTCTTGAAGCCTCAATTTAAAAATTCTTTTTGTTTCCCCTATATAAAACAGGCCACAAGGGCATGAAAGGGCATACACCACTGCTTTAATGGTGCACATATACAAAGATGTGGGACAGTATCTTATTTTATTAATTCTATCGAAAGATCTAACTATATTAACACATAATGAACATTTTTCCACAAGGAAAAGCTCCATTTTGCATTTGCAATGGAAAACAGTTTTTTTTTCTCTGAAGGAAAATATACAGTACAATTTGAGTAAAGATGAATAGCAGGCATTGTTGAAACTGGGTAGAAGACAGGATATTGTGATAAAACCATCAGATAAGGGCCAAAAAATTGTTATATTACATTACAAACAATATTTAAAAATGTGTATGGATCGTTTATCTGATGTGAAGGTTTATAAGATAGTAAAAGAAAGTGATTTCCATCTTGCCATTTTAAATTTTAAAGAAATAATAAATAAAGGCTTCAGGTTAGGTTATTTTACTAAAAAGGATGTTAAGTTTAAATTTTACACGGAAGGCAGATTTTTGACTAAGTTTTATTGCTTGCCTAAAATTCATAAAAGTCTGAGTTCTCCCCCTGGTCAGCCTATAGTGGCAGCACAGAATTACTTTCTATACGATATTGGGGTATTTCTACACTCCTACCTTCTTAAATATGTTATAAAATTGGATTCCTATATAAAAGATACTTTCCATTTTTTGGAAAGAGTGAAAGAAATTGAATGTGAGGAGGATTATTATTGGATAGTGTTAGATGTAAAAAGTCTATACATTAGCATTACACACATGTTGGGTGTGGAAGCCCTTAAATTCTTTCTAGGTAAAAGTCTTGTTAGTAATTATGTTATAGAGATAATTTATTTTTGTTTGACTAATAATTTTTTTGAATTTAATCAATGTAACTATCAGCAGCGGCAAGGGACCGCCATGGGTGCGCCCTTTGCACCAATGTTTGCAAATCTGGTGATGGGTCTTTTTGAGATTGAATTCCTTTATAAATCTAGTTTTTTAAGGATTTTGTAGTTTTATATTGTAGATATATAGATGATTTGATTTTTTTATGTAAGGGGGGCTTTAATGTAGCTTCTTTCTTTGTTAATAGTTTAAATGACAATCAGATTAAGTTAGAATTTGATGGTTTACAAATGGGTAAATTAGTCACCTATTTAGATGTTAAACTGGAGATAGTGGGCAATGCTATATTCACTAGTATTCATAGGAAATCTACTAGTGAAATATGTATTCTAGATAGTAATAGTTGTCACCCTCCCCATGTACTACAGGCTTTACCTTATAATGAACTACTTAGAGTTAATAGGCTATGCAGTTATGTTAATGTATTGGAGAAGGAAATTCTGAATACTTGTATTGCCTTTAGACTAAGGGGGTATGATGAAATGTTAATTATGGAATCCTTAAAAAAACTATTAGATTATTATTCTGGGACAGTTAATATTAATAAAAATACTAGATTTCCTGTAGAGAAAACTAGATGGAATTTAAATAGAAATGTATATAATGGTAATAGAAGGGTGTATTTTGTAACTACGTTTAATGTCTTTAGTCAGGAAATAGTAGATATTGTTAGACATTATTGGCCATTCCTTATTGATAATAGGGAAGGTGTAATGAGCCTATATAGGGTTCCGCGTATTTCCTATAAGAGAAGTAGTAATATTAAAGACATGACAGTACACAATACATTTATGTCTCCTAGTGATAAGTTGATTATACATCCTAGTAGATGTGGAACTTTTCCTTGTGGGAAATCTTCACTATGTGTTAATATAGTTAGATCTTTCGATAGTATTAATAAAATAAGGTACTGTCCCACATCTTTGTATATGTGCACCACTAAAGCAGTGGTGTATGCCCTTTCATGCCCTTGTGGACTGTTTTATATAGGGGAAACAAAACAAATTTTTAAATTGAGGCTTCAAGAGCATGTTAGGGATATTAAGAATAATAACCTCGTAAATCCTGTTGCCTTGCATTTTAATTTGAGACATAATAGTAATTCTTCTGTTTGAAAAGCATGTATTCTAGAACAGGTTTTATCTAAGGATGATAGTGTGTTAAAAAAGAAGTTGTTGTACAAAGAGACATTATTTATTCTTCAGTATAATACTTTATTTCCAGATGTACTGAATAATGAATGTAACTGGAGAGTTTTCCTTTAAAGGATTTAATAGTTTGTTTGATTGTTTAATTGTATTTTATTATGTGTGTCATATATACTAGAGCTGTTTTTGTCATGAATTATTAACTCCTGGAAGGCTCTTTTACTGAGGCGCCAGAGTGATTTTATTAAAGTTTTGTTAATCCTTTTGCGGTTGCAGCTTTTTTCCACTGGCTTAGTGGTATTTAAACATTGTTATAGTGTGCTCATACGTTAGTAGCAAGGTGTTCTGCTAATGGATTTGCCAATAAGTTGCATTCCAAGTAATGTCATGTATCTGCTAATCAAGGACCAGACATATGGGGCAATAATGAATACATTCTGCCAGAATCATGACAGTTGAAAGGTATGTTCTTATACACTAATTACACTAGACAGCTGGTCATTTGTCAGTTGGCTGCAATGGGATTAGAACCCGCAATCAGTGACTACAGGAATAATGTGCACATTATTTGAATATAATGAATTCTCAAAACACCATCTCCTTTAAGACTTTTATTGTGACATTTTGTGTGAAATCATACATTTACACACATGCATAGCTGTGTGTGTTATCAGATTGGAAACCAAATGCAGTGACCACATGAATAATGAGCACTTTATCTGAAAACATTATTTATCAAACACCATCTCCTATTACACTGTAATGCTTAATGTCATATGAAATCTGGCAGCACATCTGTTAACCTAACTGTATCCCCCATTCATTTACTGAGTGCTATTTACAGCATATTTTGGGGAAAATTATCAGAACAGAAGCTTGACACTTAATCTGGATATTGCACTACATTTATTTGTGAAATCTGTTGCTGCATTATTTTTTAGTTAATATGTAACAGTTGACTGGTGTCAGATTAGAACACACATGCAGTGAATTCAGGAATAATGAACTCTTATTTGAAAAGATTACTTATCAAAGTACAATCTTATTTTAAACTTAATTGATAATGTTTCTTAAGATCAGGCATTTAAACAAATGGAGAGCTGTTCAGGACTTCAGTTAACATAGCCATCTACCCAATTCATTTACCGAGTGGAATATACAGCATTGTGGGTTATATCTTATGTAGGAGGACCAGTCTGAAGGAGATTGGAGACTGTAAAGTGGTGACTGGAGAAAGTGTAGTTAGGCAGCATAGGATGGTGGTTTGTAGGATGATGTTGGTGATCAAGAAGAGGAGGAGGAGTGTGAGGGCAGCACCAAGGATCAAATGGTGGAAATTGAAAAGGGGTAATTGTGAGGTGGAGTTCAGGGATGAGTTAAGACAGGCACTGGGTGGTAGTGAAGAGTTACCAAATAGCTGGGTAACTACAGCAGAGCTAGTAAGGGAGACGGCTAGAAAGGTGCTTGGTATCACATCGGGACAGAGGAAGGACGACAAGGAGACTTGGTGGTGGAATGAGGAAGTACAGGAGAGTATACAGGCAAAGAGGTTGGCAAAGAAGAAGTGGGATTGTCAGAGAGATGAAGAAAGTAGACAGGAGTATAAGGAGATGAGGTGCATGGCAAAGAGAGATGTGGTGAAGGCTAAGGATAAGGCATATGAAGAGTTGTATGAAAGGTTGGACACTAAGGAGGGAGAAAAGGACCTGTACCAATTGGCTAGACAGAGGGACCCAGCTAGGAAAGATGTGTAGCAGGTAAAGGTGATAAAGGATAATGAGGGAAACATACAAGCAAGGAGAGTGTGTTGAGGAGACGGAAAGAGTATTTTGAGGGGTTGATGAATGAAGAGAATGAGAGGGAGAGAAGGTTGGATTATGTAGGGATAGTGAGTCATGAAGTACAATGGATTAGCAAGGAGGAAGTAAGGATAGCTATGAAGAGAATGAAGAATGGAAAGGCTGTTGGCCCAGATGACATCCCTGTGGAAGCATGGAGGTGTTTAGGTGAAATGGCAGTGGAGTTTTTAACCAGATTGTTTAATGAAATCTTAGAAAGTGAGAGGATGCCTGAGGAATGGAGAAAAAGTGTTTTGGTACCAATTTTTAAGAATAAGGGTGATGTGCAGAGCTGTAGTAACTACAGAGGGATTAAATTGATCAGTCACAACATGAAGTTACGGGAAAGAGTAGTGGAAGCTAGGTTAAGAAGGGACGTGATGATTAGTGATCAGCAGTATGGTTTCTTGCCGGGAAAGAGCACTACAAATGTGATGTTTGCTCTGAGAGTGTTGATGGAGAAGTACAGAGAATGTCAGAAGGAGTTGCATTGTGTTTTTGTAGACTTAGAGAAAGCATATGACAGGGTGCCTAGAGAGGAGTTGTGGTATTGTATGAGGAAGTCAAGAGTGTCAGAGAAGTATGTAAGAGTGGTACAGGAGATGTACGAGGGTAGTGTGACAGTGGTGAGGTCTGCGCTGGGACTGACGGATGCGTTTAAGGTGGAGGTGGGGTTACATCAAGGATCAGCTCTGAGCCCTTTCTTATTTGCAGTGGTGATGGACAGGTTGACAGACGAGATCAGACAGGAGTCCCCGTGGACTATGATGTTTGCAGATGACATTGTGATCTGTAGTGAGAGTAGGGAACAGGTGGAGGAGACCCTGGAGAGATGGAGATATGCTCTAGAGAGAAGAGGAATGAAGGTCAGCAGGACTAAGACAGAATATATGTGTGTGAATGAGAGGGAGGATAGAGGAATGGTGAGGATGCAAGGAATAGAGGTGGCGCAGGTGGATGAGTTTAAATACTTGGGGTCAGTAGTTCAGCATAACGGTGAGTGTCAAAGAGAGGTGCAGAAGAGAGTACAGGCAGGATGGAGTGGGTGGAGAAGAGTGTCAGGAGTGATTTGTGACAGACGAGTACCTGTAAGATTGAAAGGGAAGGTCGACAAGAGGGTAGTTAGACCAGCTATGTTATATGGGTTGGAGACAGTGGCATTGACAAAAAGGAAGGAGTTTGAGCTGGATGTGGCAGAGTTAAAGATGTTATGATTTGCACTGGGTGTGACGAGGTTGGACAGGATTAAGAATAAGTATATTAGAGGGTCAGCCCAGGTTGGAAGGTTTGGAGACAAAGCCAGAGAGGCAAGATTACATTGGTTTGGACATGTGCTGAGGAGGGATGCTGAGTATATTGGGAAAAAGATGCTAAGGATGAAGCTACCAGGTAACAGGAAAAGAGGAAGGCCTAAGATAAGGTTTATGGATGTGGTAAGAGAGGACATGCAGGTGGTTGGTGTGACAGAGCAAGATGCAGAGGACAGGAAGAAATGGAAACAGGTGATCCGCTGTGGCGACCCCTAACGGGAACAGCCGAAAGAAGATGATGATGATTATAGACAAAATGAGCAGAACACAGCCTTGAACCTTAATCTGTGTATTGCAATACATTTATTTGTGAAAACTGTTGCTGCATTATTTAACAGTTAATATGTAACAGTTGATTTGTGTCAGATTAGAACACACATGCAGTGAATTCAGGAATAATAAATACTTATTTGAAAAGATTTCTTATCAAAGCACAATCTTGTTTTAAGCTTTACTGATAATGTTTCTTAAACTCTGATGTTTAGACACATGGATAGCTGTCCAGGACTTCAGTTAACTCACCCATATACCATGTTCAGTGATTGAGTGAAATATACAGCATTATTTCAGGCAAAATGAGCAGAACATTGACTTGAACCTTACTGTAGGTAATGCACTACATGTTTTCTGACATTTTTGGCTGCATTCTTTATTGAGTTACATGTAACACTTGACTGGTGTCAGATTAGAACACACATGCAGTGAATACAGGAATAGTGAACACTTTATTTGAAAATATTAGTTATCAAAGCATCATCAACCTTTAAAATGTATTGATTCATGTTTCCTCAATTCTGGCATAGTAGGACTTCTGTTTAGTAACCCATATACCCTGTTCATTTACTGAGTACAACCTACAACATATTTCAGACAATGACCAGACCTGAACAGTGACTCTCAGTCTGGGTAGACCCCAACATTAACTGATGTTTGGAAGCTATACTACACATTACTGCATGCTTACTATACTGCACATTACTGCATGCTTACTATAGCATGCACATTACTGCATGCTTACTATACTACACATTACTGCATGCTTACTATACTGCACATTACTGCATGCTTACTATACTACACATTAATGCATGCTTACTTGCTTTAACTTGCTTTACCATTTCGGGTAGACAATGACACATTAATAAAGATATAGGATTCCCCAGGTATTTCATACCTTACTGTTAAGACTGCAAACTCTGTTAGTAATTTATTGTATAATTACATTATGCATTAAGTTATTACTTTGATGTTTTCCTACTTATTTATTTGTTTATTTTTAGTTATTTGAATTTTGTTAACCAGGAAAGTACACTGGCCTGAGGTGAGCCCTTTTTCAATGGAGGCCCGGGGAGAAAAGCTCCACAGTATATATATATATATATATATATATATATATATATATATATATATATATATATATATATATAAATAACAAAAATAAAACAGTTTATTCAGAGATCAGTACAGTAATCATTGGAAAATTTGCATGCAACAGATAATACAAGTAAATACAGGATGTAATACAGTATGGATTAGATAAAGACTACTGATGGACAAGCCAGAGTAACACAAACATTAGAAGTAATGTACATATTTACACTCTTTGTCCCCTCACCCCCCCCATAAGTGACAGGCAGAAGCATGACTGAACTGAGGGAGGGCAGTATGAGTATAAGGATGTGTTGGGGGTTTAGTATGGGTGAGAGCAGGAGCATTCCCAGGAAGAGGAGAGATAAGAGTGTAGCAATGCCTTAAAAGAGGAGAGATTTTATGTAGTACAGATGTGCGGAGGGAGTGAGCTCCATTTGCCTGCAAGGGAGAAAGATAGACGAAGTTGACCAGGGTTACTTACCACACGATTGCTTCATCCTGGCCAGGTGCCCTACATGGGACTGGACATTGCGATCCCACTCCTCTGCAGCTGTCAAAAGAGAAACAAACTATTAGGAATACTAGTTTTGCACAGATTCAGCTTGTATGTTTCTAAATTACTGACAAATATGCATGCATATCTGTGGGGTTTGCCCAGCCCTACCCTCTTGGACCGAGGTTTCCAAGGTTCCCCTCTTTCTACGCTTCAGATCATCATAGTGGTGATGACATTGCTGACCAGTGCAGGGGATACCAGTAGCACTTGTAAGTTCCCTGGCTAACTGATCACAGGCCTCAGACTTATACTTTGAGCCCTGGTAATCACCCTGCAGCAGCCGGGGTTCATAGTTCTTAACCAGGAGTCCAACAAACACTTTGGACTCCTGCACTCCCTACTTCTGCACACAAAAGCACACTCTTTCTCCAGTAGCACCAGGCATATCTTCAGCCAAGTTAGAACTCCAATGAATGATGCAAAATTCCTGCCTATTGCCCTTTAAATAGGCTGCATTCCCACCCTTACACGTCATGCTGTAACTTTCAAAAAAGTGTCGCTTCACTTAGCATTGCGCAAACATGCATAAGCCACGTGTAAGTACAGCTTAGCAATGTGCAAACAGGAATAGACTATTGACTATGATTAAGCACTGCTTAGCATTGCACAGCTTTTCTAAATGTAACTTTTTTTAATTTTAAACTAAACCAATTTTCAGTTGTCTGACACATTTTCACAGCAATAAATGTAAAACGTATGACTGCTCAGGACGCAAACCCAGGATCTACTACATTGTAGGTCCTGACTCAACCTATTTAGCCAGTGAGATAGTGAAGGGAACTTGTATATCTTTACATATACTATACAGGTGCCTGTAAGCATAGCACGGCTTCATTGTATAGATTTGCACATTGCTAAGCACAGCAGAACTACAACAATTGAATACATCTGATTTCTATTTTAAGATGTCTAGTGGATGCCTGCTGTATATATCTGCACAGCTAAGCATAGCTAAGCAATGTGATGCATCTCTGAAACAAGCACATGGGAAAAATAAATAAATAAATAAAAAAGCATTATTTAAATTTGAATATATCCAGTTTCTATTTTTACATGTCTAGCAGATGTCTACTGTATATGTGAGCAATGCTAAGCATATCTGCACAATGTCCCACACTGCACAAACAAGCACATAGACTTAAAAAAAAACCTGCAGTTTCATGAACTAATATCTGTCGATCACCTTTTAGTCCAGGTTAACAAGCTGAAAGGTATTGTGCTGTACTTACCAACTGTCCAGATGTTTTCTGGACAGTCCATAAGTATGGCACAGCCTCTACAGTGTTACTTATAAAATCCATGTTACTGTGCTCTTCCTCGGCAGCACGCCATAATTAATATGTATGGTAAGCTGCCAAGGAGGAACCATGGCCATGTACATGGGTACATTCCCTGTAGGCTCCTCACGGAGCCTACATAATTTTATTGAATCCTGGGAATATTTTTTTATGATTTGTTTTAGTCTTTAAGTAACCGCTTGACATACATCTGTAGGAATACATGGTATACATGCAAATTATTCAAGATGAAAATTCTCGAATAAGTAGGGATATAAGCAATGTTTTAATCTTTTCTTTAATGTTTTCATATTTTTGCCATAGTGACTCTTTGCTTAGTCTACATATTTTACAAAGCTGCCATCAACAAACCTTACCATTTATTGATAATTTTTTTATTTCATTCTTTCATTCATTCAATGCATTGTTCAGGTAAAAAAAAATATTGTTTCTACATCATATTGTTTAGAAGTAAAGGTTTACTCCTAATGTTCACATCAATCCACTCTATTAGCTAATATCCTATAAAAATGTTTCTCCATTTGGAAGCTCACACTTCTTTTCATGTTGGTGAATTGTTAGTCTGTGCTGTCATCTCAACAGAGTACTCTCCCATTGCAGTGTCAGTAGTGTAACAGGTAGCATCTTACCTTTGGTGCAGAAAGTTGTGGGTTTTATTCCCATAGTAGGTAAATTAATTATTGACACTGCAGTACATGGTAAGGGGGATGCTGCAATCCTAAGTTTGCCACCCTTCAGATGAGATTTTAAACCAAGGCCTCATCTGCCCAAATTTGTGGTAACTTAGGTGGATGTAAAAGATTCCATGGCACCTATTAAAAAAGTAGGGTAAGTTCCCTCAGGCTCTGACCAAATTTCCTCTAGTAGTATAAATTCACCTCTGGTCACCCTCTTAAAAGAGGCTACTAGCCTAGTGGGACTAAACAAGTCAATAAAAATAAATAAATAAATAAATCTTGCTTGGCCTTTTCTTTTGAGACTGGCATTTTAAGCAGTGGTAGTGCAAGATAGTTGACTCTGCTAAACAAAAGTATGTGTTTAAGTTTAAAACATATGCATGCTGGTATCTCTGTGTACCCAGCATAGTTCTCAGCTGTCCCTGATTTTGGAGAGCATCCCTAGTTTTGCCTCATATTTTTACTCTGTCCCTCATCAAATTTTTGATTTTCTGGTATACCACTGAAGATTACAGTAAGCTAATAACACCAGACATTAGAGTTTCATGATTCTTAATATTTACAAAACATGAGGCAAAACTAGACACTTTTTAACTGTTCAGAGTTGAATAAAACAATAATTGAATTCAGTTCAGAATACAATTTGAATAAATTGCATTTATTTAAACTGTATTTGCTTTAATATTGCTACACACTCAAGTGTGCTAGCTTGCACTGCACTTGAATTGTTTTTAGTGCTGTTTTAGCTGCTTTTCTATAAAAAAAATTCTAAGCTTGTTTCCTGCCTTTACTATAACTAGTCTAGTCCAGATACAGATTTGCTGTATCCAGGATTGTTTGTAAGCCTCTGAGGCCCCAAGCCTTTCTGTGTTGGAAGGAAGCCTTCTAGCTTATCAGTGGGAGTGGTAAGCACTAGGTAGCCTATCTACCACAAGAGGGGTTTCTGGCCCAGAAATTGTAGTTTATTGGCTGTTTGGGCAGTTTTTTCATCTCTTTCAACTTTCTGGTATAAAAGACTGCATTTGCTCGTCTCCTGCCTTTCCTGTAGCTAGTCTAGTCCAGATACAGTTTTGCTGTATCCAGGACTGTTTGTAAGCTTCTGAGCCCCCTAAGCCTATGTGTGTTGAGGGAAGCCTTCTAGCTTATCAGTGGAAATGGTGAACACTAGGTAGCCTATCTACCACAAGAGTTGTGGTTTCTGGCCCAGAAATTGTAGTTTGTTGGCCGTGTGGGCAGTTTTTTTCCATCTCTTTCAACTTTCTGGTTTAAAAGCCCAAATTTGCACTTGTTTCCCACCTTTCCTATAACTAGTCTAGTCCAGATACAGAGTTATTGTATCCATAACTGTTTGTAAGCTTGTGAGCCCCCCCCCAAGCCTTTCTGTGTTGGAGGGAAGCCTTCTAGCTTATCAGTGGAGTGGTAAGCAGTAGATAGCCTATCTACCACAAGAGTGGTTTCTGGCCCAGAAATTGCAGTTTATTGGCTGTTTGGGCGTTTTTTTCCATGTCCTTCAACTTTCTGGTCTAAAAGCCCACGTTTTTGCTTTTCCCGCCTTTCCTGTAATTAGTCTAGTCCAGATACAGATTTGCTGTATCCAGGACTGTATATAAGCTTCTGAGACTCACAAGCCTTTCTGTGTTGGAGGGAAGCCTTCCAGCTTATCAGCAGGAGTGGTAAGCAGTAGCTAGCCTATCTACCACAAGAGGAGTCGTTTCTGGCCCAGAATTTGTTGTTTATTGGCCATTTGAGCAGTTTTTCCATCTCTTTCAGCTTTCTGGTTTAAAAGCCCATGTTTGTGCTTGTTTCCCACCTTTCCTGTAACTAGTCTAGTCCAGATACAAATTTGCTGTACCCAGAACTGTCTATAAGCTTTTGAGAGGTGCCAAAGTCTGCTTTTTAAATTTCCCTTAAATCTGCTAGTTCTCTCCTCTCCTGCACTGTTATTAGCTTATTAGTCTAGCATTTTACCATACTAGACTTCTTTTAGCAATTATTGTAGCACACAAAAGTGCTACCAGCACTAAACGTTCTACAAGGAAACAGCTCCTGTACTTACTATTAATGCCCACCCCTCCAGGCATGTCTAAAGGTCTGTTCCCTGTGCTTTCTCCTATTAACCTGGTGGACTTGGGCATCCTGAGGCAAAGTAGAAACTGCCTCATACACCGACAACCCTCTCCTCTTACCTCCCAACACTCAGACTTGCAAGAGGTGGACTTATATATCAAAAATTAGAAGCCACACACTCTCCAGCCAAGACCGGAATAGCTGGTCAAGAGGAGAAGGTCAACACTTGCATCACACCACATGGAACACATGGCCCTCGAGAACACACACCAGCATTGCCCTCACATAAAAACACAAACCACACACCCACCTTCACGGAGGCTCTCAATAAAAATCTACCCAAACAGCAGAGACCTCCAAGGCAGAAATGCACTCGACCATCACAACACAACACTAATCATGAGACACATAACTCTCCTAAACACTGTGCCACTCAACCAAAGCCCCTAAGGCAAAACAGCATGCCCAGCACACTAGTCAAAGGTGACTCAATAGTGAGGCACACTGATGTCCCACTCACTAGGTTAAATAAGGAGAAAGTAACAGTCAGCTGCCTGTCAGGTGCCAGGATCCACCACATAATGCACGCACTCAGGTCCCTTAACAACAGGTACAAATATGACTCTGTCATTGCACATGTGGGTGTGAAAGACCGGAGACGTACCTCCCTGGACTACATGAAAAAAGACATGGATGCACTCTCAGATTATGTAGCCCAGGTGGGTATGACCCTAGCCCTGAGCAGCATCCTACCATCACCCAAAATGATACCACAGTACAAGCAGAAAATGACTTGATTTCAACAATTGGCTAAGTTTCTGGTGTCTAAGGGGATCCAGTATCTGTCTGCCTGGGATGGCATGATTGACAGATCTCAATGCTTTGCCAGAGATGGCCTGCATCTGTCACCCCTAGGCTCTTGCCACCCTTATAGTGCCTTTTTTAGGCGGTGTTACAAAGACCAAATTACCACCATAAATGCTACAAACAAATGCAATTTGAGGGACATGCTGCTCAATGCTAGAAGTCTAATTCTCAAAATGCACTCACTCGAAGCACTCCATAAAATGGAGAACATTGACATTTGTGCTGTAACAGAGACCTGGTTCATGGCAGCAGAAAGCACCCCTGCACTACCAGGCTATAACTCATTCCACAGCTTTTAGCCCCAGAACTTGGACCGAAGAGCCAAAGGCGGTGGTGTTTCCATATTCATAAAGGATGAGCACACCTCCAGACTGGTAGCTCAACATAATGCATCAGAGATACTTCAGGTGCAGCTAACATTGGGTAAGACAGCAATTCAGGTTGTAGCCTGTTATAGGTCCCCAGCCATGTCCCAAAACTCACACTCTACATTCCTAAGTACCCTGGAGAATATTAGGGTCTAACCTAACACTCTCATACTGGGTGACTTCAACTACCCCTCCATTAACTGGGAAAACTACTCATATACCAATACACTTGCCCAACGTTTCCAGGAATTCATTAATTCCAATGCCCTGGACCAGCTCATTCTTACACCCCACTAGAAGTAGCAACATCCTTGACCTGGTCATTACAAAAATGGGTGACCATTGCTCTACAACTCCTCCCTGGTTAGATCTGACCACAAACGAATTACCTTGGAAATCCACATCCCTCCCACCCCACCCCCACCCTACAAAGGTAACCACCATGAAAAATTTTTCCAAAGCTAACTTTGGGCTCCTAAAAACAGAGGTGGCTAACTTCGCATCACCCATACAAATGGAGAATAGTTGCATGACCACTGAATCATACACCAATGCACTGTACAAACACGTACATTAATGCATGGATCTCGTCATACCCAATAGAACCTAGACGCTGTCCTCCAAAAAAAAAAGCCAATCTGGTGGTCTCCTGCCATAAATAAACTCTACAACTGAAGGAGGAAACTGATGTGGATTAAGGTGAAGTCCCAAGACTGGAAAAACCCCTTATCAGCCTCAACAAAAAGTTGAGATCCCTCATAAAATCCTCTAAAGCTAGCTATGAAAACAGAATCGCAGCAGATAGTAAAGACAACCATAAGGCCCTCTATAGTTATGTAAAGAATCTCCATGGCAATACCCAGATTTTCTCTGAGCTACTGCACAATAGTACCTCCTATACTGAGCCAACAGATATTGCTAATATAGTGGCCGACAGATTCAGTGCCAACTTTACCCCTCACCCCCCAAATAACCAATCGCAATACCAGTAGATTGCCAGCCACCCAATATTACTGCTGCACAGGTTAAAACAGCACTGTCCAAGGCCAAGAATACAGCTTATATGAGACCTGAGAATATCCTTGACTGTGTTGTACATGAACTACAGAGTGAGCTGGCACCTCACCTGTGTGCCCTGTTCAATCACAACCTCACCTCAGTATTTGTCCTTACTGAATGGCACACTGCTATAGTCATCTCTCTCCACAAAGGAGGAGTGACTACAGACCCTGGGAACTATTGCCCCATTAGCCTGACAAGTCTGATATGCAAAGCTATGGAACGCATCATCATGTACCTAATAAACAAGGATATAGGGAATCTTCAAACTCTAGATCCTACACAGTTTAGTTTTGTGAAGGGTAGATCATGCCTGCTCAACTTGGTTGACTTCTTTGAGTCAGTCACCAGAGATGTGGATGAAGGCAAGGTGGTTCATACAGCCTACCTTGATCAGGGCAAGGCCTTTGATACCATTCCCCACTCGGGAATCATAGAAAAACTCACTAAGCTAGGCATCAACCCCTATATCACTAGGTGGGTTGCAAACTGGCTTACAGATAGAACCCACAGTGTAAAAGTAGCTAACTCCAAGTCAGACTGCTGACCAGTCACGAGTGTAGTCCCACAATGATTGGTCCTGGGTCCTCTCTTGTTTGGTATCTACTTCTCAAAAGTCCAGGCCAACATGAAGGGACTCTGGCTGACAAAGTTTGCAGACGATTGCAAGTTGGGAGCCATTATTAACTCCCTAAGTGATGTTGACATCCTACAGAAAGGTGTCACTGAGACCAACCACTGGTGTCAGAACCATGGCCTTAAGCTCAATGCCAAAAAATGTGTCATCATCCCCTTTGGGAAAAACCCAGTTCCCATGAATTACCACATCAGTGGTAGTCCACTGAACACAGAAGGTGTTATAAGAGATCTGGGAACACAGGTTGACAGCAACCTCTCTTTTGACCACCACATTGCCACTGTGGTCAGAAAGTCTTTCTATGTGGCACATCCCATTACTAAGGGTTTTGCATCCAGGAAGAAAGAGGTCATTGTCTCCCTCTACTCTTCCCTCATTAGACCAGTCATCGAATACAATGCTCCATTTGGCATGTACCTCACTAGACACCTACAACAACTGGAGAGGCCCCAAAGAGGTCACAAAGGGGATCCTAGACCTTAAACACTTGTCCTATATGTACAGACTCAAAAAACTCCACCTATTCTTTGTCTCATATCATCTACTTAGAGGTGATCTCTGCTTGACTTGCAAAGCCATGTATAACCCAGCTCTATTAGAAATGCTACGTCTAAAGAACTCCCTCCACAGCACACGCTCCAGAGACCTCAACCTCATTACCACAATCAGCAGAACGTGCTGGAGGGACAGGTTCATAACCCAGAGACTGCCCATGCTATGGAATAGACTTCCCATACATGTCAAACAGAGCACCTCACTGGCCCTCTTCAAGAGAAATCTTGATGAGTGGATGGGAAATAGAAAATTCACCCTGGGGATCACTCCAGTGGCTCTACTCGGCAGAGGCACTGGGAACTAAGGTCAGGTGGCATGATGTCAGGGTAATCCTATGGGCTAGGCTTGTAAAGGCTCCAGGGCCATTGACCTAGTACACACCTATGAACCTATGTTGATGAAAAAACTGTTGTTTTATTAACCTTATAAGTGAATTAGAGTAATACTTAAAAACCATCACTGATTTTGGACCTTTGTCCCTTATTATTTTTTGGCATTGCCTCTGATTTTTGAACAAAAAAGTTGAGAGGTGTGGCATAGTGTTAGTCACTTAAGGAGTACTGTGAACTTGTTCTTAAATACAGTACAAATGTTTTTGCAGCAGTGCAACCTTTGTAGCTACAAACTGTGAAATAAGTTTATCTCATTGTCCTCAGTGAATTTAAGAAATCCTTCTCACAGTGACAAGAAGATATTATACTGATGAACATTATTTAATCTGCTGCTTGGATGGCACAGTGGTGCAGCAGTAGCATTGTTGCTTCATAGCAAGAGGTTCTCTGGTTCAATTCTTGGCTAGGGTGCCTTCTGTGTGGAGTCTGCATGTCTTCCCTGTGATGATGTGGGTTTCCTCACACATTATAAAGACATGTCTGGAGTGTTTCTACCCCAGGCCTCTGCTGAAATTTTTTTTTATTCCAAGTTGGACTTTCCCAGTAAACAAATGTTAAAATGAAAAAAATATATATTTACAAACCTGCTTGTTCAATATACACTCCATCTATCACACATAATCCTGAACAAATTTATAAATGCTTCATTGCATAATAAAACACACCAATGAATTTACTTATTACTGTTTTTGCGTCGCTTTATGCATATAGACAGTGCTCTGTGCTATGACTGAAACAAACAACTTAAAGTGGAAAATAAATCAGAGAAAGTTTTATTTTTCAGCTGCAATTCATTACTACATAAAATATGTGATGAAATAAATATCAATAATATAAGTTCATATTTAAAATATAGTGCAGTATACTAAAAGAGAGACATATAATTTACTTAGATCTTTCAAAACCAGAATGATAACATCATAAAATGCATAGTTCAGTGATAATACTAAAAGTGAATATTTCTGATTATCCAGAAAAATTACCACATAAAAGCAAAACATAGTGATAAAAGACTGTACTTAAACTATTATTGAATCCGATTTAGTAATAATATCAATATTTTAGAAAACACTTTAAGTGGTTGTAATGTTTTTCTGACACTCCAGTTGTGATGACTTGTTATTTACTATTGCCTAACTGTACTGAAACTGATGCTTTGTTTCAAGCTCTTGTTAATCCAGTGCAACTGTTTAAAACCAGACACATATTTTAATATATTATGCCACTCACCAGAAGTAAGGAAGCATAGTATTTATTTTATTTCCATTTGTTTACCGGAAATGTATGACTGGGTTGAAAGACCTGTTTTCAGCGGATGCCCGGGGAGAAAAGCTCCACAATATATTCAAGAGGAATTACACGATTAATTAATACATTACAATAATATTTAAACAAAAGATGATAGCTGTTGCTTACATAATGGAAATAAAAACAAAAGGATGAATAAACTAGCAGTACAAACTTTTGAATGTTAAATAGACTCTAAAACAAGAGCTTACAGAAGTGGTAGGAGTGTAGTAGATAGTACAGATGGGTGAAAGATGCTCCAGGAAACAGAGGGGTAGTAGGAACACTGAGAAA
>NC_056737.1:950650458-950675458 GCF_019279795.1 Protopterus annectens | reverse complement strand
ATATATATATATATATATATATATATACAGAGAGAGAGAGACACTCACAAGTAAATGTTAAGTACTCTGAAGTTTCAGCAACCCAAAGGTTAATAAGTGAAGCATTTTCCACATATGTATAAAACAGATAACTTATTTGACTATTACAGATAAGTATAAAAAAGCTGACTTGAAGGTACAATTTGTCAATCAAATATTGAATGCTGCACTAGGCTTGCATAAATATCTTTATTCAGAGACATACACAGACCTCTATACTGACCTCTTTATGCATTTGCCCTGGAATTTCAGTGGGTCAGTGACATATACTCCAAGCAGCTGTTAAGGACTTTTGCTTCAGGTAATAGGCTCTTTTCTTGTATTGCATCCAGAATGGAAATATTTATAGATGTGCCTTTTAGCAAGACCATTCAAGTCAAATTTAGAACTCTTGAAACAAGAGTGTGATTTTATAATCTGGATTATGACTCCTTGATGATGTATACAGCCTTTCACTTTATTGGTAAAATGGGGTGTAGCAGTACATTACATTAATAAAAGTATCCACCGGTGAAAAAGAAAGTAGTAGTCGTTCATATTATGTCTACTTAAATGTGCATTATCTTTAGCACTCTTATCTAGATAGTATTTATGATATTATCTCTGAAAAATCTTTCATCATATGGTTGCAGCATAAAAGTCTGAACGTGTTCTCTTTGATGTCCAATGATAATATTGACAGTGCTATGTTGGGGTGTGGGGGGGCTGTTTTTAGTGCCTTAGTAAAATGCACAGGAGAAATATCTCCTTAAGATGTCACCTTGTCTGACCTCAGCATGTTAGATAGGTACTACCCTGTCCCTAACTTTCCTTCTGTGATACAGGCAACTGAAAATATAGCAACTCCACACTTGGGAGTTATATCTCACTGCCTTTGATATGCAAGAATCTCAGCTGAGGCTGCCAAAGTAAAGCACAAAAACTGCACAGAGATATATAATAACTTTTTATATTTTTATGGTTCTTTTCTATAATACATGAAACACAGCTGCCAAAGAATTACTTTCGGGCACATACCATTTCAAAAACACATGCGCATACTATCAATGCGACACTGCAGTGAGAGTGTGCAAATGACTGCACTTTCATTGTGATGTTACACTGACACAGCAGTAATTTTTCAAACTGAACAGAAAGTACTGTCTTTGTTACAGTGAGTCGATACTCACAGAACTATCACCGTATGACTTCCTTCAGCCTCCAAAAAACAAGCTACAGCTAACAGTTTAGCAAAGCCTCACTAAATTTAAATAGGATATACTGAGCAATAGTAAGATAACAAATATTAAAAATGGCAATATTAAAACGGTAGATGCAAAACTTTTTAACAGGTTGTTGTAGCAAGCTGTATAGTCTACACTAGCCTTTAAAAAGATAAAGTTCCGATCATTCTACTTAGCTAATTATCAAATTAAGAAAATGAATAAATATATATATTTGTATATATATATACACACATGCACACACTATATATATATATATATATATATATATATATATATATATATATATATATATATATATATATCTGTACACGTTTGTATATATATTTTTATACATACACATATATTACTCATATTCAATATAATGGGTCATGTCAACTTACTGAACAGTAATAAAGCAATATAATTGAAGTCATAATATTGAATATATGATGTTGAAATGTCAAAATGCTGAAATGTTAAAATAAAAACACCTACCTCCTACTTATGTAGAGAGTTGGACTTCAAGAACTATGGGTCATGCTTGTATTGACTTAGGCAGGTTACTTTATTTTTTTCAGGGTGTTTTAAAGTAAATACTATTGTATAGCAAGTCAGTTCACCATTGGAGCTTAGATGTCAGCATGTCAGTGACAAAAAAACCCCAAAAATAAATGGAATCATTGTCCTGACAACAGAAGTTCAGCAGCCTGAGGTTAGTAGTGAATGACATAAGGCTTTAGTTAAATTCTTCTCAGAGATTCTCTGCCAGAGTTTAGAGCCAGTCTAAGCAGGAATTGCAGGCCACGAAGCTGAAATGTTGGTTAGCATCAATAAGAACAATACATTCTGTGCTGGACTGCCATCAGATTAATTGTATTACCAATGTGAGCACACCTGTAGCATGAGACATAGATTCGTGGTACTCTGTAACCACATGGCATGTGGCTCTCAGTTAACTGAACTGAAAGGTCATGGCACCTCTTAAGCTTGCAGTGTTTCTCTCTAGTCTGACCCTTGTATGAGAGACTAGTCTGACCCTTGTATGAGAGACTAGTCTGACCCTTGTATGAGAGACTAGTCTGACCCTTGTATGAGAGACTAGTCTGACCCTTGTATGAGAGAGTCTCAGTCAATATATTTTGGCTGTTCTAATTCACTCTCACATTATCACCTTTTTTGTGTCTTTGCAATGGTCTTTCTTTGTAGTTCCCAGAACAAGGTGAGAAACACCAGGAAATTAGATTGCTCTGGTTCGTATCATCCAGGGTTCACTCCTTATGTATAGTCATTATATTATTTTAATTTACATTTTTATTTGTATTTGTTGACCAGGGTAGAATGCTTATCTCCATGGACCTTTTTCAGACTCAATCCAAGAGTCTCCATTGGCCTTTCCAGACTCCATCTGGGAGCACTGTCCCGTCACTGTCCTGTTCAGTGGAATGCCCAGAGTCATACAGTTAAGCACTGAGGGAATCAAAACCTGGACCACTAGACCTCAAAGAACAGCTCATTAACAGCACCTTAATCCTCTGCACCAACTGTTAGATATACTAATTAAACAGCAATTCCAAAAACCTGACATTTACTGCATTTATCCTTCCCCTTAAGGTCTGAGTTGCAACTAAAACAGGGTCTGAGGCAGACTAGTTCACATACTGTGTAACAAATGTTTAAATTAAAATTAGACCTACTGAACTTACCTTGCTGGTATCAGTTTCCCCTATCAGTCTACATTTAATGCAATCATAAGTACGTGTGTGGGAAAGACATAACTCCTGTGACTAAAGCTGTTTCCATATAGGTCAGTATGGGTCTGAATTTTATTTATTTATTTATTAATTTAGTTTGTTTACCGGAGTAGTATACATCAATCACAATAAGTCATTTGCAGGCACAGCCCAGATAGATAAATCAGATGATCAAGCCCAAATGTACTATTTATGAAAATTTGTAATCATTCTAAATTCTTAAGCTAACCTCATCCTATAGCTGATTTTATATAGGTAGAATGCATGTGGTTTTAAAGGTAAAATCCTTTAACTTGCTAGACTTACAATTTCTGTGAGGTGTTAATGCTTTCCTTGTTTTTTTAAAAGAGCTGAATTTGTGAGTACCAGCTTTACCAGAAGAAAAATGTGTGCTGTGCTACTGGGCTGGATTACTATTATGCCTTTGTGAATTTACTTCTGTGATCATACTGTTTTATGTCTGTAATTGTGCACTGAGCCACAAGGGAAGGGTGCTGTCTGAGGCTGAATGTTACTAGTTGTACATTTTATACACTTTCACTGAAATTGTGCTCTTTGATAACAGCTCCCCTTTACAAATGGTAGTCACTTTAGATGATTCCTTGTGCCAATCTATGAATTATGAAAATTGCCTGTCAGTTATCTAGGGCACTCCATTCGCAAGAAAAGAACTTTTGATTTCCCCACTTTGCAGTAAAAACTAATTCAGAATAATGCCATTTAACAGCTATTTTGTGCTTAAAGTACGGAATACCTTGGGGACTCCTTTGGGGATTTTAAAATGTCTTTATTTATAAATGATTCATGCTGCATTTGCAGAAAAACTTACAATTAGTGTGGGTAGCAAGGTCACTCCTTGGGGAAAGGTGAGAAAAAATCCCTCAAATGTACATGCATTATCCATATCCACTTTTTATCTGTCATTAGTCACCGATGTACAAAGGAATGTAAAAACAGAAAGATTAAACATAAGAAAAGGGATATTAAGCATTTAACCTATAGGGTTCTATAACACATGAAGTTGGCTTACTGAAACCTGATCAGTGAAATTTTGTGGCATTCACTTACTTATTTTATCAATTTAAGCTCAGGATGTTCAGGCCAATAATCATATACCATACATTTTAAACTAAACTGCTGTCTGTCCTAAATCCACTGCTTAATATAATTCCCGAAGCACAGGTAATTAGGTCCTTTGAAGACTAAAGGCATTTACAGAGCTGTTACTAAGTGACTCTGTCTTAATGGCTTGCTCTTTTTCATACCTGCACACACACACACACACACACACACACACACACACACACACACACACACACACACACATATATCTATATATGTGTATATATATATATATATATATATATATATATATATATATATATATATATATATATATATATATATGCACATGACAAGTTTTGGCATGTGATTAATGGTGTATGTAGGAATTGTCTCACAGAATTAAGAGTGAACCATTATTTCTGTATAGTTTTCCCATTTAATTCAGTTCAGGAACTGTTTGCCTTCAGCTTTCTCTATGTCTTTACTCCAGGGTTTAGTTCATTGGTGCCACAGTGAATTTTAGATCTTTTTCCACGTTTTTTTTTTTTTTTTTTTCTGAACAAGAGTTTCTGAGCCAAGGTTCATTTCATGGCCACCGCTTCAAAGAAATCCATTGTGAGAGATTTTGATACTTCAGAGAAGTTGCAACATTTAATAATGTTGCTGAAAAATATGACCTTTAATAAAACTGGTATTGGCAAGCATTTACATTGTGTACAGATCAGTGAGGTACATCAGTAATGGAGACATGTTAAAGGATCTCAAATGTATACATTTTCTTAACTGGGATCATGCAATGCACAGAAAAAGGCTGAGACAGTCCAACTCAAGACTAAAAGATGAAGCTTTGCAGAAAACTGTGTGGGAGTCAGAAGGAGGAAGAATTGTGCAACAGAAAATTTACCCAGACTAACTTGCTTATCTGGATGTCAGACGGGTAAATACAGAGACAAAATAAGGTGGTGGTAGAAATGGCAGAAATTCACAGAAGTCATTAGAAATTAGGTTAAAAAAGAATAAAATGTTGGAGGTACAGCTGCACAGATGTAGACACAACAGTTAGGTGCACATGGTTGACTAAATGCCTTCTTCCTGTCATGTCAACATGTTACCATGGAAGATGAGCTCTCATGTAGTGTTTGATTTTTAGATGAAGAAACTAGTTAAAGTCTTCTGTTTATTTTAAGATAGTAACCTTGAGACTAGCTTATGACTGCATGAAAATCATGAAAATCCCATTAAAGAGTTACAGCACTATAGGCAGTCACAATGATGTCTGCTGTGTTCCTCAGTACTTGTGATACCCACCTGATCATATAAAACATCAGATTTTTTTAGGGGTGTCATCATTTAGGGCCCAGTAGACAGATATAATCTCACAAATATGCTTCCTTAGCTACATGACAAGCAACAGGCAAATATTAACATAGCTATGTAGAAAGTGGCACAATTGTATGTGATGACACATTAGTAGTATGCATAGGATATATTGCACAGCACATAGCTGCAAAGGAGCAACATGCTCATATT
This sequence comes from Protopterus annectens, assembly GCF_019279795.1. Lineage (NCBI taxonomy): Eukaryota > Metazoa > Chordata > Ceratodontiformes > Protopteridae > Protopterus > Protopterus annectens. The sequence continues at coordinate 950,669,868 of NC_056737.1, read as the reverse complement.
CCCAGAGGCATCCAACACAAGTTCACAGCCATGAGCTGTCAGAAGGGGCTTAGGCAGAAAGCTGCCTTTTAGGACACAGATGCACAACAGCAACGTAAACTGATACAAAGACACTTATGCAGCCTGACCAAATCTACCTGCATGTCATGCAAACAGGCAAAAACTTGCATAGTTTTGTTAGAGCACCATCTTTCTATATGCTAAGTTATGCAGATTTGGGAAGGTATAGTATCAAAGGGTTGAAATTCATATGGTTGACAGTCATAATGCTGAAAGTCATTACACCGAACGTTCACAATACTGAAAAAAAATGTCAATGTTTAAATGGTCGCAAAACATCTGCAGCGCTGACAGTAGGGTGTGCCCCCCACACCCCTGCTACTTATATATTGCAACTCTGAGATCACACAACAGTGCTGACAAGGGTATATTCTTGCCCTGTTGTAAACATAATGTCGACAGGTAATTTGCATGCACTTCCTGTCGACCAAATGAACACCTTAATATCCATGTATCGACCATATGGGATGATCAAATGAATGTTAGACCATATGAATTTCAACCTTTTGATAGTAAACCATTTGGGAATCTAAGTTACATATTTAGCCAGCATTATTAGGAGGAATATCAGCTTTATCTGAATCTGTAGTAGTCTGATGAGGACCATAGCACTCTTAAAGAGGGTATTAATCTAGTTTTGTTTCCCTTCCTAAGGAAGTGTTCAGCCCTTGAACTCACTTTACAAAAATGTCTAACAAAAGGAATTTGTGTTTTTGCACATGTGTCTTGTCTGTTGTGTGTGTCTTTCTTGTTAACTACACTTGCAGGATAGCCAAAACAATTAGTTCAGCTTCTCTCTGTGCATGCCGGTCATAGTTATGATGATCTTATGGCCTGTCTACTCTGAATGTTGGCTTATGCCGGTGACCACAGCAGTCATGTGCCTTCACACATACACCCAATATTGCACTAGGTAGTCAGTATCATTGGAATTTATCAAGGTGTCGACTAACATTGTCAGCAGGGATGAATGCCTTAACCTACACTTACCTCTTGGTACATGCTTGTATGTATCACATATTTGCCCTGCATTTATTCCATGGCATGCTCCCACAGCTGTCACTGTGATTGTAGCATGATATAACTAGATTATGCCATGCCTACCGTTCTCAATAGTATTCAAACAATAGCTTAGCATCATGTATTCTCAGGTGCCAGTAAGCCTGCAGGATAAGGCTAGACTGCTTCAGCCCTGGTAAAAATTAGGTTCCGTTATGTGCACTTAGGATACATGAATAATGCCTCTTGGGGAGGCAAGATACTGACCAGCCATCACATGACTAGATGTGTCAGACAGTAATCCATAACATAAATGCTATGTAGGTGCACAACTGCACATTAGAGCAGTATCATAAATGTATTATCAACATGCTACACCATGCCAAGGCAAAAGCATGTTCTATAACAGCTGAGGAATCAGCCACCTTCAAGCACTAGACTGACAAGATGGAGAGGGGTTTGCTGTCAGCTCTCAGTCAATATCTCTGTACTACAGCCTATATTTATGGATTTTCCAATTTTTCTTTCCTTATAATGTGATCTACTTCCTAATATTCTTTCATTTGCTTTTGTGAACATCCAGTTGCAATCTAAGCCTTTGTCTAATTCTAGTTTGATTTCCATTCCCATTTCACACTCAAATGCTTCTGCTAAACTAAGTAACGATGCAATCTTACACTTCTTTTCCTCGTGTTTTAAAACTTTCACTATGATGGATCTGGTGAGGTCAGCAGATATCTATGCAGTCCCATAACTGCAGATCTATACATGTAATCAATTTTGAAGAGACTCATATGTCCTTCAGAATGAAGAATATATAGTCTTGGTATACACTGATTTTCATATATCATTTTATAAGTGTGATACAAACTGGTTTATAGCTTGGATTTTATTCCTAGATGTCAAGGCAGTATTATTACTGTATGTATGCAATCTATGGCACTCAGTACCTCAGGGAGACAGGCAATGTTGTAGACATTGCACATAGTGTTAGTTCTCTTCTGTTGTGTGCTAGGCAGCCATATGTTACGCCCAACATACAAAAACATTATGATAAGTTAAGGAACTTGTTGAGTATTCTAGAGGGTGAGGCCTGTGAAATATCCAGCATGTCCCCAGTTTGTGTCTTAAATGCCCCTGTAGTTAGTGTAGAAAAACCTATGCATATCTTAGTCTCCATAATTATGGGAACTCCACACATTCCTATCTATTCCATGTGCATGTGACATATATTGGTGCAAAAGGTTAAGACATCGAACTAATTCCGATGGTACAGTGTTTGATTCCCACAGCTCTCATTAGCCTATTGTGTAAGTCACTTAACCAGACAGTGCTTGAGTGCAATGGGGAATTTGGGCTAGGCATCTCAATGGTCTCCCAGTTTACATGTCTAGTAACTATCCATGAACCAAAGAGCCATACAGTCTTCCAGTCAGCTCAACGGCAATTAGGCATCTCTGGATTGATGAAATTATGTTAAGTCAGCTGCCAACAGCATTGTTAATATTGTTGCCAGGCAGCACCTCACACATATTTGTGTGGAACCAGGTGCACTGAGATATACAGTAACCTGCTTCATGATGCCTACTGCAACTACAATCATTATCACTATCCAAAATAGCAAAATCTGCAGTTTTTCCTGTGAGCTGTAATATTTCCCCTATATAAAACCATGACGTTTTGTGGCAGGAGAGGATAGCCTACACCCTTCTAAGCTGGAAATTGCTGGTTGAAGGCCTATTGTGTCTGTTATTTTGAAGTGTCTTAGTTCTGACTTAAGCACTTGGACTCCAAAACCAGTTGTTTTACATTAGGAAGGTATTGTGGTCTAGACTCTTGTGGTGGGAAAGTGTGGCCTACACCCTTCTAAGCTGGGAATTGCTGGTGAATTGTTGCTTTATTTAAACTGTTGTTTGCTGTTGTGACTGTGATTTTATGCACTTTGAATTTCTAGTACTTCTGCATTTTATAGCATAGGCCAGATTTTGACTTGCTACATCTAGACTGCTTGGTATTATTTCAGCATTAAAATCAGCTATTCACTGAGATAGTGAAAGATCTGAGCCATCCATTTCTTTCAACTAACTATAAGTACCTGTTTTTGCTCTTATATTGCACTTTTAATTTGTATTTGCATTCTACTGTCTGTTTGAATTGTCTGAACCATTTTTTGCCACATTTTACTGTATACTATACTAGTTCAGCTATAGCATAGCCAAGTTCCAGGTATGCGGTTTCTGGGTCTGTTTTGTAACTTCTGAACATCAAATTCAAGCCATCCATGTAGGGTTGCCACCTTTTCAAATGCCCAAAGTGGGACGTTTTTTTGTAGAAACATCAGATTTTGCAGGGCAAAACATACTCATGGCCAGTACAAAGGACACAACTTCACTTTTGTGCCTAAATAAAAGCTTTTTCTTGTAGCATTTTAGTTGCTTATTCTGTTTGGTATAACATTTAGATGCTTCAGATACAAAATAACTGTTTTATGCAACTATTAAAGAAAATATAGGAACATTTTTGTCATAAAATCTCAGGACATTTGCCATTTTTTCAATTTGTTTGCAGGACACAACTGCCCAAAGAGGGACTGTCCCTCGCAAAGTGGGACAGGTGGTAACTCTACATCCATGTTGGTGAAGGCCCTTCTACACCCTTTTGGGACGAGAGTTCTGTGTGGGTCCCATCTAATTGGGGGTGATTGGACTAGAGCTCAGAGAGAGCGTCCTTATTGGCTGGTTTGAGTTAAAAGGGCTATTTTTTTGTTTTATTTAAGCCCCATGTTTGCACTTGTTTGCGTGTAGTGCACCATCGTGCACTGCCGTGTAGCAGTGTTCATCATTAGTGGCTGTAGATGCAAATGTTTTGTTTGTAAATTTTCCCTTAGCATTTTGCTTGTGGTCTTCCAGGGGTTTATTGCGGCCCTACTCTAATGTCAGGTGGAACACTAAGCCTAGCTTCAGCAGTACCAACACACCTCTCGCCCACTAGCTTTTTCTAAGTGTGACCTCTTAACCTGACCATATAAATTTACCTAACACTATGGACGGACAATTTCCCACAGTTTCTCCAGCCAGCTTGGTTGACATAGGCATCCTGAGGCAGTGCAGCAACTGCCTCATGTTTACCGACAACCCTCTACTCCTAGTCCACACAAACTCAACATGTGAGAGATGCAGCTATATTAAGAACCTTGAATCCATGAACTCTGACACACCAGTCAGTATGTATGACAATGAGCGAGCTGTCAGCATGATCACCTGACCTCTTACTCCACTCAAACCCACATTGCACATACCTACATATGTAGAGGTCCTCACCAGAAGCAATCCTAAACACCAGAGTCCTCACAAACACAAACAGAAGAACTGTACACATAACACTTCCTCCTCAGAACACAACATACATAATAGCTCATGCCCTAGTGTCACACCTGTCAAGCCCTTAAAGCAAAACACAAAACCAAACATATTAGTCATTGGTGATTCCATCGTGAGACACACAGATGTCCCTCTCACCAGGCTGGATAAGGAAAAGGTCATGGTCAGCTGTCTGTCAGGTGCAAGGATTCGCCAAATCACACATGCACTCATGTCTCTCAACAACAGGTACTGTTATGACTCTGTCATAGTCCATGTTGGTGTGAATGACTTGAGATGCACCTCTCTGGACTATATGCAGAGACATGACTGAGCTCTCAGATTATCTGTATGCATGTCCCTAGCCTTAAGCAGCATTTTACCTTCATCTAGGATGATGCCTCACTACAAACAGAAAATGATTGACTTCAATAATTGGCTTAGTTTTTGGTGACATTCTAAAGGGATCCAGTATCTGTCTACCTGGGATGATATGATCAACAGACCGCGATACTTTGCCAGAGATGGTCTTTATCTGTCATCCCTAGGATTTCGGCTAATTGCTAAGGCTCTTTACACCTCCCAGTGCCTTTTTTTAGGCAGTATCTCAAGGACTAAATTCCCGACGTACAAACTCCATGTAAAAACAACCTCAAGGTTTACTGCTAAACCCTAAGAGTCTTAACATGAAACTGCACTCACTGGAAGCAGTCCTTACCTTGGAAGATGCAGACATTTGTGCAGTCACGGCTATCTGGTTCAAGACTGTGGACAGCACACCAGCCATACTGGGTTACATCTCCTTCCACACATTCAGACCACATACTGAAGCCATGAAAACTAAAGGAGGCGGTGTATCAATATTCATTAAAGATAAATCCACCTCCAGATTGGTTAAACAGTATGATTTCCTGGAGATACTTCAAGTGCAATTCACTGCTGGTAGGACACCAGTTCAAGTCATTGCTAGCTACAGGACCCCCTCCATGAATCAGGATACCAACTCTACCTATCTGGATCTACTTGAATCTATCAAAATGCATCTGAACACCATGGGTTTCGGTGACTTTAACTACCCATCCATTGACTGGATAAATTACCCGTGCTCAAACTCACCTGCCCAAAGGTTCCTTGACTTCGTTAACTCCAGTTTGGACCAGCTGGTTGGCACCCCCACAAGGGGTGTCAACATCCTGGATCTGGTGATTACCAATATGGGGAACCACTGTATCTCCCCCACCTTGAGGTCGTCCCTGGTGAGATCTGACCACAAATCAGTCTCATTCGAAGTAACTATCACACCTGACCCACCCAGCAGCAATTAAACTAAAAACCTTCTTCAAAGCAGATTATAACCCCTTACAGGATGGTATAAATAGCTTCACTGCACCCCCCCCTTAGTTGGAATTGGCAACTGTACCGAGTTCTACACCATTGCTTTAATCAAACACCTGTATAACTGCTTTGACTCAGCCATACCTGACAGGAACAAAGCAAGCTCCTCAAGGAAGAGCAAACCTGCCTGGTGGACACCTGCCATTAACAGGCTTTACAACAAGAGGAAGAAATTGCTGTCTAAGAGTAAGCGAGAGCAAGACCTAAACTGGAAACGCTCATTCCTCAGCTTAAACAAGCAAATACAACTTCTTATAAAGTCCTCCAAAGCAAACTACGAATCCAAATGAACTTCCTCAACTAAGAAAAACCATAAGGTGTTCTTTAGCTGCAGCCGTAACCTAAAAGGAAAGGCCCAGATTTGTGCCAAACCGGTAGTTAATGATACCACATATACTGAGCCTGTGGACATAGCTAACCTGTTGGCTGACAGTTTCCGTGAAAACTTCACTCCCCTGTCGCCACCACAAGTACCCTATGACATCCCTACCACCTGTCCACTACCTTGTATCTCTAAAGAGCAGATCATAAATGCCCTCTCTAAGGCCAAAAACACAGCACCTATGGGACATGATAACATCTCAAGCTGCATCCTACATGGGCTCCACAAGAATTAGCAACACCATTGGGTACTCTTTTCAATCATAGCCTAAGCACTGGCTTCATCCCAGTTGAATAGAAAACGGCCACAGTTATTGCCTTGCACAAAGGTGGTGCTTCCACTGACCCCAGGAACTATATACCTGTTAGCCTGACTAGCCTTATCTGCAAGGCCATGGAGTGAATCATCATGGAGCTTATCAACAAGATATAGGTAATCTCTAAACACTCAACCCTACTCAGTTTGAATTTGTCAAAGAGAGATTATGCCTGTTAAACCTGGTAGACTTCTTTGTGACAGTCACCAAGGCCTTGGATGAGGGGAAATCTGTGCATATAGCCTACCTAGACTTAGCCAAGGCTTTTGACACTATCCCCTACTCAGGCATCATTGACAAACTCACCAAGCTAGGTATCAACCCTTATATCATTAGACGGGTCGCTAACTGGCTCACTGATAGAGCACATATAGTCAAAATAGGGGAATCCACCTCCAACAGCAGACCTGTGACCAGTGGTGTTCCACAGGGATCAGTCCTGGTATCTCTACTGTTTAGAATCTATTTCTCTGAAGTACAAGTGAAAACTAAAGGTCTATGGCTGACAAAATTTGCTGATGACTTCAGACTGAGAGTGGTGATAGAATATCCAGATAATGTCAACATCCCACAAGAGGGTCTTACATAAGCAAATGACTGGTGCCAAAGTCATGGCCTTAAACTCAATGCAAAAAAAATGTAAGAGTGATGTTCCTGCTAACTACCACATCAATAGCAACACCCTAAGTACGCACTCAGTGGTGAGAGACCTGGGTGCACATGTTGACAGCAATCTTACCTTTGGTCACCATGTCTCCACAGTGGTAAGAAGGACATTCTATATTGTTTATCTCATAAGTAAGGGTATTGCCTGAAGAAACAAAATAAGTTTTAACCTCCTTGTACTCTTCACTCATCAGGACAATAATTGAGTACAATGCCCCTTTTGGTATGTAACTTTCCAAGCGCCTGCAGCAATTGGAGAAACCACAAAGGTTCCTCACAAGGAAAATTCAAGGTCTTCAGCATCTGTTCTATGTGAATCATCTGAAATCACTGTCACTTTATTCTGTTTCATACAGATTACTCAGAGGTGATCTCTGCCTTGTATATAAATCCATCTCTGACCCTACCTTATCAGAAATGCTGCATATCCGCAAGTCAAATGGTACACGGGTTACTCACTCTAAAGACCTTAGCCAGGTATGTGAAATTAATAGAACCTGCTGGAGAGACAGATTTGTCTCCCAGAGGTCACCACACTTTTGGAACAGACTCCCACTTCATGTCAAACAGAATACCTCATTGGCCCTCTAGAAAAGCAATCTGGACAATTGGATGGGTAACCGTAAATTCACCCCAGGGTTCCACATGTGTCCCTCTTGGACATGGGCATTAGGTGCTGATCAATAAGGGTAGACCTTGGTTAGGCTTGTAAGAGCCCTAAGGCCATTAGCCTAGAAACTTCATATGATTCTATGAATCATATTTTCATCTTGCATATATTTAATATACATCAGGGTCTCATTGTACTACCTTGTTGCATTTGCATATCATTATGTTCATAGGTTCATAGGTTCATACTAGTCTATCTGCCCTAGGGCATTTATAAGCCTAGCCAGAGTGTGTTTGGCTTTCGCTACCCATTTTAAATTAATTTTGCTATGCCCTTTTTTCGAGGTTAGTATACTGTGCCTCTGTCTAACAGTGACACAGAAGTGATACCCGGGGTAAACCTACGATCTCCCATCCACTCATCAGGATTCCTCTTGAAGAGAGTCAATGAGGGACTCTGCCTAACCTAGACTGGGATTTTATTCCAGAGTGAAGGGAGCCTCTGGGTTATGAATCTGTCCCTCCAGCATGTCCTATTTATTTCAGTGCTGAGGTTCAAGTCTCTCGAGCACATAACTCGATGGGATTTGGATTTATTGAGGTGCAGCATGTCCATTAATTCTGGGTTGGACATGGCTTTATATGTCAGGCACAGATCGCCTCTGAGCAGGTGGTATGCCACTGAGTAGAGCTGGAGTTTCTTTAACCGGGCAGCATATGGCATCTGTTTGAGCCCTTTGATCCTCTTGGTGAGGTACTTTTGGGGTCTTTCCAGTTGCTGCAGGTGTCTGGTAAGGTACATCCCAAAAGGGGCATTGTACTCAATTATGGGCCTGATGAGAGATGAGTAAAGAGGCATGATGACCTCCCCTGATCTAGATGTGAATCCCTTTGTGATTAGGTGGGCTATATAAAATGTTTTTCTAACCACTTTGACCATGTGGTTGTCAAATGAGAGATTGCTATCAACTTGAGTCCCCAGGTCCCTAATTACTTCTTCTGTACTTAATGGATTACCACCTATGTGGTAATTTGTGGGCACTTTGTTTTTGCCAAAGGGGATGACTATACACTTTTTGGCGTTTAGCTTGAGGCCATGGCTCTGGCACCAGTTGTCTGTTTCTATGAGGCCCTTTTGGAGGATGCTTGTGTCGGCTGGAGAGTCGATTATGGCACCCAGTTTGCAGTCATCTGCGAACTTGGTCAGCCACAGTCCTTCCATGTTGGCCTGTACCTCTGAGAAATATATACCGAACAAGAGAGGTCCCAGGACTGAGCCTTGTGGGACACCACTTGTAACTGGTTTGGAGTCTGAGATGACTCCAGCAATTCTAACCATGTGGGTTCTGTCCTTGAGCCAGTTTGCAACCCATCTAGTGACATAGGGGTTTATATTTAAGCTGGTGAGCTTATCTATAATGCCCGAGTGGGGTATTGTATCGAAGGCTTTTGCGAGGTCCAGGTAGGCTGTGTGGACCACCTTCCCCTCGTCAATAGCCTTGGTGACTGTTTCAAAGAAATCGACCAGGTTTAAGAGGCAGGATCTGCCTTTAACAAAGCCGAACTGGGTAGGATCCAGTGTCTGTAGGTCCCCAATATCTTTATTTATGAGGTCCATGAAGATCCTTTCCATAGCTTTGCAGGCCAAGCTAGTCAGGCTTTTGGGGCGATAGTTTCCAGGATCTGTTGAGGCACCACCTTTGTGGAGAAGGACCACTGTTGCTGTACGCCACTCTTTGGGTACATATCCTGTAGTAAGGCTGAGATTGAAAAGTAGTTTTATGTTTGGGTTTAGCTCTTCTTGGAGTTCATGTATCATGCAGCCCGGGACACCGTCTGGTCCCATTGATGCTGTGTTTTTTGCTTTGGAGAGGGCGGCTCTTACCTGAGCATCTGAGATGTCAGGGGGGCAGCAATCTGCTGGGATAGATATTTGCCCTTTTGGTGGGGAGTTTGCACTGAACCTGTCAGCGAGGATGTTGTCAATGTCTGTAGGTTCGATGCATTTTTTGTCATTTTGGACTAATTCTGAACATATCTGGGAATTCCCACCCAGGTTCCTAACATAACTAAAGAAAGCCTTGTGATTATCCTTAGTGTCCTGTGCAATTTTTCTCTCGAAGCTGGCCTTAGACGATTTTATGAGTGCCCGTAGTTTTTTGCTAATACTGATCAGGAATGCCTTCCCTTTTTGGGATTTTGCTCTATCATGTAGTAGCTTCCACCTTCTATTGTATAGTTTGTTTATGGCTGGGGTCCACCAGACAGGACGTCTGCCTTTGAAGGATTGGGTCTTGGTTTTATTTGGGATTGCATGATCCATACATTCCTGAAGGTGCTCATAGAATGCGTTTATAAAGGATTCTGCGGTCTGGGCCGTATTTTCCACAGGCTCGGGGGCTTTGAAGGATTCCACCTCGGTTTTGAGGAGTGTGAAATTTGCTTTAGAGAAGTTTTTCACTGTGGTTTTCTGGACAGGGGGTGGGGTCGGGATGTGAATACCCAGTGAGATTTTTTTATGGTCTGATCTTACCAGTGAGGGATACACTTCTGGTCTGGAGCATAGAGTCCCCATGTTGGTGATGATCAGGTCCAGTATGTTTTCCCCTCTTGTGGGAGTGGTAACAAGTTGTTCAATAGCATTTGAGTTTATAAATTCTAGGAACCTTTGGGCTAGGGTGTTGGAGCTAGAGTAATGCTCCCAGTCTATGTTTGAGTAGTTGAAGTCGCCCAATATAATGGTGTTTGGAGAGACCTTCATATTTTCCAGTGTTCTCAGGAAGGCCGTGTGGGGTTCCTGGATTTGGGAGGGTGGTCTGTAGCAGGCTATAAACTGGAAGGCAGTTTTACCCACTGTTAGTTGCACATGGATAGTCTCTGATGCTTCATGCTGTGCCATCAACCTGGAGGTGTGGGTATCTTTGATGAATATTGATACTCCCCCTCCTTTTGTGGTTCGGTCCAAGTTTTGGGGCCGAAAAGCATGGTATGAGGTATAACCTGGTAGTGCTGGGTTGCTCTCGGGAGCCTTGAACCAGGTTTCTGTTACTGCACAGATATCAATGTTCTCCATGCTAAGGAGAGTTTCAAGTGCATGCATCTTGAGGTTTAGACTTCTGGCGTTGAGTAGCATTACTCTTAGTTTCTTATTCCTTGTGATACCTATGGAGGTGGGTTTGTCTTTTGAGTCTTGCCTAAAAAAGGCACTATGGGGGTAGCAAGAGCCTTTGCCAATATCCGAAAGCCCAGGGGTGACAGGTGCAAGCCGTCCCTAGCGAAGCATCGTGGCTTGTCGAGCATGTCATCCCAGGCTGACAGGCATTGGATCCCCTTTGAATGACACCAATACTTAAGCTAATTGTTGAAATTGATCATCTTGTCTTCATATTGTGGCATCATTTTTGGTGAGGGTAAGATGCTACTCAAGGTCAGGGTCATACCGGCCTGGGCTACATGCTCAGAGAGCTCCTCTACGTCTCTTTTCATGTAGTCCAGGGAGGTATGTCTCAGGTCATTCACACCAGCATGGACAATGGCCGAGTCATATTTTTACTTGCCTTGGAGTGACTTGAGTGCTTGTGTTATGTGGTGGATCCTAGCGCGCGACAGGCAGCTCACCGTGACCTTCTCCTTGTTCAGCCTGGTGAGTGGGACGTCAGTGTGCCTGACGACAGAGTCATCTATTACAAGTGTATCAGGTGTGTTGTTTAGCCTTAAGGGCTGTGACTGTTCGGCACACTGGCTTTGTGAGCTATGTGTTGCACGTGTTTTGTTTTGGGGTAGCGGTTGCTTGGATGTCTGCTTTGGAGGTCTCTGCTGCTTAGGCAGATTTTTATTTAGAGCCTCAGAGTATGTTTTTGTGTATTTATGTGTTTGGTTTGCTGTCCTGGTAGGTCTATGTGAGACTGGAATCATAGTGAGTGTGGTTTCCTTCTCCTCCTGACTGGTTACGCCAGTACTGAGTTGAGAGAGCTTAGCCTCCAGTTTGGCTATATGGTTGCATCTCTCACATGTGTTGGAATTTGTTGGGAGGAGGAGAGGGTTGTCTGTGTACATGAGGCAGTTGTAACATTGCCTCAAAAATCCCAGATTCACCAGCTGGACCGGAGAGGAGATTGACAACTGACCTTTGGACATGCTAGAATAGTATTGGGAATTCCTTTATAATTGAAAAAGGGGCCAATGGGGAACAAGGTACTCAAGGGGAGTTTGTGAGGGTGAAGTGCTTTTAATTTTTTAGTGCTGACTTATATAATTGCTTTAGTGAGCAAGTGCCAGGTAACTTAAATGCAATGTGTTACAGGTAACTTAAATGCAAAAACGACAAACAGTAACTTTCTTTCAAGTGAAACAAGGAAATAAGTACAGTAAGCAATGCAGATATCACTAGGGATCCACAGAAGCGCTGAAAAGCCGTGTTTTAGGTGGAATTAGCATTTCAGGGAAATAATAAGCAAACAAACACCAAGCATACAAACAAAGCTAGATTCAGCAGGCCTGGATCTAGTCTATGCTACAGCAAACAAGGTGTACTAATTTCAGTAAGAAGCAGTTCAAATATGCAGGCACTATAAGCCTTTAACCAGAAATTCCCAGCTCAGAAGGGCAGAGTCCAGCCTCTCCTCCCACAAGAGTGCAGACCACGAACCTTCTTAATGTAAAATAACTGGCCTGAAGCCCAAGTGCTTAAACCAGAACTAATACACTTTTAGAATAACAGACACTGAGGCCTCAATCAGCAGTTCCCAACTTAGAAGGATGTAAGCTACCTGTCCTGCCACCACAGTGCAGGCCACAAACCTTCCTAATGTAAAACAACTGGTCTGAAGCCCAAGTGCTTAATCCAAAAGACTTAGAATGATAGCTACACTTTAATCAAGTTACTACCAAGCAGTAATAAATACAATTGAATACTTTAAAGAATACCTGGATTAGTGCTCAAGTTATACAAACAAAGCTAGATTCAGCAGGCCTGGATCTAGTCTATGCTACAGCAAACAAGGTGTACCAATTTCAGTAAGAAGCAGTTCAAATATGCAGGCACTATAAGTCTTTAACCAGAAATTCCCAGTTCAGAAGGGCAGAGTCCAGCCTCTCCTCCCACAAGAGTGCAGACCACGAACCCTCTTAATGTAAAATAACTGGCCTGAAGCCCAAGTGCTTAAACCAGAATTAATACACTTTTAGAATAACAGACACTGAGCCCTCAATCAGCAGTTCCCAACTTAGAAGGATGTAAGCTACCTGTTCTGCCGCTACAGTGCAGACCACAAACCTTCTTAAAGTAAAACAACTGGTTTGAAGCCGAAGTGCTTAAACTAAAAGGCTTAGAATGAGTTACACCAAGCAGTAATAAATACAATTGAGTACTATTAAGATGAAGCAAAAGCAAAATAAAGTAGGAAGAAACACAAATACAGTAAAAGCAGATATATATATATATATATATATATATATATATATATATATATATATATATATATATATATATATATATTTTTTTTTTTTTTGAGTGAGCAAATGAGATGGGCCCAGGAGTTACAGGACAGAAACAAGTGCAAATGCAGGCCTTCAAATCAGAAAGTTGAGAGAGATGGAAGACCGCCCAAACAGCCAATAACTACAAATTCTGGGCCAGAACCACTCCTTATGTGGTAGACAGGTTACCTAATGCTTACCACTCCCACTGATAAGCTAGAAGGCTTCCCTCCAACACAGAAAGGCTTCGGGGGCTCAGAAGCTTACAAACAGTCCTGGATATAGCAAATCTGTATCTGGAACACTAATTACAGGAAAGGTAGGAAACAGGCTTACAATTTTTTTTTTCAGAAAAGTAGCAAAAACAGTAGTAAAAACAATTCACATGCAGTGCAAGCGGGCACACTTGAGTATGTAGCAATATTAGTCCACACACAGTTTGAAAAAAATTAATTAAATTAAAAAGGACTAAAAGCAAGTACAGAAAGGGTTTATTAGGTAGAATGTGGTAAAGAGATAGGACTGGGGGAGTGTCCTAGATCAAATCTACAGTGGGGCGGGCACTGCAAAAGCCACCAAATTTAAACTACAACCAAGAACAGGGAGCGGGTGTGGGAAAGACAGTTTCAACAGAGATGTGAGGAATCACAGAAATTATAAAACCAGAAAAATATATACTGATCTCTGTATATTTGCAAAACAGTAAGACAACAGATATTTAAGCAACAATTTAGCTCTATAATACAGAATAATACAGAAAAATATACTCAGCTCTATATATTTGCAGATAGTCTTGTAAGGCTCTCTCTCAGTGCACAGGTTCCAATTTAAATGCAGGCTGTTATTAACAGGTCAAAATCAAGGGAAGCTGGAGTTAAGCAACACACAAGGTATAAAAACTGGTTATATCAGCTGAAGACAAGGCAGAAAATGAGGGTGGGGTGGGGAAGACAGTTTCAACAGAGATGTGAGGAATCACAGTGCAAATTATAAAACCAGAAAAATATATACTGATCTCTGTATATTTGCAAAACAGTAAGACAACAGATATCTAAGCAACAATTTAGCTCTATAATACAGAATAATACAGAAAAATATACTCAGCTCTATATATTTGCAGATAGTCTTGTAAGGCTCTCTCTCAGTGCACTGGTTCCAATTTAAATGTAGTAATTGGCTTGTATCTTCTGTAGCACATTTGCGCTAACTGGATTGTAACACAACATAGGATATAAATCACTACTTTTCAGCTCCATTCTGAGTGTGCATGCTTCCAATGCTATAGTTTGCTGCATGCTAGGCAACCTGTCTATGAATCCAAGAAAAAATTATGCACATCACAATTAAAGTAAATAGGTCTTAAGCAAAAATGGCTTCTTAAATATGAATGAGTGCATATTCTTTAGACGTGGTTTTACATTGAGTACAATATCAGGAAACCAATAAAATAATAAAAACCCAGAAAGTTGTTAAGCACTTTCATCTTAATTTATTTAGATGTCATCAAAACAATGGTTGTCCTGATGAAGCCTAAATAAACTGATTGTTATTGCAGTCCTTTTTTTTTTGGTTATTAGTTTCATTTGGACAATATGTGAGTAATAGTTATTTTTTAGCTATTGGTTTTAGATTGGTTAAAAGATGAGCGACTGAAATTAGTGAAGCAGAAAACTCTAGGGATACTGCTTCTTGTAGACCAGAGTTTCATTCCATCAGTCTCCATTTGCCAGTAAAGTAGCTTTGAGCAAGTTAGTTAACCAGGCTGCGATAGCAGGCTGAGTCTAAAAAGAAGTCATGTGTATCAGTACTCTAGCCTAATTAATGTGTGTGTGTGTGTGTGTGTGTGTGTGTGTGTGTGTGTGTGTGTGTGTGTGTGTGTGTGTGTGTGTGTGTGTGTGTATTTATGGATTTAAGGCACTGGAGTGAATGGCAAGTGCCCCGACACCCATTACTTGAATGACATAACATCAAAGTCACAGATATCAACACATTCTCTTCATGCTATGGGGAGTACCCTGGAGCAGTTTAAACCAACAGCAAGTGTTTTTGCAGGGGGGAAAGCCCCCCTGCACCCTCCATATGGAGGACTGCGGCTTCACACCCCCTGCTATTTACTGCATATATACTAACTCTAAGATTGCATGTTCCCTGGAGAAAGGAAATATTCCCCTACTAAGGGACCGTCAATCTCACACACCTGTCAACCACCTGTTTCTGTTGATTAAATGGTGTTGATAAACTATATATAAAATAAAATAACAAAGCAATTCAAGCTAACAACTAAAGGTAAAGGAAATAATAATTATTAATCTGATGAACTTACACATTTTGATTTATTACAGAGATTTGCTACCATGAAGACTTTACAACAATTTCTTGCATAAAAATGTGCAGGAATTTCAGAAAGCATATTCTAAGATATTGACTTAATTTGGTCAGATAGTCCTGATACAATTACTGACCACAGAGACGGTTAAGTGATGTGTAAATGCTAAAGTACTTTACTACTGTGTTGTACCTTTGCTGTGTATTTAGTCATTACTTTCTCTGCCATTTTAGTTAGATTGTCTGGAAATATTTATAAGAGTAACAGTTAACTAGCAATGCACAAAATAGTACAGGTTACTGGGAATGGGTTCTCGCTTTTTTCTGGTGAAATTATCAGACGCTTCACTTATGAGCCCCTGACATTTAACTAGATGGTGCCACCTTGTTGAGTTCAGTTCTTCAGGAGCTCAGCCTGATGAAAACATTTAAAATAAGTGTTTTTTTCAGGGGTGGCTCTCTGCAATCCTATACCCACAGATCAACTCCATGGTTGCACAAGCAATGAAAAAAAGGAGAAATTCCAAGAACAAAAGAAAACGCTGCTGGTGCTCACTTAAAATCTGCACTAGCAGTGATTTCTTATCGATGATCAGAGAGTTCAGTACTGGTAATGACAAACTGAACTCAACCATAAGGAACATAATCCACTTTATAATTGAAAAAGTATACAGATGTCTTCTGAGACACAGCAGAGATCTGTGACCAAAAGGGAGGTAGATGGAGGACCCATAATCAGACTGTGGAGCTATAAAAATGTGTGCCACATACACCTAAAATATGTATATTGAGGTAGCTTTTATGCTAAATGAACATTTTTTGCCAGAAACAAACTTACCAAGCTTACTATAGGCTGAGTTTCTGCTGTTAATAAGTACACCCCTGCATGTGGCAACTAATGTTAAAATAACCACAAGTGATATTGGATGACATTTGCATCATTTTTTCTGTATCTCTTTCTATGTGTGAACTCCGTCAGAAGTACTGCACCAGAAATCACAGGTCCTGACTATAAATCAAAGGAAAAATGGTGTAGATCTATTTTATTTATTTATTTATTTGTCTTCTTTGCTCTCATAGCCTACCAATCAACAACCCCTTCTCTCTAATTGGCTTATTCTCTCAGGGTGAAAACTACCTGGGAGGACTATCATTTAGTCACCCATCAGAGGTGGGTTGAGGATTTTTTCATTGTTTCGTTTCTATTCCTTTGAGCATACACAGAGACAAACTATGCATATGGCCTACAATGCCCATCAAAAGTACAATGCTTCTCACATTTGCAAAGGCTTGGAATCAGCTACAGCCCTGCACAACCACATGAGGCATTGTGCAATTGTTTCCCTTGTCTCCAGTGGAGAAATAACCTTCATGCATGTGAGCCTGAATTCAAGACCCTCCCCCCGCCAACCAGAGGATGGGAATGCACATCCTCTCTACTTGCACCATCAAGCACATGAGCTGCAATTTGGACTTGGGTATCTGGGCCTGTTTTATTCTTCTATGTTGCCAGTGCAAGCAAAAAAAGAGTGCATTTTGAAAATTCCTGTTACACTATTAAAGTATTTTTGTACTGGAAGACTTTGCCCCCCTGCACCCACACATCCCTACAACTTATAAAGTAGTGCTTAGATTTCTCTTCCATAAAGTAGGAGAAATATTCCACAATATCACAACCACCATACCTGATATATATTCCCCTGCATTTGCATGTTTATTTCCAGTATTCAAATGATCACAAATGCTATCCTCAGACTTAGCAGGCATCCTGTGTGATGTATTCTTCCATGTGCAGCTTGATTTTGTTTCTTCTGGAATGTATCAAAGACATACAGACTTCTTCACAAATACATATAGCTGTAGACACAGCATTGACAACAGACAAGAATATGAAAATTATGTTTTATACAGACATCAAGTTCCCTGAACCCTTTTATGTGCTGGTTACATCCATGTATTCACTGCTAACTTACATAATCAAATCTGAGATCACCATATGGTAGACAAAAGGAAAATACTTGAGGGGGGGGGGTAAAAGAATTGTCCTTTCTTCATTGTGAGACAAATATTGAAAGGGAAAACATCAACAGCTTCATAACAGAAGATCAGAAATGTGATTCAAGCATGAATTTTCAGGAAACAGTTTGTATCCCAGTTCTTGTGCTATCATAGTACCAGCTTGGATCTACTTCATAATGTCGACTTACCATTTCGTCAGCTTTCAAAACAGTGAGTTCACATTGTCGAATGTTTAAAATAACTAATTCCCAGAACATCATATTTTCCCTCCAGGGGGTATTGTGCCCCCCATTCCCCCCTAACTAAATACACCAACTCTGAGATTGCACTACAGTGGAGAAAAGGGCAAGGCCCACCATGGTGGCCAAGTGGTTACTTTCCCAGAGGGAAAATATGATGTTCCAGGAAAAGGGCAAGGCATACCATGGTGGCCAAGTGGTTACTTTCCCAGAGGGAAAATATGATGTTCCAGGAAAATGACAAGGCACACCATGGTGGCCAAGTGGTTACTTTCCCAGAGGGAAAATATGATGTTCCAGGAGTTTGTTATTTTAAACATTCAACAACGTGGTCTCACTGTTATGAAAGTTGATGAAATGGCAAGTCGACAATATGAAGGGGATTCAGCAGACTTTACCTCATACAGGTGTATCCCGGAGGTATGCTTCCTATTCAGATTCTCCCCTAACACAATTGCTAGTGGGCAAAGTAATATTTTATGACACAAATTCAAGCAGTCAAAACAGAAAACAAATTACTATTTCAAAATTTTCAAAATTCTGGAACACTGCACTAGAGATTTATAAGCAGTTTGTACATGAACCCTGGGTTTAATCCAAGTGCATTTTAAAGTATACAACACATCTAATGCAATCTGAAATTCAGTGTAGTAATTGTTAAAAGAAGTAAGACCAAAACAACATAATTTGCTTCATATAAACAGTGCAGATGTGATAATTGTTCCTTTCATATGATATATACTTCATCTTTATATTATTTCTGCTTTACATTGGAACCTTATACTTTCTATTTATTATGCTGATAAATCTGCAACAAACCATTTCATCTGCTGCTTTCCCATCAGTATGGTGGGAAAATAAAGACTTGTGACTTAATGTTTCACCTTTTTGATATTTTTTCATTTAACAGCCAAGAACTATTTCATTGACCAAGTTGTCTGTAGCATTTCACAAAAAAGGATTGAAAAACATAATTTTGTCTTAACAGTGCAACTAAAGAATTTAGGTAAATTTAGGTTACCTTAAATGCAGATATTAATGACTGGACTGGAAACTATGGCAGAAACACTATGGATTAAGCAGCATACATTTTTTGTCACCTACAGTATAGCAAAGGCAGCTCATAATCTATATATCCGGAGTGTCATATGCTGGTCAATAAACTAAACAGAGACAGCAAAAGAGGAGACTGGGAAAAAGGGGCATTCATTTTCCCTTTGTTATGTATTCAAGAGGGTAGTATTCTTGCCAGTAAACTGTTATATCCTATTTTTGCTTAAGTTGCCAGACAATATTTCTTGGCATTATCTGCTTGAAAAATATACAGGAGGAATATAAACATAAACTGCTAAACAAACCTATGATGCTACAGTGCAAATAAACATTCTTGTAAAAAGAAAAGGTAGAAAAATGTTTCTTTACCCTAAAAGTCCTTACTGGGGTAGAGAGGACTCATTCAGAAAATATAATAGACAGTGCCTATATTTTTATCTTTCTGAGAAGTTATAGTTTATGAATGTAATATACTGTCCAAAAATGTGCTGTGGAGAAAAATCATATTGT
>NC_056737.1:950470458-950645458 GCF_019279795.1 Protopterus annectens | reverse complement strand
GTGTACATGCATGTGCCATTCCCTGGTCTGACACCCCTTGATTCTAAATTGAAGAGCAAAAAACCACAAAAAACAGGATTAAAAGCAAACATTTTTTGTTGTTTCTTTCTATTTTTAATAGCTATAACAAATGTAGCAAGCAATTTACCACACTGACTGTTTGGCAGGCTTGCTAGCGGATTAGAGTTTTCTTTTTCAAGTCTCCCCCTCCTTCTTCAGTTGCAACTTTCTTCTTTCTTTTGCCTAGTTTAATTAGTAGACAATTCAATGTCATCTGTCCTGAATTTTCCTACCAATTATGAACTCTCCTGGCAGTGCGGTATTGTCTCTGTTAACTCACTACTTCCTAAAAGAGTATAGTCATCAGGAAAAACAGAGTGCCTGGATATCTGCATGGGTTTACTCATCTTAATACAGTTTTGTTACTGATACTTTCCATCTAACATATACAATACAATAGATTAATATTCTATTTTGAAATATTGAGAAACTATCTATATTATAATTTTCACACCACAAAACAGGAGTGTATAACCTGCTGTCATCATACATCATCAGAAGACACTCAAACAAATGAATAATTCTTTCACCAGTGCCACGGGTCCGGCTTGTACCCTTACATAGACAAATCCCTATATTTGACCATAGCAGGACTAATTTTTTTAGGTAAGTAAAATGCCATTGCTGTTTCATAAATCTGTAATATAAAATAAGTATTAACTGACGTTACATAGGTTAGTACTAAGCTAGTAGCTGCCCTTGTAAGCCTAGGCATTAATCCCTTGTGAGATTCAAATGCTGGATGTTGTGTTTGTAAGGAAACACCTTAACCATTAGGCCAACCTCCCAATCCTGTGATAGACCTTTAACATTAACACCAGTGCATAGCCCATTTAATAGTGAAGAACTTATGTTATATTTTTGTTACTTGCTTTGTTTACGAGATATTGCAAATCATATGAGGTGTGTTTGCAGTAGAGGATGTAAAAAAGTTTTTAGGAAGCAAGTGGTTTCCTGCTTTACAAGACTTAGGAAGTGAGGGAATTATTTAGCCTCTTGCTGCTCAGGATTGAATGAGTTAGCAACTGTTTTTAATTCAATTACTCAATGTAAAATGGGAGTACTAAAAAGTAACCTTTATTAACACACCAGGCTCGAAGCCTCTGAGCTCACTTACCACTCTAGACACACACACACACACACACACACACACACACACACACACACACACACACACACACACACACACAAAACAAGCAATTTTTCTTTTATTTACAAGTATATTCTAAGCACTACACATAACATATTGTAAGTGCACTATTTTTCTATATCATATTTATTGCAATTGTCAGTTTCCACAAAACATACTGATATGATTAACACAAGATATATGTACTTTTCTCCAATCCTGCATTTGGAAAATAATACATCCTGTACCATATATGCTGTTTTCACAACTCATCTGTATGAAAACATAATTTTTATCAGTGCTAATGTGCTTTGATATTAAGAGTCTTATAATATGTATATAACCTACAGCATATACAATGGTCACAGAACTGTTGTTTGAGAACCATAATATTCCCTATTATTAACATCATAGAATTTTTTCACCAGTCTGTTTAAGAACATAGTCATCGATACTCATTAACATTTGATATTCTATAAACAGACTCATATATAATATATGGTCTCACTTCAGAATCCTGAAATATTACAACCCTGAACTTCATAATACTGAAGCCCAAAATCCTGAAAACTCAAAATTCTGAATCCCAAAATACTGAAAACACACAGGATATATATACTAACTATAGACAACACAAACCATATGACATTCCACCAAATATAAGCAGGGGGCAAGCCCCCCTACACCCCCCACACCCTCTGCTACTTAAATATATCAACTCCAAGATTGCACTTCACTACAGTATCTACTACAGAATAGTAAGCTAAAAGGGAACATGACTAAGGTTACAACAGGCAGTCATGAAACATGTGATGGCATGTTTGCCATTTCTTTCTGTGGAGTGCAATCATGGACTTCATATATTTACTCAGCAGGGGGTGTGGGGGTGCGGGGGGCTTGTCCCCTGCCTATATTTGGTGAAAAGTGCTATCCTTTGTCTTGTATCTGTTTCTGTATGTCCTTGTACTGGAATATTGTCATTCTTTGTGTCCTGTATAGTTTCAGTATTTTGGGATTCAGGATTTTGAGTTTTCAGGATTTTGAAATTTCAAGATTTTGGGCTTCAGGATTATGAAGTCCAGGATTGTGATATTTCAGGATTCTGAAGTGAAACCAATATAACATATCATATATGCAATTATCCCACCTATTTTATTTGTAAAATACCGCATACCACATATGCAATATTTAAAGTATGAAAACATGACATATTCACATTTGTTTACTAAACATACCATAACGTGATCAAGTATTTATCCTTCAGCCTTTGGGAGTCCTGTATCATCTGTGCATTAGCTTCATATGCAAATTTCTTACAGGCCCTGATACCTGTATCCACCCGCTTACCAGAGAAGCTTGCTGCCATGGTCCTTCTTCCAACCATAATAAATTGTATTTGGCCCACGTATCCCACTGTTGCCTCAGTCATTCCATACTCTCTCCCTCACCATTTCCTTTCAGCCATACCTATCCTGTCCTTTTTCCCATAGCCATTCACTCTTTTAAATGCTTACTTTCATTATAATTTTTTCTGGTTCATTAACTTGAGTATCTGTTTAGCTTTCTGATGGCACTCAAATATAATTGCTAATTCCCTTTCTCCATATGACATATTGCCTTTTAGCTTATAAAAACTAGTAAAAACAGATCCCTGACACAGAGGCTTGATATGCTAAACATATTTCACTCCTTTAAATTCCTACTCACATAGCTTTTTTTTCAAAATGGCTTCTGTTGATGGCCATTCAGCTTGTTCTAATCTTCTCCCCTTTTATTAACACTGTTTTCCCTAGGTAAGTACCCATTGTTGAGCTAATCTCCCTCTCCAAAACTGTACTCCAATGTTCTCCCTTCACAATGTCCTCATCACCCGATACATTCCATCCTCAGGCCATCTTCTTCATCCTCTCATTTGCTGCACAATAGTTATTGCTGTAGGATATCTTTTAAAATCTAGCATTCCCCATCTTCAATTTTTCTGTCTGCTCTAAATTTATCCATATTAATTTTGCTACCTTTTCTTCTCCATACTTACTTATTACAATGTGCCTATATCTCTCTAAGCCAGTAGGCCCTTGATGATGTAGGAACATATCTCAACATATACAGAACCAGAGGGAATACCAACAACTACACTGCTTATATTTTTACCTTATAGGTTCATAGGTTCATAGGTAGGTACTAGGCTATCTGCCCGAGGGCATTTATAAGCCTAGCCAGAGTGTGTCGGCTTTCGCCGTCCCATTTATTAATTAACTAAGCCTCTGTCAAGCAGAGCCAATGAAGTGATCCCAGGGGTGTACTTTCTGTTACCTATCCACTCATCAAGGCTTCTCTTGAAGAGTGTTAGTGAGGGGCTCTGCCTAATGTAGTTAGGAATTTTGTTCCAAAGCATGGGGAGTCTCTGTGACAGGAATCAATCCCTCCAGAATGTTCTATTTATTGTTGTGGCAAGGTTTAGCTCACTAGAGCGCGTGGCTCGCAGTGACTTGGATTTCTTTAGGTGGAGCATGTCCATCAATTCTGAATTGGACATGGCTTTGTAAGTCAGGCAGAGATCACCTCTGAGTAAGCGATATGCCACTGAGTACAGCCAGAGTTTTTTCAGTCGGGCTGCATAGGACATATGTTTGAGGCCAGTAATCCTCTTGATGAGGTGCTTTTGTGGTCTTTCAAGCTGTTGGAAGTGTCTTGTGAGGTACATCCCAAATGGGGCATTGTACTCTATGATGGGTCTGATGAATGATGAGTAGAGGGGCACTATAACCTCTTTATTTCTAGATGCGAACTCCTTAGTAATTAGATGGGCCACATAGAAGGATTTCCTAACTACTTTGGCAATATGATTGTCAAAGGAGAGATTACTATCTACTGGGGTCCCCAGATCTCTTATTACCTCTTCTGTATTAAGGGGGCTGCCGACTATGTGGTAATTCGTGGGTGTTTTGTTTTTCCCAAATGGGATGACTATGCATTTTTTGGCATTTAGCTTGAGGCCATGACTTTGACACCAGGTGTCTGTCTCAGTAAGGCCTTTTTGGAGGATGTCCGTGTCAGCCAGAGAGTCAATTATGGCTCCCAGTTTGCAGTCATCATTGAACTTGGTCAGCCATAGTCCTCCTGTGTGTGTCTGTACTTCTGAGAAATATATGCCGAACAGTAGGGGTCCCAGAACTGAGCCTTGTGGGACACCACTTGTGACTGGTTTAGAGTCAGACCTGGAGCCTGCTATTCTTATCGTGTGAGTTCTGTCAAGCCAGTTGGCAACCCATCTTGTGACGTAGGGGTTTATGTTCAGGCTGGTGAGTTTTTCTATAATACCCGAGTGAGGAATGGTGTTGAACGCCTTGGCGAGATCAAGGTAGGCTGTGTGAATGACCTTTCCCTCGTCTATGGCCTTGGTAACTGTCTCGAAGAAGTCAACCAGGTTTAGTAGGCATGATTTGCCCTTAACAAAGCCAAACTGGGTTGGGTCAAGTGTTTGGAGGTTCCCAATGTCTTTGTTAATGAGTTCCATGATGATGCGCTCCATAGCCTTACAGACCATGCTAGTCAGGCTTATGGTGCGATAGTTACCAGGGTCAATTGTGGCTCCTCCTTTGTGGAGTGGAATAACCATTGCTATGCACTATTCTATGGGCACATAGCCTGTGGAGACTCTGAGGTTGAATAGCGTGTTTAGGTGGGGTGTTAGTTCGTTCTGTAGTTCGTGCAAGACGCATCCTGGGACACCATCTGGCCCCATTGATGCTGTGTTTTTGGCTTTTGAAAGGGCTGTTTTCACCTGTGCTTCTGTGATTTCTGGGACACTACACTTTTCCGGTATTGTTGTGGGCCCTTTTGAAGGCGAGAGGGAGGTGAAGTTTGCACTGAATCTATCTGCCAGTATGCTGACAATATCAGTAGGTTCAGTATATTTTGTGCTATTTTGCACTATCTCAGAGCATATCTGCGAGTTGCCACTTAGATTTTTGACATAGCTAAAGAAGGCTTTGTGGTTATCTTTTGAGTCCTTGGCTATTTTTCTTTCGAAGTTAACTTTGGGTGATTTTATGAGGGACCTTAGTTTCTTACTGATACTGATCAGGGATGTCTTTCCTTCTTGGGATTTGCTTTTTTTCTGAACTAGTTTCCTCCTTCTGTTGTATAACCTGTTTATGGCAGGGGTCCACCAGACTGGTTTCCTTCTCTTAGGGGAGTGAGTCTTGGTTTTGCTAGGGATGGCATGATCCATGCATCCTTGTAGGTGCTCATAGAGTGCAATTGTAAAGGATTCTGCATCTTGGGCAGTGTTATCCTTTAGCATGGGGGCTGTGAAACTTACCACCTCTGACTTAAGTAAGGTGAAGTTTGCTTTAGAAAAGTTTTTCACTGTGGTTTCCTTGGTTGGGGGTGGTGGTGGGGTGTGGACATCCAGGGTGATTAGTTTATGGTCTGATCTAACCAGTGACGGGTTGACCTCTGGTACGGAGCACCTGTTGCCCATGTTGGTGATGACCAGGTCGAATATGTTGTGGCCTCTGGTAGGGGAGTTTACCACCTGATCCAGGGCATTTGAGTTGATAAATTCCAGGAAGCACTGAGCCTGGGAGTTTGTACTCAAGTAGTTTTCCCAGTTATCATCATCATTATCATCATCCCCCTTTTTCCCATTTACATGGGGTCGGGGTATCGTATTAACTGTCGCCAACTCTCTCGGTTCAGTGCCACTCTCCTGCCTTCTTCAACACTCATGCCTGACTGTCGCAGATCTTCTTTCACACAATCCATCCACCTCTTTGCTGGATACCCTCGCTTCCTCTTACCTTCTTCCTGTCTGTCCCAAATCTCCCTCACCAGATTGTCTTCTGCTTTTCTACACATGTGCCCATACCATCATAATCTGTTCTTTTTGATCTTTTCTGCAATTGGAGCTACTTTGGCTTCTGCTCTTATGTCCTCATTTCTTCGCCTGTCCCGCAGTGTGCATCCTACCACCTTTCTCAGGCACTTCATTTCCATCACCTCTAGCTTCTTCAACTGTTCTGCCTTTACTGCCCAGGTTTCTGTACCATACAGTAGTACTGGTTGCACCACTGTCGTGTACACCTTACTTTTCAGCTTCTTTGGCATTCTTCTGCCATAGACTACACCTGATACTCTATGCCAGTTGGCTGCAGCCCCTCTGATTCTAGCTTTGACCTCTTCATTCAGACTAACCTTCTCCTCAACCACCCCTCCCAGATACTTGAAGCTGTTTACCTGTTCCACTATCTTCCCATCTATCTCTATTCTCAGCTTCTTCTGATTTCCCCAATCTGCTGCCATTACCACTGTCTTATCTGTGCTTAGTTTCATCCCATGTGCCTTCAGATTTGCATTCCATTTTCCTATCCTTTGCTGAAGTTCTAGATCAGAGTCTGCTTGTACTGCCACATTGTCTGCATACAGCAGCTTTGTTGCTCTGACCCCTCCAACCTGTTTGCTGATGTAGTCCATTACCAGTATGAACAGCAGTGGGCTCAGAGCTGAACCCTGGTGTACACCCACTCCCACTGGGAACCCCTCAGTGAAGCCAAACACTGTTCGTACTTGAGTCACTGGGTCCTTGTACATAGCCTGTACTAATTCTACCAATGTTTCTGGGACTTCAAACCACCGCAGTACTGCCCAGATCAGCTTTCTTGGGACCTTGTCATATGCTTTCTCCAAGTCTAGGAAAGCCCAGTTTGACTCTCTCCTCTTCTCTAGTTTCTTCTCAAGTATCTGTCTCAATGCAAACATCGGGTCAATTGTGCTGCATCCTGATCTGAATCCGAACTGTTCATCTCCCATCTTACATTCTACTGTTCTGCATATCCGTTTATCAATCACCCTCTCCAGAACTTTCATGCAATGTGGTAGGAGTTTGATGCCTCTGTACTGTCCACAGTTGTGGATGTCCCCTTTGTTCTTGTACACTGGCATGAGTATGCTTATTCTCCAGTCATCTGGGATACTCCTTTCTCTCCACACTGCAATTAGTACCCTCAGGAGCCATTTCTTCCCTAGCTCACCCAGCATCTTTATCATATCTGCTGTGACCTCACCCAGTTAATGGTAGGGTAATTGAAATCTCCCAAGATCAGGGTGTTCGGTAGGACCTTCATGTTTTCCAGTGTCTCCAGAAAGGTGGAGTAGTGGTCCTGGGTCATGGAGGGTGATCTGTAGCAGGCCACAATTTGCATTGCAGATTTGCCCGATGTTAGTTGCACATGGATGATCTCAGAGGTATCATGCTGCGCCACTAATCTGGAGGTGTGGGTATCCTTGATGAATATGGATACACCCCGTCCTTTTGTGTTTCGGTCCATGTTCTGTGGCCGAAATGTGTGGTATGAGTTGTAGCCCAGTAGTGCTGGAGTGCTCTCTGGAGCCTTGAACCAGGTTTCAGTTACTGCACAGATGTCAACGTTCTCCATACTTAGGAGTGCTTCGAGCGCATGCATTTTGAGATTTAAACTCCTGGCGTTGAGTAGCATAACCCTCAGTTTTTTACTTGTGCTGTTTACGGAGGTGGGTTTGAATGTTGAGCCTTGCCTAAAAAAGGCACTATGGGGGCAGCAAGATCCTTGGCCAGTATTCGAAAGCCAAGGGGTGACAGGTGCAAGCCATCTCTTGCGAAGCAACGTGGCTTGTTGAGCATGTCATCCCAGGCTGACAGACACTGGATCCCCTTTGAATGACACCAGAAGCTTAGCCAATTGTTGAAATTGATCATTTTTTCTTTATCATTCTTGATGAGGGCAGGATGCTACTCAGGGTCAGGGTCATACCCGCCTGGGCTACATGATCAGAGAGCTCTTCCATGTCTCTTTTCATGTAGTCCAGGGAGGTATGGCTCAGGTCGTTCACACCAACATGAACAATGACAGAGTCATATTTGTATTTGTTCTGGAGTGACCTGAGTGCTTGTGTTATGTGGCAGATTCTGGCTCCTGACAGGCAGCTAACAGTAATCTTCCTCTTGTCCAGCCTAGTGAGTGGGGCGTCAGTGTGCCTGACTATTGAGTCACCTATTACTAGTGTGTTAGGTATGTTATTTTGCCTTAAGGGCTGTGATTGTGTGGCACATTGATTTTGTGTTTTATGTGTTGTCTGGTTTGTGATGGGAGGTGCAGGTTTTGTGGGTGTCTGCTTTGGAGCTCTCTGATGCTTTTGCAGGTTTTTATTTAGAGCCTCCGAGTATGATTTTGTGTATTTATGTGTATCTTTTGCCAGTGCTGGTTTAGTAGGTCTATGTGAGGCTGGAGGTGTGGTGCAAGTGTTAACCTTCTCCTCATGACTGTCTGTTGCAGTCTTGGGTGGAGATACCTTAGCCTCCAGTTTGGCTGTATAATTGAATCTCTCACATATGTTAGTGTTTTGTGGTAGGAGGAGAGGGCTGTCTGTGTACATGAGGCAGTTGTAACATTGCCTCAGGATACCCAGATTCACCAGCTGGACAGGAGAGTACACCTAAAATTGCCCTTTGGTCATGCCTGAATAGTAGGGTGAGCTGCTTAGTCGCTTGATTGGTGAGGGGTGGATAAACAGCCTTGCCCTGCTGGGCAGTCAAGTTAGTGTTATCATATTCTTTAACTCCTCTCAGTTGCTTCTGTATACCTTCTTCTCAGTTGAGAAAACTCTCACTCCTAAATGCTTATCCCCGATCCTACCACTGGCATTCTACCTGGCCCTTTCCTTTTTCTCCAACTTCAACCACCAAAGATTTGTATGGTTAATAGTCTAATCCTGACCTCCTCAAAAAAAGCTGAACATTTGTAGCACATGCAGTAATATCCACCCCATATCCTCCAATAACAATATACAGTCGTCCTCAGATAAGTCATTACTATGATACACTCATATTTTCCTCCACCAATTTCTCCAAGTACGAAAACAGCTGGGGACAATGGATATCCCTGCCTTTTACCCCCTTCTAATCTATCTTCCTTTAGCAATCCTCTGTTTACCATAATCCACATCCCTAGGTCACTGGGAAATGTTCCGATCATCTTAGTGTTGGCCCCCCAACTATCACCTGGTACACTGCATTCACCATATACTTGCAGCTGACTGAAACAAAGGGTTGAATAATAGAGAAGAGGTCATAGCATATCTAAGAAGGAAAGGGTTAAAACATTAATTAATTAATTATCCAGTTTACTGATGTGATTTTACTAGAATTTATTGGAGTTGAATTGTGAGCTTATTCAATCTGAAGAAGTCTTGTGGAACAGGATGAAAACACTTACTGAATTTTCTTATTTTTATTATGGAATAAAGTGCCATTTGTTTTTATACAGAAGCTGTTTTTTATGTAGTTTTCATATCTGTAAGTTACGGCTTTTACCACTTTGTGGCTACTGATTTTTGTTGTTAGCGATCTCTTATGGAAAGTCAAATGGGATCCATCTTGATGATGTTACTGTCTGGTTTCACCTTGTATGACAGACCAAATGGTTCAGTAATACTAAACCAGGAAGGACGTGTCAGTAAAACCAATGTACCAAGGAGTGGTAACAATAATACTAATATGGTTTTCCGAAGAAGTGATGACGTATTAACTGGTTGTTTGGCAGCACTGACTGAACCATTTGGGTATACTGAAACAATAAGTGTTGGGAATACTGCCTCTAATATGACTGAGGCTTTCCATGAGCATAAAAGGATTTGGTTAAGCTCAAACTGCTGCACTGGGACAATTTATACTTTGAGAGCTGATTGTTTGTGCAAAAAGTACTGAAGGGTCACAAAAATGCCCATAGGAGATGACCTTCCTTAAGAATCTATAAACAAATGGATTGAGTGTAATCAAAAATAGGCTTGCAGTATGTAGAAACGTTGAATAAAGTTGAATAAAGAGAAGATAAATTGTCTAAATGAAAAAAATCCACTCAACATACTTTATCCTAAAGAACAAACACCACTAGTTAAAATTACGACACCAAGTTTTGTATCATTCAGGTCAAATAAATCAAAGTCCTTAAAAAAAAAAGTTAAAAAGTTTCAAAAGGACTGCCCTGAATACAAAGGGGATGGCCTATCACAAGCCTAAATTCAATCTGAGGTTAGAAGAAGGTGCCGAAGAAGAACCAGGAAGAGGAAGTGACAACATGATGTTTGAAAATGGAGAAGAAAGCGGAGTGCGCAGATCTGAGTGGATAGCTCCGCAAGAAGAAACAAGTCATTTGCAACACCAACAAAGGTCTAGAAACAACATTAAAAGAGCTGTTAATGGGAACAACACAATGGAGCTGTGGTTTTTTCAGCTGATCTATCAGCAGGCCTACCAGCAAGCAGGAGCTGCAAACAGAACGTGAGCAGAAGTAGTGGTGCCGATAAACAAACCGTCAACCAGGAAGAAAAATTGAAATGTACTGAGTAACAACTGGAAAAAGCAATAGGTACATATGACAATTGTTTCAAATTTGTTAACTTATCCTCTGTAATTTTAGACAATGAGGCATGTAATATGCTTAGAAAAGGCTGGAATTTCATTCCAGCTAAAAGAGATGATAAATGTGACATTATCAATTACTTACGAAACTAAAATGAACAACAATGTAGAACACAGCACACCAAACCAATAAAAAGTGAATGGCAAAGAGCAGTACAAAATCCAAACAGACTTTTATTCGAACACAGGTGAGCACTTTCACGATAAAAGTGCTTCTTCAGACCATATAAAAAAACAGCAATTTCTCAGATATTTAAAATACAATCAATTAAATATCTACCAATAAAAACATGCAGATACAATAGCCATAAAAAGTTTAAAGGCGCAGCTTTCTTTTAAGACAGCAACCATAAAGGTCTATTGGCATAAAGACACACACAGCAAGATACCTATTTAAAAAGTTTTCTTTCTTTCAGAACTGGCTTAAGAGGTACTGATTCATTCAAACATGCACCTCTATGTGCTGATAATTTAAGAATCCATCTTAATTCTTTCCCTTCTATGACGTTAGTTATATCACCCAACCTAAAACTTTTATAGATTACTTCTACTGCCATAAACTTGAACCAATGGTTAGTGCCTTTCTCTAGAATGTGTTTAGCTAGGGCACTAAAATTATGGCCCTTATTAGCACAATAATAATTGTCTCTAATTTGTTCCTTAAGAAGTCGCCTATTAGTTTTTCCTGTATAACATTTTGAACAAATCACACACTGTGCTAGGTAAACCAAGTTTTTAGTGTTACAATTAGCCTTAACTTTGAAAACATAATGATTACTATAGTCTGGTTGAATAAATGTATTAGATACATCAATGTATTTACAAAAAGTACATTTGCCACAGATAGAGGTGCCAAAACTAGTTGTTATAATACTAGGTTGCCTTAGCTTGTATTAGGGAAACAGAGCTGTCTTTTCAACGATTTTTTATTTTTATAAACAAAGTTTGGAACTGCACTGACAAACTCACGTAGAGTAGGATCAGAAGATAAAATATGACAGTTTTTTCTGATAATATTTTTTATGTCTGTGCTATCAGTATTAAAAGTCATACAATAAGCTACATTGATATAACAATTATTATGGGCAGTCTTTCTTATGTTTTCTTTACGTGAAAAAAATGGATGTCTACTACTTTGTCTGTCTGACTTAACCCTCTCACATGCTTTACTAACTTCAAAAGGTTTATAACCACGTTCTATAAATTCCAAACTAGTGGAACACATAGTTATTTCAAACTCTTGTTCCTGGTCATGAAGTCTAGAAACTCTTAAAAACTGACCTCTTACCACGTTTTCAAAAATATGTGGTGGATGCATACTGTTACTTTCAAAATAACTATGTGTATAACATGGTTTTCTATATCTCTTAGTATAGAGCTTTCCAATCTATACCCTTATACAGGGTTACATGAAGGAAGTCTATGTGAGTGCAAGAATGTTTCATCATGAACTTAAGAAAGGAGGTACTTGTATTTATAGCACTTAGAAAATTATTTAAACTTTCAAGGTCTCCTTAACAAAAAACATACAAGTCATCAACAAAATGCCAGTAAAATTTTACATGCACATTAAACTGTTCAGCATTTAAGATGTTTGGATTTTTCTAGTATGCCATGACCATATTGGCATAGCTATCGGCACAGGACGTGTCCATAGCTATGTCAGTGGGCTGCAAGTAATATTGCTTCTCAAATAAAAAAAAAACTATATTTTAGTACCAGCTATTTTTTCATTAGTAAGAGAGACTTCTTTAAGAAAATGTTTTACATAGGAAAGACCTATTTTGGTTAGGTATAACTATAGACAGAGATGTAACATCTAATGTTACCATAATCTCTGTACCAGTTTCAATATAACTGTCAAGAAAATAGTAGAAATCACTTAAGAAATGTTCTGTATCACGTAAAACAATGTCATACTTGTTTAAAATAGGTCTTAAATGTCTTTCTACATATAAAGACACCAGTTTGGTTAGCCATCCACCTCCAACTACTATGGGTCTAAAAGCTGGAGTTACAAGATTTTTATGTATTTTCAGCAAACCATTCAGTGTGTGTGCAATAGGATGTTCTACTATAAGATACTGGAACAGATCTTTAGAAATAACTGTTTCCTCAAAGCAGTTAACAAGAGACTTGGTAAACCTTTCAATTAACTTTTCTACAGAATAAAGTTCTATACTAATATATGTTCTCTAAGCATGGTATTCATAGTAGTAACATAATACTCTTTATTTAACACAACAAAGGAATTGCCTTTATCAGCTAGTCATATTACAATGTCACTATATCTCTGTAAATTGTCAAGTGCTTGTCTCTCATTTTTATTTGTTATAAAATTTATTTTGTTTATATTCACTGTTAGTTTCAAAAAGATTATAAATCTGTTGTTCACATACATTTGAAAAAGCTTCCAGAGTAGAAGACAATGTTGGACAGAAAGCACTTGGCTTTTTATAGTTACATACACTTTCATGTGACACAGAAAAACCAAACTGCTCTTTAAGAGCTATTTTTCATATAAACAATTTCAGCTCTATAAAAGTAGCAACTAGATCAGCCCTTTGAGACAGAATAAAAGACAAACCTTTTTTAAGTAAAGAAAGTTCAGATTCTGTTAACTGTCTCTGTGATAAATTCCATACTAGTTGTTTGTTATATTTCATTGTTATCTGAGAAATTGCTGGGCTTTTGTATGGTCTGAAGAAGCAATTTTATCGCGAAAGCGCTCACCTGTGTTCGAATAAAAGCCTGTTTGGATTTTATACTGGTCTTTGCCATTTGCTTTTTATTGGTTTGCTGTGGTGCTGTGTTCTACGTTTTTGTTCATTTTATCTGGTTTGTGATTGAACATAGCTTTGTCATCAGCAGGACTTGTTTTACCATATTTCTTTGCTGTCTTGTGCTGTCTTGTGTTGTTGCTGACTGACATGGCTGAAAGTATCACCATAAATGCCGTGCCACAGGCTGATTCTATTGGCAACTTTAGTCAAAGGAGGGGGCTATAAAGCTTTTTATATGCAAGGTAATCCTTTGTTAACTGAGAATATGGATGTTTCTGCACACAGTTTAATAACTGAACATAATGAAAGTGCACACATGAAAGACTTGTTTAAACACTTGGAAAATCAGTTATATAAATTAAAGAGACTTCAGTGTCAGAGATTGCATTTTGAAGCCTGCTGTGTGCTGAAAGTTGTTCCTAGAGGGCTGAGGGTGTTAAATATGTCCTCATATGGCACAACTTATCCGGAACTTTTAGCAAAATGGCAAATAATTAATTTAGAGACAAGTTTTTCTTATATTAAGTTCCACATTGACTTTTTTGTACCTTTAGAGCAACACATTTGTGAAGACATTAACAAACTACAAAAAGAACTGTATAGCCTTAATACTAATGCACAAATTGATCTTCGCATGAGTTAGTTAACTGAACAATTATACCTGTATGAAACTAAGCTATTAGCTCCAAAAAAGGAAAAACTTCAGAGAGACATTGTTGATTTTCAACAACAAAATGTGTTTGCTTGGCCGAAAGAGCAGCGTAAAGAGTCAATACAATCTAGAATTTCTAAAGTTACTAACTT
The DNA here is from genome assembly GCF_019279795.1 of Protopterus annectens. NCBI lineage: Eukaryota > Metazoa > Chordata > Ceratodontiformes > Protopteridae > Protopterus > Protopterus annectens. Next base: position 950,631,222 of record NC_056737.1, on the reverse strand, counting down.
AGAGGAAATTTCCTCTATTATTCACGATAATGGTTCTGTTAATGCTTCAACAGTGGTGCAGTAAAGTGCTGTTTCTTCACCTAATGTTACACCCCTACTTACAGCACGCTTTTGGTAGTCCTTCCCACAACTGAGCAGCAACGTAGAAAGAACTGCTCTTTCTCCTGAACAGGTAGTATGGCCTAAAACACTAAACACTAACACTAGTGAATCTGTTTTTGGGGTCTTCCTTTACCTTGCAAATTCCAACGCAAGGAATACAAAGATGTGAACATCGAAGGAAAGAAATTCAAGAGAAAGAACTCCTTTCAGGATCGAAAACCACAAACTCTTAAGAAAATGTGGAATATAACAAACAACTAGTATGGAATTTATCACAGACAGTTAACAAAATCTGAACTTTCTTTACTTAAAAAAGGTTTGTCTTTTATTCCTTCTCAAAGGGCTGATCTAGCTGATACTATTATAGAGCTGAAATTGTTTGTACAAAAATAGCTCTTAAAGAGCAGTTTAGTTTTTCTGTGTCACATGAAAGTGTAGGTTACTATAAAAAGCCAAGTGCTTTCTGTCCAACATTGTCTTCTACCCTGAAATTTTTTTCAAATGTATGTGAACAACAGATTTATAATCTTTTTGAAACTAACAGTGAGTATAAACAAAATAAATTTTATAACTTAAATAAAAATGAGAGACAAGCACTTGAAAATTTACAGAGATATAGTGACATTGTAATACAACCAGCTGATAAAGGCAATTCCTTTGTTGTGTTAGATAAAGAGTATTATGTTACTACTATGAATACCATGCTTAGAGAACATATATTAGTATAGAACTTTATTCTGTAGAAAAGTTAATTGAAAGGTTCACCAAGTCTCTTGTTAACTGTTTTGAGGAAACAGTTATTTCTAAAGATCTGTTCCAGTATCATATAGTAGAGCATCCTATTGTACCCACAATGAATAATTTGCTGAAAATACATAAAAATTTTGTAACTCCAGCTTTTAGACCCATAGTAGTTGGAGGTGGATGGCTACCCGAACCGGCATCTTATATGTAGAAAGACATTTAAGACCTATTTTAGACAAGTATGCCATTGTTTTACATGATACAGAACATTTCTTAAGTGATTTCTACTCTTTTCTTGAGAGTTATATTGAAACTGGTACAAAAATTATGGTAACGTTAGACATCACATCTCTGTCTATGGTTATACCTAACCAAATGGGTCTTTCCTATGTAAAAAAATTTCTTAAAGGAGAAGGCTGTTACTGATGAACAAAATAGAGTTTATTTGTTATCTTATATAGCTGGTCCTAGAATACAATGTTTTTTTATTTGAGAAGGAATATTACTTGCAGACCTCTGGCATAGCTATGGGCACGTCCTGTGCCAATAGCTACGCCAATATGGTCATGACATACTGGGAAAATGCAAACGTCTTAAATGCTGAACAGTTTAATGTGCATGTAAAATTTTATCAGTGTTTTGTCGATGACATATATTTTTTGGAAAGGAGACCTTGAAAGTTTAAATAATTTTCTAAGTGCTATAAATACAAGTACCTCCTTTCTTAAGTTCATGATGAAACATTCTTGTACTCACATATATTTCCTTGATGTAACCCTGTATAAGGGTATAGATGGGAAGCTGCATACTAAGAGATATAGAAAATATACACATAGTTATCTTGAATGTAATAGAATGCATCCACCACATATTTTTGAAAATGTGGTAAGAGGTCACCTTTTAAGAGTTTCTAGACTTCATGACCAAGAACAAGAATTTGAAACAACTATGTGTTCCACTAGTTTGGAATTTATAGAATGTGGTTATAAACCTTTTGAAGTTAGTAAAGCATGTGAGAGGGTTAAGTCAGACAGACAAAGTAGCGGACTTCCATTTTTTTCATGTAAAGAAAACCTAAAAAGACTGCCCATAATAATTGTTATAGCAATGTAGCTTATTGTATGACTTTTAGTACTGACAGCATAGATATAAAAAATATTACCACAAAAATTGGTATATTTTATCTTCTGATCCTACTCTATGTGAGCTTGTCAGTGCAGTTCCAAACTTTGTTTATAAAAATAAAAAACTGTTGAAAAGACAGCTCTGTTTCCCTAATACAAGTAAGCTAAGGCAACCTAGTATTATAACAACTAGTTTTGTCACCTCTATCTGTGGCAAATGCACTTTTTTGTAAATACATTGACATATCTAATACATTTATTCAACCAGGCAATAATAATCATTATGTTTTCAAAGTTAAAGCTAATTGCGACACTAAAAACTTAGTTAACCAAGCACAGTGTGTAATCTGTTCAAAATTTTATACAGGAAAAACTAATAGGCGACTTCTTAAGGAACGAATTAGAGACCATTATTATTGTGCTAATAAGGGCCATGGTTATAGTGCCCTAGCTAAACACATTCTAGAGAAAGGCACCAATCATTGGTTCAAGTTTATGGCAGTAGAAGTAATTTGTGAAAGTTTTAGGTCAGGTGATATAACTAACGTCACAGAAGGGAAAGAATTAAGATGGATTCTTAAATTATCAGCACATAGAGGCGCAGGCTTAAATGAATCAGTACCTCTTAAGCCAGTTCTGAAAGAAAGAAAGCTTTTTTTAAAAAGGTGTCTTGCTATGTGTGTCTTTATGCCAATAGCCCTTTATGGTTGCTGCCTTAAAAGAAAGATGTGCCTTTAAAAATTTGATGGCTATTGTATCTGCATGTTTTTTATTGGTAGATGTTTAACTGATTGTATTTTAAATATCTGAGAAGTTGTTTTTTGTATGGTCTGAAGAAGCAATTTTATCATGAAAGTGCTCACCTGTGTTCGAATAAAAGTCTGTTTGGATTTTATACTGCTCTTTGCCATTTGCTTTTTATTGGTTTGCTGTGGTGCTGTGTTCTACATTTTTCATCATTTTATCTGGTTCGTGGTTGAACACAGCTTTGCGGTCAGCAGGTCTTATTTCACCATACTTAAGAGACTATGTAAGAAAGCTTAATTTTAAGCTTCTGTATAAAACGGCTTCTAAACCTGAAAATGATTTTACAAGCCTAGTTCGTTCAACCCAACTTTAAGGGCTGAGTTAGAAATGTTCTTAACTGTAACAGAAATTCAAATAATTTAATTTTTTGGCAACAAGCCTGCACATAAATATTACAATCTCTCCTGTTAAGAAAGAAGTGTATTTTATAGTTTAGTGAAGAACAAAAATATTGTTACCACAAAAGGAGATAAAGGTAATGCTATTGTGGTGCTGGCAGAGAGATGTATGATATAAAAATATCAGAGCTCCTCTCAGATGTCCATTTCTATAAATCAGTTTCCTTTTCTGAAATCAAAAAAAGCATTTTCACAGATTGACTTTTTATAGAGGACTGGTTATGTAGTGGTAGGATTATGTATGAACTAAGTAAATTTTTAAGAGTGAAGTATCCAAAAATCAGTAGGATCTTTTTCTTGCCAAAAATACACAAAAATCTAGACAATTCTCCTCTGAGACCTATTGTTGCCAGCGGCAAAAGTAAAATGGAGGCTATGGCAATGTCGTGGACAAGCATCTACAAAAAGTTGCAAAACTAAGTAACTCATATATTAGAGATACATTTGATTTTATGACCAAAATTAAGAATTTATGTATAAGTGAAGCAGATTTATTAGTCACTTTAGATATTAAGTCGTGGTACTTACGTATTATCGCAACCAGATTTCTAAGCTGGTGTAATACGTAAAGTTATAGCGAAACAAGTTCATCTTAAAGTGAAAAGTGTTGTGCATGCTCTAAATTACTATTGTGTCACATTGGTTCTGAAACAGGAACAGGAATAAAGGCTAAATTCATCTTCCTGGGTAGCATCCTTTAGCGCTATAACTCAATGCAAAATTTCAAAATAGCAGCTATTCAGGCTACCAGATTTACCATTTATAAATGTTTTCACGAGTTTCATACAGTGAGGTATGAGCCCACTTCCTTCCCTTCTTTACATGCTGTTAGCTGTATCAGTTATCTTTACTTACATTTACTCTGCACCTCAAATTCATCGTTAAAGCACAGGTTTCTCTCCATCTGCACCACATGTTTCTGCCTAGCTGTTCATGTTTATTTGGCCCTGTGGTATACTGTCTCCCTCTCTATAGAGCACAAGTTATCTGTCTCTTTGAAAACATTGATATGTAGCCCAGCCATTACAAATTCAGACTTCATATCCTTCAGAAAACACGTGTAAACAAAAGGTGTTATTGCATCAAGTTTGTAAGTTTATTACAGCAGCTTAAGGACACATTAACGGAATTGATATGTTTTATTCTGCTGCTGTCACTTGTTGTTTAGGACAGGCAGAACTTGTTCAGTAATATGGGTTCTGACCATTACTGTCATACAGGGTGCTGAATATTTCCTAAGGTCGGATTGGGAGTGCTGTACTTGAAAGCAGAACAGCAAAAACTAAAAAGGGTTACAAAAGCAACGGGGACTGAGCTAAATGGGAGAATGAGGACTGTAAAAGGGCTTTGCTGTAATAAAGCTGGCTGAAGCATTGTGAATTACACAGTAATGTTCTTCCCTCAATTATTTTAAACCAAGACAGGAGTTAGATTACAGTACAAAATAATACAACATAATTAAATGCTCATTTATGTCATATAGGTTACAACTTGCTGAGAAGTGACACAAAGGAAGCATTTCTACATGTCCAGCCATGGTTGCGATAATGCATAAGTACCTAAGTTGCTTTACACTGTGATCCCAAATAACGAGGGAATGGAAGTAAGACTGGAATTCATGAAATTGAAACTTTTCTCTTTGAATACTATGCAGTCGTTGATGGAAATGTTATACATCATTCTCAGTCATAATTATTTTGAGTATAATTCAGGTTTATATTGTCAAACCAGTGGTGTGGAAATGGGGGCTGCAATGGACCCAGTTATGTCAATATTTAATGCACAGTTAGGTAAAAGCCAGTCTGTTTGAAAGTGTGTGCCACAGCAAAATGTTATTGTACAAACATTTTATAGATGATGTGTTTTTGGTCTGGAGAGAGGATATCAATCTGCTCAATTATTTTTTGGCTTATGTGAACAATGTTAGCTCCTTCCTTAAATTTACATCAGAAGTAAGTGATCAAAAAATCAACTTTTTGGATGTTACTGTGTTAAAAAAAATGAAAAATTGTTGACTACGATTTTTAAAAAAGAAATTCAAAATAATGTATATTTCGAGTATAACAACATTCACTCTAAAAGAACTAAAAAAATGTGGTAAAAGGCCAACTGATGAGAGTTAATAGGCTTACTAACAAAGATCAAGATTTCATGGAAGAAGGAGCTATCTTATACAATAAATTATCAGTACAGGCTATCCAGTCAGGTTGATCAAAGATAAGTTCTCAGAAGTTTGTGATCTTGGAAGTGTGGCAAGACCACCCCAAAATCACAGAAGAATGTAGATTACAGTATAGCAATGCAAATTAGTAATAGTGTTGATGAAAAAGCTATTTAAAAAATCTAATAATAAACAATTAGAAATTTTTGAAAAGCTTCCCTGAAATAAAAGATGTAGTTGGAGATCATCCGGTAGTTGTTCAAGAAAGAGGTAAGAGCTTTAAATATTATTTTCAAAAAAAGTTAATCCTACCCAAAACAGAATGTAAAACGCCTGGTATGTATAAATGGTATAACTGCAATTATTATTAATATTAATATAAAGGGGTGGATGAAATTATTGAGAACAATATTAAGGTCAAGATTAGGGACAAAGACACATGCAAATCGAAGTTGGTGGTTTATTTAGTTACATGTAACTCTTGCACTTCCTTTTATGTAGGCCACACCACTAGAGAATTGCATAGAAGAGTGTATGAGCACAAGTGTGCAATATCAAAATGTGATGAAAGAAATGCACTTAGTAGGCATTATAAGAGTAGTTAGTGTAAAGTTGATTTTAAATTTAGAGTTTTGGATCAAATAGAAACTTTATGAAAGGATATTTGATGCAGAGGAAGAACTAAGTTATAGAGAGTATCTGTGTCAGGTTAAGTTGAATGCCAGCTATCCACCTGGCTTGAATAATAGAGAAGAATTTACAACATATCTAAGAAGGAAAGGACTAAAACATTAATTGACTAATTAGTCAGCTTATTGATGTGATCTTACTAGTATTTATTGGACTTGAATTATGAGCTTATTCAGTCTGAAGAAGTCTTGTGGAACAGGATGAAAGTACTTACTGAATGTTTTTATTTTATTATGGAATAAAGTGCCCTTTGTTTTATACAGGAGCTGTTTTTTATTTAGTTTTTATATCTCTAAGTTACAGCTTTTACCATTTTGTGGCTATTGAATCAAAGGTTTCTATACACCTGTTGCCACTGTCCCAGTCTTGCATACCTTTTCCGTCTCACACCACCCCACAATGTCTCCCAATAACCATTGTGGTCTTTTGATGGCCTGTGTTTAACAACCCCCACTTCTGACACACCTATCACCTGACATAGAACTCCATCCAGCTGTATCACCAGAATTCTAAAGTTTTGCATCCACAATGCATAGAGAAATTAGCCTATAATTTGCCAAGCCCTCTCTCTCAGGCTTTCCCATTGCACAGTACTACAATTTCTCTGTTTCACAGACTTAAGTACCATACCTCTTCTCCTATATCACTAAATAACTGGACCATTTCCTTTTTTACTGCCTCTTGCACCATTCATTGTGGTCATTTCATTTCATCTGCTCTTAGCCATCTCCATGGGTTCCATCTTCACTTACTCCTCTGTTCCATATTCCATTTTCATTTAAAGTTTTTATTTTCATTTAAGGCATTTGTGCCATAATTTTAATCCTAACTTAACACTAGATGGGGATACACAAATTGAATACCTATTTTGGGTCGGGGGTTTGGGGAGAGGTACTATTCCCAGATATGATGTTTGTATCCTCACAAGCATTTATCTTCCCAGTTTATTGTGAACTGGTGTTTCATTAGCTTTGAGCATTAAAAGTTGGACACAATATATTTCTTCCTTGAAATAAACAGGTAGGATTGAATTTAATTTCCATAAGCATGATTTTTCTTCAGGCCATCACTACATCAAAATTTTGGAAAAAGGTCTAAACGACACCTCAGGAAATCTATAACCCCATGGTTTCTGGATGCCTGGCAGAATCCCAGGCTAATTCAGTTATTACAGTGCATTCTTGGTCAGATAGGATGTGTTGAAAAGATGCAGGAAAAATAAAGCTGAAGAGTAAAACTGAATTTCATTTTTTTTTTTATTATAGTTTTTATTCATGCAATCACTACATGAAAAAGGCTGTTTAAAAACCTCTGAAATGTACCTCAGTATGGGTCTCTATCAGATGACTGAAACGCCATTTCCGTGAATATGAAATGATCGACACGTATTGCGCAAACTATGTAAACACCGAACGTCCAAAACAGCAAAATCCGAAATGTCGAAGTGTTTTGGTTGGCCTGTCTACAGTATAGCTCCGTAAGGTAAGTTTGTGACAGTTATGGACCTTAGGGTAGGGTGCGGGTTAAGGTAAGTGTATAGATAGATAATGTATGAAAGATTTAGTGTAGTGTTAGAAGTAGGGTTTTGTTAAATGTATTTATGTGTATTATTTATTTTGTTAGGGTATATCTCTGTAGGGGAAGTGTGTGGTAGTTACGGACCTTAGGGTTAGGGAGGGGTTAAGGATAGTGCATAGATAGTTGTGTATGTGGGGTTTAGTGTAGTGTTAGAAGTAGGGTTTTGTTAAATTTATTTATGTGTATTATTTATTTTGGTTGGGTATATCTCCTTAGGGGAAGTGTGCGGTAGTTACGGACCTTAGGGTTAGAGAGGGGTTAAGGATAGTGCATAGATAGTTGTGTATGTGGGGTTTAGTGTAGGGTTAGAAGTTGGGTTTTGGTGCTTTACTTTAGGGTTAGGAGTAGGGTTTGGTTAGTGTATGCATGTATGTGGTTTATTTATTTTGTTTGGGTAGGTAGTATGTAGTGGGTGGTGGAGTTGGCCGACTATGACAGTTCGATGTTTTAAATTTTGCGGATTAGTGCATTTGGTCTATTCACGGTTCGATTAATATATGCCACTCTTTTGGTATTCACTGAAATGGATTTTTGCGGAACTGATATAAACCCCCCTCAGTCCATCTAGAACCCCATGGCTTAATACAAGTATTTTTCACTACACCGATTTCAGTGGACTCTTGGTCAGTTATGATGTGCTGAAAGGGAGCAGGAGAATACAAAGTGTGAAAGTGCGACTAAACATCTTCCTTCGATCTTATCTTTTCTTCAGACAATCACAGGATGACAATGTTAAAAAAAATTCCAAAATGAACTACAGAGCAAGTAGAACCCTTTTGGCTTTTAGGGGCCTTGCAGCACCCAGACTCCCATCTTAATACATTTCTTTCCTCCACAGTTACCAAAGTACATTATTGCTTAGCTGAAACACATTGGATGAATGAATGAATGACTGCAGGGAAAAAAAAAAAACTGAAGAGTAAGACACACCGAGAAAAATGAAGGAAAAAAGACCTCTGAACAATGAGTAGGCCCAGATGGCTCAGTTGTGGGGGGGTTGTCATGGCACCTTTCCACCTATGACATCAGATTACCTAAGGCTGGCCCTGCAAAGGAACATGTACATTAGAAAACCCTTACTGTAACATACATTTAACACATGATTATCAGACACTAAACATAACACATACAATTTCCATATGAACAACCCTCCAGAAGCATTCGAACATAAATAATTGGAGAAGCTTATTTGCAATTTACCATACTCTCTACTAGCATTTTGCATAATAATAATAAATGCTGCCCAGGTACTAGGCTATTGACCCTAGGGCCTATATAAGCCTAGCCAAACAGTATCCTGGCTTTTGCCACTCAAGAATATTATTTTCCTATGCCCCTGTCGAGCAGAGCCACAGAAGTGATCTCCGGGGTGAATTTCCTATCTCCAATCCAATCATCAAGATTGTTCTTGAAGAGTGCTAATGAGGAGCTTTGTTTGATATAGATAGGTAGTTTGTTCCAGAGTATGGGAAGTCTCTGGGACAGGAATCTATCCCTCCAGCATGTTCTGTTTATTGTGGTGACAAGGTTAAGTCCCTAGAGCATGTAGCTCAGAAGAATTGAGATTTCTTTAAGTGGAGCATGTCCAACAGCTCTGGGTTTGACATAGCTTTGTATGTTAGGCAGAGATCGCCTTTGAGTAGGCGATATGCGACGGAGTAAAGCTAGAGTTTTTTGAGACGGTCTGCGTAGGGCATCTGTTTGAGGCTGGTAATCTTCTTTGTGAGGTATTTCTGCGGCCTTTCCAGTTGTTGCAGATGTCTTGTGAGGTATATACCAAAAGGGGTGTTGTACTCTATAATGGGTCTAATGAGTGACTAGTAGAGGGGAACAATGACCTCTTTTTTCCTGGATGATAGACCTTTTGCGATGAGGTGTGCCACATAGAAGGATTTCCTTCCTGACTACTGTGGCGATGTGATTATCAAAGGAGAGACTACTGTCTACCTGTGTCCCATGGTCTCTTATTACACTTTTGGTGTTAAGTAGACTACTGCCTATGTGGTAGTTCATGGGTACAGAGTTTTTACCAAAAGGGATTTGACACCAGGCATCTGCCTCAGGAAGACCATTTTGTAGGATGTCCACATTAGGAGTTTTGATTATGGCTCCTAGTTTGCAGTCATCTGCGAACTTCATTAGCCAAAGACTTTCTGTGTTAGCCTGTACTTCAGAGAAGTATATACCAAACAGGAGAGGACCCTGGACTGAACCCTGTAGTACTCCACTTGTCACTGGTCTGAAGTTGGATTTGGAGTCTGCTACTTTCACAGTGTGGGCTCTGTCAGTGAGCCAGTTGGCAACTCATCTTGTGACATAGGGATTTATACCTAGTTTAGTGAGTTTATCTATAATTCCAGAGTGGGGGATGGTGTTGAAAGCCTTGGCGAGATCTAGATAGGCTGTGTGAACCACCTTACCCTCATCTATGGCTTTGGTGACAGCTTCAAAGAAGTCTATCACGTTTAGGAGACATGATCTTCCTTTTACAAACCTGAACTGGGTGGGGTCCAGAGTTTGGAGATTACCAATGTCTTTGTTTATAAGTTCCATGATGATATGTTCCATAGCCTTGCAGAGCAGGCTCATCAGGATAATAGGGCGATAGTTCCTTGGGTCCATGGTGGCTCCCCCATGTCTGTAAATTCTACCTTTTGGCCACAAAAGGTGATTACTCTCCAGTTTATTAACTTCAGTTAAACAGTTTAAAAGTTTTATCTTATGCCATTTTCAGTGAAGTCCCCTTTTAAACTGGGACAGCATCTTATTTCCCATTATGGTCTTCATCTTTGCTTCCAGATGCTATTCCATCATTCGTTCTCTTTTACCATCAGCATCAATCATCTCCACACTCCTCACTGTACCCTACATTCAGTATAGACAAATTTAAAAAAAGAAAATTAAAGGAAAGGAAAACAAAAGAAAAGAAAAGGGACACAATTAAGTATCCAAGATTGGTCAACTAACTTGCTGTGTCCCTGTCTTTGCAAATTACTTGCTAAGATACCTGATTGTTTATAAAGTTGCTAGCCAATTGCATTTCTTCTCTATCATCTTTTGACTAAGTCCATTTTCCACTGCACCAGACCCTTCCCATTCTGGAACATTTCTCCATTTGACCATCATCTGCTCCTCTTTCATCCCCTCCTCCTCCACCAGTATCTCCTTCATGCTTTTCTCTCCCAAGTCAGCTCTACTGTTATTTAGTATCTCGAAGGGGGACCTGTCTCTAACTAATTATTCCCTTCCTGCCATACCTTTCAAATTCTTTTGCTCAAGAATAATGTGTGAACATGAACCCCAAATCAGGCACAGTTTATCAATGTTGTTCTACTTCACTTAAAAAGTTCATAGAACAATTAATTTTACATTAATGTTCATTTTTAACAATTAATAATGATAAAACTCTTATGTATGATATTATTGTCTGACTGTAGCCCTCAGTGATTTACCATAAAATTCAAAAAAGTTACAAGGGACATAGAAAATATATATGGTAAAATCAGGGATGTTCTGCAAAATGAAGGACCGCTGAGGGGGATGCTTCTAGCCCCTTTTTCCACCCTGGTCAGGATTCAGGACATCATGTTACTGGATCCCACTGAGGTAACAGGGATATTTTTTGGTGCTGTTCCACAGTTGTCCCTCTCCATAGATCCCATACTTCTGACCATGCTGGACTTTCTCCAGGTGCTACCATGTACTTCCACATCCCCCTTCATGTATTTGAATTACTTGTATCCATCACACAGTCAACTTCCTTCATCTAAGTTTGCCTCTTGTCAATTCTTTGAACTATAACTTTCTCCAAAGAATGGCAGAAGTAAAGTCATTCCTGTCAATTTGCTATTAATATGACAAGATTCACAAAACACACTACCCTTGCTTGTTTAATATGCCTCACTGTTGGTACCAGAATAACCTGCTGCTAGGAAAGTGCTGATGAAAAATCATCTACCGGTTTGACTCTTGTTCCATCTAGTATCTATCCTTTTTGCATTGTAGCTTGCCTGAGCATCCGTTCCCTGGTCAGATGACTGTGGGACATTAGTAGGATTTGCATTGTAGCTTGCCTGAGCATCCGTTCCCTGGTCAGATGACTGTGGGACATTAGTAGGATGGGTCCACTTTTCTTGCTGGTGCTGACCTGTCACCATTCTCCTCACTCCATGTGCTGTGTCAATTTTGCCACTTCCTTTAATCATGTCTGATGTCCAGTCTTGATAAACAACAGCATTTTGTCCTTCTTCTACATTTTCTGCAAGGCTGATCATAGATATATTGTCAGGTTTACAGCTGCAATTTGAGTGCATGCACCTCTTCCCCATGTTTGTCTAACAGCACCTCTACTTTCAACAATCTAGGCCCGTCTGCAAATCTTCTGCTTCACCTTCACTCATTGTAACTGAACATAGCCTTTGCTTGCAGGTCTTCAAGTCCATCTTCCTTATTATGATTATGTTGAATTTATCCTCCATCCTGCATCTGAATCGCTTTGGATTTCAGTAGCGCATGCTACTCCACTTCCTCTATTGCGTCACCACTCAACCAAAGCGTTATCTTGAATTAAATTGTTATCTTTCTCAATTTCCTTCCTACTAAAGCCTGAGCTCTGTGACTAGGGTTGCCAGGCTCACAGTGGGTCTGAGGAGCACTCCATATGTGGTGCATCTGCTTTTATAAAAACTGGGATAAAGCTGGCAGTGATTAGGAGTGGCATAAAGCATCTGATGTTCCTCGCTCGTCATTCATTCATTCAGGTGTAAGCAAGACCAAACAATATTTTGTAAGGCTATATTGGCAAGAAATTTAATTATATATACCTAAAATATTCAACTTGTTCAATAGAAAAAGTTTAATGTTACCACAATTTTAGAGATACCTGGGTTGTTGTAAGAATGAAGACAAATATTTCTGGACACAAACTATTTCTAAAATATTGTATAAGAATCGCTCATCAAAATATATATGCGCACACACATAAAGTAGCACCATCCGTCTCATTTTATCATATGTTTTTATTCCTATCTGGAATAATGATTAAGAAACCTTGTTCAACTTTTCTTTTTATATGCCAGTGCCACATCATCCAGCATTTAGTTACATTTTATCATCTTCTGTGAATTACTACACACTCACATTGGAGCATCCCGTGAATATAAACATATTTAGCCTGCTGTATGCCATTAGTAGGAATGTATGTAGTCTGCTATATGGGAATAATACTATATTTATAATGTGGCTTGGTCATACACTATTTTAAGTATGAAAGTGTCCCTTGAATTCCTGAAGGCTAGCCCCTAATAGAGATGTCAAATATCATGTTTGTCCATGTCCTGAAATTCCTATAAGGCCTCTTTTACTCATTTTTGAGGGTGTAAGCTATGAAAGACTGTTTAATATTCCTGTTATTTATTTTCAAAATTCATAAATTTTGTTTCCAAAGATGTAGCACATGCCAGCTGTTGGATATATAACCAAGAGGTATGAGAGAGTGTGTGTGTGTGTGTGTGTGTGTGTGTGTGTGTGTGTGTGTGTGTGTGTGTGTGTGTGTGTGTGTGTGTGTGTGTGTGTGTGTGTCTGCATCTGTAAGTGTTGCCCATATGCTTGTATGTATTGTGTCTGTCTCTGTGTGGTTCTACATGCGTGTTTGTATGCCTATGCGTGTGTGCATGTGTGTGCATATGTGCGCATGTGTGCCTGTGGGCATACATGCTGAAGGATCACATGTCATCAGGCATCACTGCAAAGAATTTCAATAGAAGCAAAATAAAATAATACCTAACAAAATAATGTTTTTCACTTCATGCTAGGCATGCTAAAGCTATCCTGCCGACATTCAAAGCGGCAATACTATTGAATTTCACAACAGCAGTACATTTGCAAGCATACCAATCTTACATTTGTTTCAGTTTTCCAGATCTTTGTTTAAACTCCCATCTCATATTTTTGAACTGTGGCCACTTCTATTTTCCAATAGGAATAAATGCACTCATGTGTTTAAATTAAAGAAACGCTCACTAAGTGCACTTAATCAAGTGTTATCATGGGACATAATTAAGATCTGTTTTAATCTACAAATTAGAGCTTTAATACATGCAGATTTTTCACTGAAAGGGTGTAAATGACTAATAAACCCCATTTTCACTTTATGAAAGAAAATATTGCCCTGTCTTTGTGTTGTACCATTACTGTCTCTATCTAAGATATACAGACATCTCTTATCTTACAATATTTGCAAAAAGTGCTTTATGTGCATGCTAAGTCACAGAATCATTCCTGTAAATGTTCTTTGTTACCTGCTTGAAGGCAATAATTGCAAATAATTAAAATGCTATATTTTTTCAAGAATTCTGCCCAAGCTGCTAGGTTTGACTGACCCCTTTCTCCTTGCTGGTTGTTGCACAATCTTCTTTCCTTCTATTAATTCACAACTGCCTTTCCATTGTAACCTCTCTGTTTGACTGTGTTTTCTTAGCTACACCACCCTTCTCTGTACTGCACCCAGCTCCACACCTACACTCCTTTCATCTGTGTCCTCTTCTTCTTCACTGGACAAACATCCTCTTGTGATGCAGTATGCATACATGCTTTCATAAGTCATTCCAATAGCAAACAATGTTGACATTCTCTTTACTTAGTGCAATTTATCTTACTTCATAAGCATCCCTAGGTGACCCTGACAATCGCCTTATTTGCCATAAAAGGGCTAACAAATTAGAATTTACTTAGCGCAATTCACTGTCATTACAGCTGACAGGCAGTACATAATAACAAATGTGTTTACTTATTTATTTATTTATTTATTGACATTTGTTAACCGGGTTTGTCCAACTGGGCTTGTGGCCCATTTTCAGTGGAGACCCGAGGAGAAAAGATCCAGTAGTACATTTTAAACAAGTACAATTTTAAACAATATTGATATAATAGCAGTTATAGCAAAAAGATTCACATATGTTGGGTTACATACATAAAGTTAAAGTTGCATTAAAAAGAAGCTAAGTAACAATTTTCCACTGATATAGTTCAATAGGTCAACAATAAAAAATGTTTGTTTGTATAAAATTATGCAGATGCATAGTAGACACATTGGAGAGAGAGGTGTAATGAGGTACTAAGTATGAACCTTATGAGGGTACATAAAGGGAAGGTAGACTAGGTAGGATTATGGCAAGGGCAGATTCTGGAATTGAGAAAATAAGCTTTTAGTTCATTTTTAAAGTGTGAGGTGTGGGAGACTGAACGTAAGTCAAGGGGAAGTTTGTTCCAAGCACGGGCAAGGGAGTGTTTGTAGAGTAGTTTGCCTACTGACCTTTTTGGGTGGTAGATATCAAGTAATTGTTGGTTAGAAGTATGGAGGGTCCAGGATGGGATGTAGATGGAGACTAAGGAAGATAGAGATGGACAGAAGGAGGGTTTATAAAGAATAGAGTGTAGCAAATGGAATTGATAAGATAGCAGAAATTGGGGAAGTTCAAGCCATTGAAGAGAGTTTTAAAAAATGCAGTGGTGTGAGTTGTATGGGGAGTTAGTAATGAATCTGGCTATTTTATGGTAAGTCTGTTGGAGTTTGTTTAGAGTGGAGGCCTGGATATTGATAAGAACTGGGGCGGCATATAAGAGGGAGGGGAGGAGGAGTGCCTGGCCCAAATCATTTTCTTACCAACTTTCCCCTTACATTTTGAGCATTACATGGAATTAATAATGTATAATAAAGGCATTTATGAGAGGGATTATGCCTTAAATAGCGCAAAACAAAGAAAAGCATTTGCATACCAGCACTACTGGTCATCCTTCAAGTTATTCAAGTGTATTCAACGGATTGGTAACAATCTGACCATGCTCTTATTCATGGCCAAACCTATCGGACCATTAATACATCTAGTATGCTTTTCATAGCTTTATAATCCATGCATAACAATCCTACTTGTTTGTCACCCATGACTTATTCTGTAAGGAATGTAGTATTTCATAGTGTGACCTTGTTAGATCCAGACCTTCACAATGGCAACATGTGATATAGGACACTTTACTGAAGGATTATGAATTAAATGCCTCCCTTCATGAATGACCACACATATAGAAAGCATCACTAAGTGACCACCCACAAAACAACTGTACACATAACCTCTCCCAAAGCACAAAACAAAAAACAAAGCAAACATTTCCCCTGCTACTTATATAGACAGTAGCTCCAAGATCACACCAGCAAAAAGAAAGTGAAACTGTACTATGTAATACTGGCTCTTTCCTCTTCTCTGTGTTTATATGATCACCCGCTCAGCCATGTGCAATACATAATGGTACTGCTGAGTGACCGGTATACTCAGCTACTGACAGTGTTCTGTGAATTGTGCCTGTGATGAGTAGACCTAAGACAGTGTAGATTCACTGATTGTTAGACTGAAATCTTGAAGATTCGTTGATGAGTCCCGTTACAGTGTGATCTGTTGTAACATGGAGGAAAGAGACAATGTCATAGAGGTCATCACAGACATCACAAACCAGCTAGAACAGTCCTAATCATCTTGCTACTGTGCAATTGAAGGAAAGAGATCATGACATCATCCTACAAAGAGCTGAGAACCCATATGTCCACTATCCAATACTAGTGACAATACAGATCCAGTCATTCTGTTCATCACTGTGCACTCTGCATGCACTGACTCAAGTGTTACTACCCCACTAGCATCCTGTGGAAAAGCACTGTGGCCTGCACAGTATGGCCTTGCTTATCTGACTAGGCCTGCAGCATCATATGCCATTGCCAAAAAGTGGTTACCAGCACTGAACACAAATATCAGACTGTAGCACCTATGGAGTAGCTGGTATATTCATCATAAGCATCAGAAACTGCATTACAATGCATTTTTATTTATTTGTTTGTTTGCTTGTTTAGTTAGTTAGTTAGTTAGTTAGTTAGTTAGTTAGTTAGTTAGTTAGTTAGTTAGTTAGTTAGTTAGTTAGCTATATTTGTTCACCAGGGTAGTGCACTGATCAATACTGACCAAGTTCAGGCTCAGCATCATAGTAGTGACATTTAAAAGAAGTGATATATAGGCGAGTAGCATATAGAGTAATGCTTGGTGGCACAGTTTTGCAATTAAAATTTTGCCTTACAGGGATTGATTTTCCAGTTCTGTTCCTTATTAAAGTGCCTCATACCTGAAGTCTGCCAATCCCCTCTCCCCTGTGCCTGCATCATATCTCTGCCAGGTAATTCTATCTTTCCTCACATCTGAACAATACGTGGTACATGATGAAATGGCATAAGTGTATATACACACACACACACACACACACACACACACACACACACACACACACACACACACATATGTGTGTGTGTGTGTGTGTGTGTGTGTGTGTGTGTGTGTGTGTGTGTGTGTGTTTGTCCTGCAATAGACAGGTCATCCGTCTAGGATTTGCTGTCTGCCTAATCTTTGTCCTGCAATAGACAGGTCATCCATCTAGGATTTGCTGTCTACCTAATGTTTGCTGACTGTATGTCAGAACAGGCTGTGGCTCACCTGTGATCCTGAAAAGGATAAAGTAGAAATCAGAAAATGAATAACTCAATGAGTTCAGAGTTTATTGGTTTTATGTAACTGAGAATGTATTCTGATATTTATAACCAGGCATCAAGTCACTAAAAACACCTTAATTTGGTTGAAACACAAATAATTAGAGTATATTGTGAAAATTAAAAACAGCAACCCTGAGCAGATTAACAGCCATGCCCCAAATCACAAAATCAAAGGTAAACGCAATATATATGGGCATTTTAGAATAGCCAATGAACCTCCATGTTTTGGGGAGGTGAGAAGAAACCAGAGTACCAGAAGAAATCCCCCAAAGACACAGGAAGAACATATATTCTCTACACAATCACTGACCAAGGATCAAGACAGAATAGCTTTCTCTAGATGGCAAACAGATGGTAACCGCTGTGTCCCTGTGATGTGATTAGAAATGAGGTCCCAGGTTTAGAATTATGCCGTGGTGGTACAGCGGTAGCATTGTTGCCTCACAGCAAGAGGTTCTCCTGTTTGAGTCTCGGCTAGAGTGCCTTCTGTGTGGAGTCTGCATGTCCTCCCCGCAGTCGAGTGGCCTCCAAAAGACATGTGACATGTGAATGGGCGTGCCTTCGCTGAAGGTTGGGCGTCAGGCTGGCAACTTGGCACCATAAAAATCAACTTCCAATCATTAGCGGACTGGAGTTCCACTGTGGCGACCCCTAACCAGGGAAAGCCGAAAAGACAAACAAAAACTTGGGCAATGAGAGACTCTTCATTAAAATCATTCAGTTTGGATGAAGTTGCACATAGAAAAATGACAGACTTGCTGGAGATAATGAAGTGAAAGCAGTAAATAAATAAATAGATTAATTAATTAATTAATTAATTAGTTAATTACTTACTTTCCAAAACACAAGATAAAGTGGAAGACAATGTAAATACATTCAAATAACTCGGATATATCAATAATTTAGAAGAGATCAGCATATTATGCAATAAATAATATTCAAGAGGAGCATCTGTGGCAAAAAGTTGTAAATATGACAGGAGACTCGAAATAAACATGATGAAATATTTTTCCACGTAAAGGGTAGACAGCAGGGGAGTTATAGAATAAACAAAGTACTCCAATACAAATGAGGTTAACACCTGGAGATTTCAGAAATAACATTTAAGGATGAAAAGCCAAAAATTAAAAGGACTTTATAGACAGAGATGGATGGTAAGATGTGGGTTTAACGTGTGCATTTTGTTTCACTTCTGATGAAAAAAAGGCGCTCACATCTGGCTATCAGTTTTCGTAAGGTCATTGTCTTCTTCTTCTTTCCCGCGACAGCCTGGTTTCCTTCTCTCCTCTAGATGGATCTCCAGTTTTGCTAGAGAGTGCATAACAGACATTTTCACCTTGAGAACTGACACCAAGGGCTGTGTAGGTAACACAAGTAAATGAGGAACCATCTTTGTCAACATAACATACAACAAGTAAGTATAAAGGAGAGCAGAGAAAACAGAGAAAACAAAAATAAAATTAGCTTTTTCTTTAGAATGTGTACATGGGCAGCAAAGTGCTAGCAGGAATCCCATCTATCAAAGAAAGTTCATTCCTTTACACCTGATGCAGTGCCACGGTTTTCTGCTGTATGATTTATACACTTGGTAGAGTACACATTCAAAGTCAATGCTCGAGTTGTAGCATGGAAGATGGTCAGGTGGTTGTTAATCAGCTGGGTGAATTAGTATTTTCAGTCATTTAACTGAAAATGCAGATTCCTCTAAGTGGATTATAGCAAAGGGTATCTCTCTTTTTCCCCATATTGCAACAGTTTTGGAGCTGCTTATAACAGTAGTAGTTGTGAAGAGTGCAGAACCCCCTAGTGTGTGAAGTTGGCGCCTACACCACCCTCAAAAAACATAATCAAATTCAGTTTTGCTGGCTTCTTTGTCAACTGAGACATCATCTAGTGGTTAAGTTTTTGTAAACTGGCATTCAATTTTTAATAGCAGAGATTAAAAACTGATGTCTCTGAAAATATTTTATATCATATATGCCAATGCATGTAGATCCAACTGAAGGGCTCATGCCAGTTCGAAAGCCCAAGTAACTGCAAAATGTATGTTGGTCCAATAAAAAAGTATCACACCATGCCTGTGTTCCAGTCTCTTTATATATGACAATAAAGTCACTCAGACAATAGTTTACTGGTAACATTGAGTTAACAACTAAATGTTTACAAAACATGCAAAGGTTTTAATGATTTCTTACTCAAAACTACATGAAGACACAGATATAGTGAGCAACTCTTATGAAAACAACATATGATTAGACATGAAGTATGTCACTTGAATGGATTTATTGCAATTAATCACAGCTCATTACTTGACATGCAATTAATTACCATGAAAACACCTAAAGCTATAAAAAATTATGCCCTCAGGTAGTACACTTAAAACATTGTACAACACTCATAAACAATATTTTTGTAAGAGGGATAGGCCTCCTAACCCCACCCCAACTCCCCAGTCTCTAGATATTGCCACCTCATGATGACAGGAAAAAGGTATAAAACAAAAATAAGGCTCATCTATTTAATTTTTATGGGCTGTTTAAAGTACACTGCTGTATCTGTATCTTTAAGTTTGTTTGTATTTCATTTGGGACACTCTTTTACTCTGCTTTTACATCAGGAGGTCTGGGAGGCAGTAGGTGTTTACCTGGTCTCCCTGAGCCGAGAAGCACACAAAAAGCTGTAAGTGTAGTTTTCGTATTGGCCTGAGGGCTCAGTCAGTTTTCTATATTTCCAGTGCTGGTATAAATTTGGCACATTTGCACGGAGCTGTTTGCTGTACCAGTGCCTTGTAAAGACACAAACATCAGGAAACATTTGCTTATTTTCATTATAATGTGAACGTTTACTGTTCTAGTTACCTTATTATAGCATCCAGCACTATTGCTGTTCAGAGAGCACCTGATTTGGCACTGGACAGCATCACTGGTTAGGTTAGCTCCAGATTACACCACGTAAGTGCACCTCCGTCATTAGCTTATAAGCACCCTCCACTCCTATCCTTTCAAGTACACATTAAGACCTCCTACCATGCATGGGCACTTTCTTGCTATCTCTGCATCCAGCTTGGTGGACATGAGTTTCCTGAGGCAATATAACAACTGCCTTATGTGCACTGACAGCTACTTAATTCTCGAACAGACAAATACAGTAGTTACACATTGATATCAGAAGCTAGATTCTCACATACAGACACAAAAAGCAATAAACATGTTGTCAGCAGCTCACACAGATCACACACCACACCCACAAAGGACCATACACATAGATTCACATGTAACTTACCCAAACCTCAAAGGCCTCTTAGGCACAGTCCTCAGAAACTCTGCATGTACACAAACAAGACAATTCCCATCCCAACACATAAAGTCATGTCTCATTGTGCCTCATCTAGCAAGCCCATAAGGTGAAACACTCCACAACTCAGTATTCTGTTCAGAGGTGACTCCATTGTGAGACACACTGATGACCTTCTTACCAGACTGGAAAAAGGGAAGGTTACAGTTAGTTCCCTGTCAGGGGCCCAGGATTCAACAGATCACACAAGAACTCAGATCACTTACCCCTAGGTACTAGTATGGCTCATTTATAGTCCACATGGGCATGAATGACCTGAGACATACCTCCTTGGAGTATATGAAGATAGTCATGACTTGAGCTCTCAGAATATGTGTCACAGTTAGGTAAGAGCCTAGCACTGAGCAGCATTCTATCATATCCATGATGATGCCACAATGCCAGCAGAAAATGATTGATTTTAACAATTGGCTTAGCTACTGGTGTCATTCTAAAGGTGTCCAATACTTGTCAGCCTGGGAAGACATGGCTGCTTTGCCAGTGATGGCCTTAACCTGTCACCTCTAAGCTTTCAGATACTGGCCAAAACATTATGAACCCATATAATGCCTTTCTTGGGCATTGCCACAAAGATAAACCTTTCAGCATAACAAAAAGCTACTCAGGACAAGCTAAAGGTGTTACTGCTCAATTTTAGGAGCCTCAAGAAACTGCACTCCCTGGAAGCCCTCCTCAGCCTGGAGAATGCTGACATCTGTGCAGTTACTGAAACATGATTCAAAGCCATAAAAGCACACTGCTGTGCAGGGATATAATGCCTTTCATACATTCTGACCACCCACTGAACATGAAAGAGCTAAAATGTGGAGGTGTATCTATCTACATAAAGGATAAACACACCTCAAGGCTGGTCAAACAATATGACATGCTTGAGCTACTCCATATCCAACTAACCATGGGAAAAATCCATTACCATATTCATGCTAGCTACATGACCCCCACTATGAACCAGAAACCCATACATCATACCTGAAGTTATTAGAATCATTCACCATCAAGCCCAATACTATACACATGGGTGATTTTAACTACATGACCACTAACATGCAGGTCCAAAGATTTCTTGACTTCATAAATGTAAATGACCTGGAACAGCTAGACAGCACTCCCACTAGGGAAACACATATCCTAGATTTGGTACTCACAAATATGTGAGATTGCTGCACCCCCCCCCCATGTCATGTCATCACTAGTAATATCAGATCACAAAGAGGTCTTCCTTGAAATAAAGGTAAAACTAGTCCCCCCACCTAACGCCAGAAACTTTTAGTACTTTTCTAAGGAAAATTATCTCCTATTAAGGGATGGCATAGCTACTTTTCAAGCTCCCCTAAACGCAGAAAACACAGAAACCTATGCAGAGGCATACAAAAAGCCCTCTATGACCATATAAACAACTGCATAAAAGCAGCAGTACCAGACTAAAATAAACCATGTTAAACCACAAAAACAAGCCACCCTGGTAGACCCCTAATATTAATATGTTGTACAACAAAAGAAAGAAAGTCCTACTGAGAAGTAAGGGAATGTACACAGCAGATAAATAAGGCCCTCGTTAGTCTAAACAAGAGACTCAGGATACTAGTCAAGTCTCTGAAAGCAGGATTTAAGGTAAAAATAGCCTTCAAAGCTAAGGATAACCATAATACATTTGTCATTTATGTCCGCAATCTTAACAGCAACACCCAATAATGTGCAAAATTAGTTGCAGATGGTATCACCTATACTCAGCTGGAAGACCTAGCAAATCTGCTGGCTGAAAAATTCAACTGAAATTTTACCTCTCCATCAACCTAAATTATCCCCCAAAGAATACCCACCACCACTCCACCACCAATTGTCACCAAAGAACATGTTGCCACTGTGCTTTCTAAAGCTAAAAACACTGCTTCAGTGGGGCCTGACAGTATACTAAGCAATAGTATATACTTGTAAACAGCTTAAATTAGGACTTATCAGGCTTATTAGGATCTCTATTTAACCACAGCCTCTGGACTTGCTTTGTCCCGACAGAGTGCAGGACAGCAACAATCATCCCTCTGCATAAAGGGGGACCATCTACTGACCCAGGAAATATCAAATCCATACATTTGACTTGTCTTACATGTAAGGCCATGGAAAGAATAATCATGGACCAATTAAATAATGGCATAGGAGACCTCCAAACACTGGACCCAACCAAATTTGGCTTTGTTAAATGCTGGTCATGCCTACTAAATCTGGTGGATTTCTTTGAGAACATCACTAAAGCCATTGATGAGGGTAAAACAGTACATACTGCCTACCTCAAACTGGTCAGGGTATTTGATACAATTCTCCACTCAGGCATTATAAATACATACACAAAACCAGGGAAAATCCCTATGCCACCAAATGGATAGCCAATTGGTGCATGGACAGAACACATGTGGTTAATGTGGTGGAATCTAGGTCCAGCAAGAAGCCAGTTGCTAGTGGTGTGTCACAGGGCTGGGATCACTCCTGTGCATAATATACTTCTCCTTTGTCATAGCAAATGTGGAAGGACTCTGGATAACAAATCTTACTGATGACTGCAAGTTGGGGGAAATCACTGAATCATCTAAAGATGTAAATATCCTCCAGGAGGGTCTAGATCCGACAAATGATTGGTGCCATAGCCATGGCCTAAAGCTAAATACAAAAAATGCATTATCATACCTTTTGGGAAGTCAAATACCCCTGCAAATTACAACAACAATAGCATGCCACTTAGAGTGGGCTCAGAAGTAAGAGATCTAGGTACACATATAGATAGTAGCCTGAACTTTGACTGCCATGTGCCCACAGTGGTGAGGAAATCCTTTTATGTGGCACAACCTATAAGTAAATGTATGGCATCCAGATCCATGGAAATTATAGTCCCGTTGTACTCATCTCTCATTAGACCAAAAACAGAGCACAGTGCACCATTTTGCATGTACTTGACTAGGCACTTACATCAGCTGGAGTGACCTCAAAGATTCCTCACAAAGAAAATACAGGGTTTAAACAACTTGAACTATGTGGATATACTAAAAGCCCTATCTCTTTACTCTGCCTCCTGATTATTAAGGGGTGTCCTATGCCTGACCTACAAGGCACTCACAAATCCAAATGAAAAAATAAGACTAACTTCTGAAAAGTAGATAGGTAGTGATAGGTGCCTCCAAAACCACACCGCAAACACAACAAAGTCTTAAGTTTAAAATTGGATCCAAGTAAATAAAAAAAAAAACTTGTTTGTATAAAAAAAAAATTTTGGATTTTTATTTACTTGGATCCAATTTTAAACTCAAGACTTTGTTGTGTTTGCTGTGTGGTTTTTGGAGGCACCCATCACTCACAAAGCCGGCCTTGATGGAGCTGCTACACATCTGCAAGTCAAACAGCATGTGGGTCACGCAATCTAGGATTCTAAACTTAGCGACTCTAGCAAAACATGCTTGAGAGACAGATATGTGTCTCAGAGATCGCCCCTTCTTTGGAAAAGGCTTACTATTCATGTTAAGTAGAGACTTTCCCTGGCCCTCTTCAAACACAGTTTGGATCAATGGATGGCAAATCACAAATTCACAGCTGGGGTAGTGCCTATGCCCCTTATGGACAGGGGCAATCTGTAATACACTCAATACACAGGTGCAAATCCATGCCATTCTCATACCCCTAGGGGACATATATTTGGTAAAATCGGGTTATACTGGCTAGGCTTGTAAGGGCCATTAAGCAATTAGCCCAGTAATCTCCTATGAACCTATTTATCAGCAAATCAAATATTTTTGAAGGATAGAGCAAAATTAGAGATAGTTGAGAGGCATAGGGTTGCAATGCCTTACACTGCACAATTTGTTTTATTTATTTAATCAAATTAGACATCTAAAATGCACTTAGTCAAGAAAGTAGCTATAAATGCTGGATACATTTGCGTGTGTGTGTGTGTGTGTGTGTGTGTGTGTGTGTGTGTGTGTGTGTGTGTGTGTGTGTGTGTGTATATATATATATATATATATATATATATATACATACATACATACAATAAATACTTACATATTTTGGATGCAAAATACTTCCTCCAACAACAATTATGCATACTTCAGAAAGTTTGAAACAGTAGACGGCAGAACTATTTTACATCACAAATATAAAAATTTTATGTACTAATAAAAATGCAAAACAATTTAATATATAGCCAATTTTCTAAATGCAATAATGCCCTCTAGGGTGGGTGTTATCTAGTAAATAAAGTAACTTGTAGAAATGATGAGGCCTGACAATATGGCTCTCTGCCTATGGCCATCAGGTCGCACAACATGATCCATTATTCCCTGAATATGCCAACCCTGTCAGGCATTATTGCTTGCATAATTCATGTACTCTATATAATGAGCACAAACTGATGTAGCTATAGTAAAAGACAAACTGAAACAGTACAGTGACCTAAGAAATGC
This sequence comes from Protopterus annectens, assembly GCF_019279795.1. Classification (NCBI taxonomy): domain Eukaryota; kingdom Metazoa; phylum Chordata; order Ceratodontiformes; family Protopteridae; genus Protopterus; species Protopterus annectens. The sequence continues at coordinate 950,606,233 of NC_056737.1, read as the reverse complement.
CTGCACTACAGTTGTCATTCAGTTTCTGCTAAGAAATGCCAATGAAATGATGATGATGATGTAACTGAGTTGAAACATAGAGCCGGAGAATGTAAATTTGATGAGTTGCATATTTTACTCAGAAATAGAACTGTCTGTGGCATAAAAATGATAATTTCAGAAATAAACATTTGACTTTACATTGAATAAAGTTGCAAATGTGTATAGAGCTAATGAGTTAACAAGTACACAAATAAAGAGATATAAAACTACCATAAACTGAGAAATAAAAACAAAAAACACCAAAGGCCAGTGAACCAAATTTTAAGTACATACACATACATGTACATATTATAAGTACATACACTCTATTGCCTCGTCTTGGAAAAGCCTCCAAGGCTATTCTGAGCCGAGGCACTAGAGTATATGTACTTATAATAAATTTGGTTCACTGGCTTTTGTTGTTTTTTGTTTTATAGAAATGAAGAGAGCTTGCAAATGAAATGGAGATGTGAAAAATTAAATGACCCAAGAAAAATTCAGTTTGATCCAAAGAATGGAAGAGGATTAGTAGTCCAAATGGAAAGACCATCATATACACAAACATCGATAAGGAGTATTGGTATGGAGCAGTACATATTCCGGTTTATTCCAAACATATTAGACGCTTCTACACCCTTATGAAGATTGCCTGAGAGAAATATAAAGTGCATAGGGAACAGGAAGTGGAGAAAAGTTTCAAAATGCTTAAAAACTCAGTGGTATTCTCTCCAACTCTTCATTATTATGATGTCATAAAAGCAGTTATGTTCCAAGTGCATGCCACTCAATTTGTTGTAGCAGTATGCAGAGAACAATTGCCTGTGGTTCTGCAGCGTTGATTTAGTTACAAATAAGATATATACAGGCTGTGAAAGGGCTATAAGTTATTGTGTGTGGCTGTAGAGGTCTATGAGTATATATATATATATATATATATATATATATATATATATATATATATATATATCTAGCCCTAACCCAAACCCTAACCTAAGGGTCCGACACTACACCACACTCTCCCCCCCCTGCACCCTAACCCTAACTCACCACTACCCCCACCTCCCGAACTACTGCTACACTCTACCCACCTAACCTACCCCTACCACCCCTAACTCTATATATATATATATATATATATATATATATATATATATATATATATATGTATGACAAGCAAGTGTGTTTTATATAGATATATATATATATATATATATATATATATATATATATATATATATATATATATATATATATACACATGTTGTTGAGTCTTTTGGCTTTTCCCGGTTAGGGGTCGCCACAGCGGAACTCCGGTCCGCTAATGATTGGCAGTAGATTTTTACATACCGAGTTGCCAGCTCTGACGCACAACCTTCAACAAAGGCACACCCATTCATGCATGTCTCCACACAGAAGACATTCTAGCTGAGAATCGAACAGGACAACGTCTTACTGTGAGGTGACAATGCTACCATATAGATATATTTAGATAGATATAAATTTAGATAGACATACAGTTTATAAATACACATACACCTCTGTGTGTGTGTGTGTGTGTGTGTGTGTGTGTGTGTGTGTGTGTGTGTGTGTGTGTGTGTGTGTGTGTGTGTGTGTGTGTTTGGTGCACGAGTGTGTGTGTGTGCACACATAACAATACATACATTGTGATTAAACTATGTGCAAGGTCTGTTGTTTAAATCAAACAGAATAATTATGACTGATCAACTTTGTGAAGAAAAATTTGGAGAAAACCATAATGTACATCTTGAAAGTATCCAGAGTAAGAAAAGAGAATGATATGTTATGTTTTGGCCTGGGACATCACATTAGGCTAAAATGATGGTAAAGAATTATCAAGTAAGCAACAGTGTTTCACAGAAGCAATGTAAAAGAAGAGCTTATTCCATTTAAAATTCAAGAAAAAATATGGTGCAAACTTGCTTCATTTTTAAAGATTTTCCTTATTTGCATGGATTACTCTTCAAAGTATCCTGACATGACTAAAATGAGAAATGTTCTACCAAATTCTGTCATAATGTTCCCCAAGATAATATTTTTCAGCTATGAGATTTCTGAAGTCATTGTCTCAGATAAGGTCTTTAGTTTATGAGTCAAGAATTCCACTAGTTTTTGCAAGAATGGGAATTTATAGATGTTACTACCAGGCCAAGATATACCGCGGTGGTGGTGTTGCGGTAGCGTTGTCGCCTCACAGTTAGACGTTGCCCATTCGATTCTCAGTTAGAGCATCTTCAGTGTGACAACATGCGTGAATGGGCGTTCCTTCGTTGAAGGTTGTGCGTTAGGCCCGGCAAGCCAGCACGTAAAACTCTACTGCCAATCATTAGCGGACCGGAGTTCCACTGTAGCGACCCCTAACCGGGAAAAAGCCGAAAGACACAAACAAACAAACTACCAGGCCAAGATATCCACAGTCCAATGGTCAAGCAAAGAGGGCAATTCAAACTATTAAAAAGGCATGAGAAAGTGTTACTGCTAGTGCAAAGCAAGGCTGATATCTAGCTTTATCAGAGTATAGAAATGTTCCGTGGCAACCTAATACCATATCTCTTTCAGGATCACTGTTAAAAAGAAAACTGATGGCAAATTTTAACATTGTCATTAATGTTGCTTCAATCTATTTCTACAACACCTGTGCAAAGAGTTTGGCAGGAAGTCCAGCAAAAACAAAAGACTTACAATGATAAAACAGCAGAAGTTTTGCCTTCTCTGGGTCCAGAAGTAACAGTGAAGAGTACAAAATCCAACTACCAAACATTCAAAGCAGCAATAAACAGTTGTACTAAAGTAACCGCAACTCCTAGGTCATACATTGTTGAAAGAAGAGGCAGTCATTTATGCAGGAGAAACAGGATGCTTCTCTCAAAAACAAGCTTGATGACATTATAGAGTCATACAATCATAGAAAGTTACCAGGCTAATAGTGCTAGGGCCTTTACAAGCCTAGCCAAGTTCTTACCCTTATTTCCATGATCAGCATCTATTGCACCTGTCCAAGAGTAACACAGGTGGAACCCCAGGGTGAATTTACAGTCACCCATCCAGTCGTTCAGACTGAATTTGAATAGGGCCAATGAGGTGCTCTGTTTGACATGAAATGGATGTCTGTTGCAAAGGTGTGGTAACCTCTGGCAGACAACTCTGTCCCTCCAGCAGATTTAATTAATGTCACATACCAGGTGCAAGCAACCCGTGTACCATTTGAATTATGGACATGCAGCATTTCCAATAAAGCAGTGTCAGAGATTGCCTTGTATGCAAGGCAGAGATCTCTTCTGAGTAGTCTGTATAAAACAGAATAAAGTGACAGTGATTTCAGGTGATCCCCATATGACAGATGCTGAAGACCTTGAATTTTCCTTGTTTGGAACATTTGTAGTTTTTCCAGTTGCTGCAGGTTCTTGGAAAGGTACATACCAAAAGGGACTTTGTACTCAGTTACTGGCCTGATGAGGGAAGAGTACAGCGAGGTTGTAACCTTTTTTTTCTGGAGGCAATGTCCTAACTTACGAGATGAGCAATATAGAATGCCCTTCTTATTATGGTGGAGACATGGTGGTCAAAGGTTAGGTTGCTGTCAACCTGTGTGCCCAGGTATCTCACCACTGAGTGCATATTTAAGGTGTTGCTGTTGATGTGGTAGTTAGTAGGAACATCACTTTTACTGAAAGGAATGATAATACGTATTTTTGCATTGAGTTTAAGGCCATGAATTTGGCATCAATCATTTGTTTGTGTAAGGCCCTCTTATAGGATGTTGACATAATTTGGAGATTCTATGACCACTCCCAGTTTGCAGTCATCAGGAAACTGTGCCAGCCAAAGGCCTTTAGTGTTTGCTTGTATTTCGGAGAAATAGAAATACAAACAATAGAGATCCCAGGACTGATCCCTGTGGAACACCACTGGTTACAGGTCTGCTGTTGGAGGTGGATTCCTTTATTTTGACTATATGAGTTCTATCAGGGAGACAGATTGTGACCCATCAAATGATATGTGGGTTGATGCCTAGTTGGGTGAGTATGTCAATGATGCCTGAGTGGGGTATAGTATTAAATGCCTTGGCTAATTCCAGGTAGGCTGTATGCACAGATTTCCCCTCATCCAGGGCCTTAGTGACTATCTCAAAGAAATTCACCAAGTTTAACAGGCATGATCTCCCTTTGACCAATCCGAACTGAGTAGTGTCAAGTGTTTGGAAATTACCTATATCTTTGTTGATAAGGTCCATGATGATTCGCTCCATGGCCTTGTAGATAAGGCTAGTCAGGCTGATATGTCTATAGTTCCTGGGGTCAGTGGAAGCACCACCTTTGTGCAAGGGAATAATAGTGGCCATTTTCCATTCAGCTGGTACATTCCAGGACAAAGGCCAACTTGCATCAGTTGCTACCAGCTGAGACAGAAGAATCCCAGGACATGACACATTTAGTGGGTACAGAATACTCACCATCACTTAAAGACCACTCAGAAAGACAATGTTTTCCGGAGACTTTTTTCAGAGATAATCAGTGAATTACCTACTAAGATGGCTACTAGCTGAGACAATATTTTCTTAGAGAGATATTAGAAAAAGCACATATGGAAAAATCAAGATTCCAAGAAGATGGCATGATTTTAAAATATACCTTTTGACTTATAGCAAAGACAAATTAATACAGCTGCTATAAATTAAATTATTAATAAAATTATTATTGAATTATTTATGTTATTAAGTGCTGTTTGTTGAACTTTGAGACTTATGGGTTGCTTGTGTGGCATACATAGACACTGAATGCATAGTATTAAATTTATGCATAATTATAGTAAAAACGAAATCTTAAAGGGGAGGATATGATATACAGACATAGTGAGTGTATTTTTAAAACAGCCACAAGGCTTATGTGGGTATCTTTGTGGATTCCTTCCACATTCAAACAGGTTTCTGCCATGTCAGTAAAGAGTCCACTCCTGTGTGTGGCACTATTACTCTACCTGGTATGGCTTGTGGTGACACAGAAATGAGCCTAGAAAACACTGGCATGTTTTTATTTGCAGCACAGTGAGCTGTGCTTTATGCAAACATCTGTCAACTTTAAGGCACACTTCACTTAAATGTTTTGTACATTAATAGTCATGTGATCATGTGCTTTGCTTCATGGATTTGTAACACATTTGGTTTGAAATCCATTTTGGATTAGCAAAGTCTTTGCTTATATCTAGACAAGGAATATGCTGCCAAACTTTCAAGGACCATTGCCTTCCCAATTGTAATAATTGTAATTTTGCAAAATAAATTCAAATAAATCTTCTTTCTCTAAAGTAAACTGGGGACCAGGTTGATCATGAAAAAGCCTCTGCTGGTGTTTAGAAATGCGCAGTATAACTAGGGTGGATTCCACACATTCCAAATGACCAGCATGAGCAGGGACAATATGCTGATTAGAAAGTAGTCGCCAAAGCCTCACTGAAGGACACAGAGTGTCATGATCCTTGAGGTTTAGAGCCTCTGCACAAAAAGAAGAACACTAGGGATGACAATAATATGTTGCTACTGGTTAATGTGCTGTGAAAAAGTACCAGTAAAATGATGCAATCTCAATGATATTACATCGCAGTTGCACAGATAGGTCTTGACAGTAAATCTATCCATCCACAACTCCTTTTTTTCATTTTTACACATCTGATCAGGGTGTCAGTTGGCTCTAGGTGATTGTCCCTGTTAAAATGTTTTCATGACAGGTTCTGTAATCTTAAGAAGTAATGTCCTTTATAGATGGAGGCAGAACCCATCACCAAGAGGATTAAGTTTAAGGTCATATTTCAATATAGTTCGTATAGAACTTACTGGATGATTGATTGGGGGAGGAGGTTCTAAGTAAGTGAGAAAAGGTTTGCACTGGACATGGTAAGTTGTATGATCATTGCTGGATAGGACAGCTTAGCCAGTAGACTGGAAGAAACAAAGGGGGTGGAAAGGTTTAGGGGGAGGTGATACACAGTTGATTGACCAAAACTTAACCAGCAGGGGTTCAGGAGTAAAGATTGCATAAAGAACTATATGGTAAGATGAAAACTTTGTAAAATCACTTCCTACATTATAGAAGGGTGGTATTTATCTATTTATTTATCACATATTCTTATGGTTACTTTTCTAGTACGGACTATAACTTGTTTGTACTCCGGTGGATGAGATTTTTTTTTTTATTTTTTTTTTTTAATTTGTTGTTTTTATTTTATTTATTTATTTATTTTTTGTTGTTGTTTTCTTCTAGTGAAAGTCCAGGCTATGATGTCCTCTGCAAGACAATAGTGGATTTGGGGAGGGATGTCTCTAATTACCGTGTGTTTTATTTTTTCATAATTTTTATCACAGTGCACTTTGGTGTGAGTGTTCATTGTTTTTTTACTTGCTGTATAACTATAAATTGGTAGAAACAGCTTGCTCTGCACAGGCTTTAAGCAGTAAAAGGCTACATTTGTAGAATATACAATGTAATGCAATGTAATGCAAAGAAGGGCACTGTAAAATATTGTGATTTGATGCTTATGACTGCTGTGGTGCAACATTATCTTTCACAAGCAATATATATTAAAATGCAACAACAAGCCCAAATGGTTGATAAAAATGTGGAAGCTGATTGCTAAGCATAGCTATGATAGCAGGAGGATACTGCTCATCTGCAAATCTCTTCCACTGAATGAATAACTAATTCTGTAGTGAAATCTGTCTCTTCTTTCAAAGAAGATGTGCATATGTGTTTGCATATTTGTATGTGAGTGTGTGTGCATTTGTACATATATTCACGTGGATGCATGCAGTGTGCATGTCGGTGCACATATGTGTGTGTGTGTGTGTGTGTGTGTGTGTGTGTGTGTGTGTGTGAGTATTTCTACATTAGTCTGTGCATATCCAAACATGAACATGCATATGTGTATTCACATGGATGCATGAAGTGTACGTATCGGCGTGTGTGTGTGTGTGTGTGTGTGTGTGTGTGTGTGTGTGTGTGTGTGTGTGTGTGTGTGAGTATTTCTACATTAGTCTGTGCATATCCAAACATGAACATGCATATGTGTATTCACATGGATGCATGAAGTGTAAGTGTGTGTGTGTGTGTGTGTGTGTGTGTGTGTGTGTGTGTCTGTGTGTGTGTGTGTCTATGTGCATGTGCACGTATGTGTATGTGTGTGTGTGTTTGAATGTCAGTATGCACGTGCATATCAATTAATTACTGCCTAAAATGCAGAATCAGAAAACAAAAAATTATAAAGACTGATTATTACTTCGTAATACATATTTCTTCATTTGAAATACATTTCTGTTGGTAGTGTTATCTGCAGTGATCATTATCGGTTTGGTGGTACAAACAGCCTTTAAAATGTGACATTTTTTGTGTAGGAGAAGATTTCCAAAGTACATACTAAAATATGAGGGAACATAGGGAGATAGTGCTATGTTTTATTTATCTGTACAATTATACTCTATATCCTAAAAAGCTGGAAACGTGGTTTTTGTTTTATCTTTGGGTTGCAGATTAGTTCTGCATTTGTTTAAGAAATGATGTGAAAGATTTTAATACCCAATAATAGTGGTAACATAAAAGCACAAATCCAATTTTAGTCCAAGTGTTCCTTGCCAAGCATTGCTTGTCAGTCTTCAGTCGTACTGTATAGGGACCAGCAACAGAGCAGTGGCAGCAAAGAAATATAAAGTCCAGATTTAATTCTGATACAGAGAAATACAATTTCAAAACTGGACGTCTTATCGAAGGCATGTCCCATTGGAGAACTCATTTCCCTAGCAAAAGGCTGTCACTGCCATTATGTCTTACAAGGAACCAATTTACTACTGCAGCTAAACAGGGTTACTGGTGCTGTTGTAAATTAAGTATTTGAAGTTATCGCTGCAAAAAAAAATATAGTATTTCGAATGTCACTGAAATAGGAAGGTATAATTGAAAAGTATCAATCAAAGAGGTAAAAGGGGTTCAGAGGCTAAGACTGCAGGTTTTAGTAACTGCCTTTCTTCTTTGCAAATACAGCATCAAATGCACTGGAAAGTTATTTCGCATGATACTTGTCATGTGTCAGAAGTAAAATACATTTTGCTGGTTTTCTTCTATACTTCAGTGAACATAATTCCACAAAACAAGGGCCTCGGTATCAACCTCCCACATATCTTCATTCAGATTTCTTCATTATTAGCTGCAATGCTAACAGAACAGCATTGTGTTGATTCATTTCTAGTATCAAAAGCTACTTCACTAACATTAAACTCCCATGTGCCGCATCATTCCTATTAACCTAATCTTATAGTAAGTACAGCAACAACGTCTTATACAGGGTACCTATTATAACAGGCAGCTTCGTTCAACACAGTAAGGGAAAAAAGCAATTTCTTTTGGGGTGTAGGATGCCTCCATTTACTCTTTCTTTTAGTGTTAGTAACCTTTGTCTTTGTCCCAAGGTCAGATTGTCCAAACAGCGGACAAATCAGGTTGCATCATTTCTGACCATGGATATTCAACTGGATGCATTTCAGAAATGACAACCAAGTAACTCCATTCAAGTGATATATCTTTAATTCCAATACTTTGTAATTATTTTACTCACTGTAGTCTCCCACAAACATTTTGTTTATTATTTTTTTCCCTTGTTTTTACTCCATCTGTTTGTGGAGGATAAAAAAATATAGAAATACTGGGAAGTTGCTTAGTATGGCTTACTCTCACCAGAGGTCAGCTTATTTCTTCTGAAAAGAGTTTTTCTTCCTTAGATTGTCATTTGCCTGCCAGTTTTACCCACTTCAACAACCTTTATTAAGTACAAACTTTCTTCAAATACTGGTAAGTAGATATGTGGCTTTATTCAAACTTCACAAGCAGAAAACATCACTATAGCATTGCTAGTTAAACCAATATCCTGACTGTTCCCTTCTGCATGAACTGTTTCTATAATAGGTCAGAAACAAACATCTATCTGTTTAGTAGTGCTTTGCCTGAGGTCACTTCCACGACTGCATTCACTACTGCATCCACGACTGAGTTCAGCACCTCTAGGATTCTGGATCTCAGTTCTGACATCCATTCGCTATATGTGTGGTAAGTGCATGTTCTCCTTATGTGTGTGGGAGGTGATCAAATACTTCAGTTTCCTTCCATGTCAAAAAAAATGTGCTAAACTTAGTTAAATGATACTATCCATATATAGGTTCATAGGTTCATAGGTTCATACTAGGCTATCTGCCCTAGGGCATTTATAAGCCTAGCCAGAATGTGTTTGGCTTTCGCCACCCATTTTAAATTTATTTTGCTATGCCCTTTTTCGAGGTTAATATACTGTGCCTCTGTCTAACAGTGACACAGAAGTGATACCCGGGGTAAACCTACGATCTCCCATCCACTCATCAAGATTCCTCTTGAAGAGAGTCAATGAGGGACTCTGCCTAACCTGGACTGGGATTTTATTCCAGAGTGAAGGGAGCCTCTGGGTTATGAATCTGTCCCTCCAGCATGTCCTATTTATTTCATTGCTGAGGTTCAAGTCCTCGAGCGTAGCTCAATGGGATTTGGATTTTCTGAGGTGCAGCATGTCCATTAATTCCGGGTTGGACATGGCTTTATACGTCAGGCACAGATCGCCTCTGAACAGGTGGTATGCCACTGAGTAGAGCTGGAGTTTCTTTAACCGGGCAGCATATGGCATCTGTTTGAGCCCTTTGATCCTCTTGGTGAGGTACTTTTGGGGTCTTTCCAGTTGCTGCAGGTGTCTGGTAAGGTACATCCCAAAAGGGGCATTGTACTCAATTATGGGCCTGATGAGGGATGAGTGAAGAGGCACGATGACGTCCCCTGATCTAGATGTGAATCCCTTCATGATTAGGTGGGCTATATAAAATGTTTTTCTAACCACCTTGGCCACGTGGTTGTCAAATGAGAGATTGCTATCAACTTGGGTCCCCAGGTCCCTAATTACTTCTTCTGTACTTAATGGATTACCACCTATGTGGTAATTTGTGGGCACTTTGTTTTTGCCAAAGGGGATGACTATACACTTGGCATTTAGCTTGAGGCCATGGCTCTGGCACCAGTTGTCTGTTTCTATGAGGCCCTTTTGGAGGATGCTTGTGTCGGCTGGAGAGTCGATCATGGCCCAGTTTGCAGTCATCTGCGAACTTGGTCAGCCACAGTCCTTCCGTGTTGGCCTGTACCTCCGAGAAATATATACCGAACAAGAGAGGTCCCAGGACTGAGCCTTGTGGGACACCACTTGTAAATGGTTTGGAGTCTGACATGGCTCCAGCAATTCTAACCATGTGGGTTCTGTCCTTGAGCCAGTTTGCAATCCATCTAGTGACATAGGGGTTTATATTTAAGCTGGTGAGCTTATCTATAATGCCCGAGTGGGGTATTGTATCAATGGCCTGTGTGAGGTCCAGGTAGGCTGTGTGGACCACCTTCCCTCGTCAATGGCCTTGGTGACTGTTTCAAAGAAATCAACCAGGTTTAAGAGGCAGGATCTGCCCTTAACAAAGCCGAACTGGGTAGGATCCAGTGTTTGTAGGTCCCCAATATCTTTATTTATGAGGTCCATGATGATCCTTTCCATAGCTTTGCAGACCAAGCTAGTCAGGCTTATGGGGCGATAGTTTCCAGGATCTGTTGAGGCACCACCTTTATGGAGAGGGACCACTGTTGCTGTACGCCACTCTTTGGGCACATATCCTGTAGTAAGGCTGAGATTGAACAGTAGTTTTATGTTTGGGTTTAGCTCTTCTTGGAGTTCATGTAGGACGCAGCCCGGGACACCATCTGGTCCCATTGATGCTGTGTTTTTTGCTTTGGAGAGGCGGCTCTTACCTGGGCATCTGAGATGTCAGGGGCAGCACTCTGCTGGGATAGATATTTGCCCTTTTGGTGGGGAGAAGTTTGCGCTGAACCTGTCAGCTAGGATGTTGGCAATGTCTGTGGGTTTGGTGTATTTTTTGTCATTTTGGACTAATTCTGAGCATATCTGGGAATTACCACCCAGGTTCCTAACATAACTAAAGAAAGCCTTGTGATTATCCTTAGTGTCCTGTGCAATTTTTCTCTCGAAGCTGGCCTTAGACAATTTTATGTGTGCCCGTAGTTTTTTGCTAATACTGATCAGTGTTGCCTTCCCTTTTTGGGATTTTGATCTATCATTTAGTAGCTTCCTCCTTCTATTGTATAGTTTGTTTATGGCTGGGGTCCACCACACAGGACGTCTGCCTTTGGAGGATTGGGTCTTGGTTTTATTTGGGATTGCATGATCCATGCATGCCTGAAGGTGTTCATAGAATGTGTTTATAAAGGATTCTGTGGTCTGGGCCATATTTTCCACAGGCCCGGGGGCTTTGAAGGATTCCACCTCAGTTTTGAGGAGTGTGAAATTTGCTTTAGAGAAGTTTTTCACTGTGGTTTTCTGGGCAGGGGTGGGGTCGGATGTGAATATCCAGTGAGATTAGTTTATGGTCTGATCTTACCAGTGAGGGATACACTTCTGGTCTGGAGCACAGAGTCCCCATGTTGGTGATGATCAGGTCCAGTATGTTTTCCCCTCTTGTGGGAGTGGTAACAAGTTGTTCCATAGCATTTGAGTTTATAAATTCTAGGAACCTTTGGGCTAGGGTGTTGGAGCTAGAGTAATGCTCCCAGTCTATGTTTGGGTAGTTGAAGTCGCCCAATATAATGGTGTTTGGAGAGACCTTCATATTTTCCAGTGTTCTCAGGAAGGCCGTGTGGGGTCCCTGGGTTTGGGAGGGTGGTCTGTAGCAGGCTATAAACTGGAAGGCAGTTTTACCCACTGTTAGTTGCACATGGATAGTCTCTGATGCTTCGTGCTTTGCCACCAACCTGGAGGTGTGGGTATCTTTGATGAATATCGATACTCCCCCTCCTTTTGTGGGTCGGTCCAAGTTTTGGGGCCGAAAAGCATGGTATGAGGTATAACCTGGTAGTGCTGGGGTGCTCTCGGGAGCCCTGAACCAGGTTTCTGTTACTGCACAGATATTGATGTTCTCCATGCTAAGGAGAGTTTGAGTGCATGCATCTTGAGGTTTAGACTTCTGGCATTGAGTAGCATTACTCTTAGTTTCTTATCCCTTGTGATACCTATGGAGGTGGGTTTGTCTTTTGAGCCTTGCCTATAAAAGGCACTATGGGGGTAGCAAGAGCCTTTGCCAATATCCAAAAGCCCAGGGGTGACAGGTGCAAGCCGTCCCTAGCGAAGCATCGTGGCTTGTCGAGCATATCATCCCAAGCTGACAGGCATTGGATCCCCTTTGAATGACACCAGTACTTAAGCCAATTGTTGAAATTGATCATCTTGTCTTTATATTGTGGCATCATTCTTGGTGAGGGTAAGATGCTACTCAAGGTCAGGGTCATACCGGCCTGGGCTACATGCTCAGAGAGCTCCTTTATGTCTCTTTTCATGTAGTCCAGGGAGGTACGTCTCAGGTCATTCACACCAGCATGGACAATGACTGAGTCATATTTGTACTTGCCTTGGAGTGACCTGAGTGCTTGTGTTATGTGGCAGATCCTAGCCTGACAGGCTGCTCACCGTGACCCTCTCCTTGTTCAGCCTGGTGAGCGGGACGTCAGTGTGCCTGACGATAGAGTCACCTATTACAAGTGTATCAGGTGTGTTGTTTAGTCTTAAGGGCTGTGACTGTTTGGCACACTGGCTTTGTGAGATATGTGTTGCACGTGTTTTGTTTTGGGGTAGCGGCTGCTTGGGTGTCTGCTTTGGAGGTCTCTGCTGCTTGGCAGATCTTTATTTAGAGCCTCGAGTATGTTTTGTGTGATTATGTGTTTGGTTTGCTGTCGTGGTAGGTCTATGTGAGACTGGAATTGTAGTGAGTGTGGTTTCCTTCTCCTCCTGACTGGTTATGCCAGTACTGAGTTGAGAGAGCTTAGCCTCCAGTTTGGCTATATGGTTGCATCTCTCACATGTGTTGGAATTTGTTGGGAGGAGGAGAGGGTTGTCTGTGTACATGAGGCAGTTGTAACATTGCCTCAAGATTCCCAGATTCACCAGTTGGACCGGAGAGGAGATTGACAACTGACCTTTGGACATGCTAGAATAATATTGGGAATTCCTTAATAATTGAAAACCAGGGCCAGTGGGGAGTGAGGGTGTAGTGCTTTTAATTTTTAGTGCTGACTTATATAATTGCTTTAGTGAGCAAGTGCCAGGTAACTTAAGTGCAATGTGTTACAGGTAACTTAAATGCAAAAACGACAAACAGTAACTTTCTTTCAAGTGAAACAAGGAAATAAGTACAGTAAGCAATGCAGATATCACTAGTGATCCACAGAAGTGCTGGGAAGCCGCGTATTAGGTGGAATTAGCTTTCCAGGGAAATAACAAGCAAACAAACAACAAGCATATAAACAAAGCTAGATTCAGCAGGTCTGGATCTAGTCTATGCTACAGCAAACAAGGTGTACCAATTTCAGTAAGATACAGTTCAAATATTCAGGCACTATAAACCTTTAACCAGAAATTCCCAGCTCAGAAGGGCAGAGTCCAGCCTCTTCTCCCACAAGAGTGCAGACCACAAACCTTCTTAATGTAAAATAACTGGCCTGAAGCCCAAGTGCTTAAACCAGAACTAATACACTTTAAGAATAACAGACACTGGGCTCTCAATCAGCAGTTCCCAACTTAGAAGGATGAAAGCTACCTGTCCTGCCACCACAGTGCATGCCACAAACCTTCCTAATGTAAAACAACTGGTCTGAAGCCCAAGTGCTTAATCCAAAAGACTTAGAATGATAGCTACACTTTAATCAAGTTACTACCAAGCAGTAATAAATACAATTGAATACTTTAGAGAATGCCTGGATTAGTGCTCAAGTTACACAAACAAAGCTAGATCCAGCAGGCCCGAATCCAGTCTATGCCACAGCAAACAAGGCGCACCAACTTCAGTAAGAAGCAGTTCAGATATGCATGCACTATAAGCCTTCAACCAGAAATTCCCAGCTCAGAAGGGCAGAGTCCAGCCTCTCCTCCCACAAGAGTGCAGACCACGAACCCTCTTAATGTAAAATAACTGGCCTGAAAGCCCAAGTGCTTAAACCAGAATTAATACACTTTTAGAATAACAGACACTGAGCCCTCAATCAGCAGTTCCCAACCTAGAAGGATGTAAGCTACCTGTTCTGCCACTACAGTGCAGACCACAAACCCTCTCAGTGCAAAACAACTGGTCCGAAGCCCAAGTGTTTAAACCAAAAGGCTTAGAATGAGTTACACCAAGCAGTAATAAATACAATTGAGTACTTTTAAGATGATGCAAAAGTAAAAAAGTAGGTAGAGACACAAGTACAGTAAAAGCAGATGAATTTTTTTTTTCTGAACAAGTGCTGAGATCAAAGAAACAGATTTGAGTGCTGAAACTAGAAAACTGGCTAGTTATAAGAAAAAAAACTAAGCTAGAAGGCTTCCTCCAACACAGAAGGGTTTGGGGGCTCAGAAGCCTACAAATAGTCTATACCACTTAACAGGAAAGGCAGGAAACAAGCTTAAATTTTTTTTTTTTTTCTGTTTCCCAGTAGGAGTGCCTGAAATCAGAATATGATCTCACTGCACTCAGTTGAGTGAGCAAATGAGATGGGCCCAGAAGGAGTATCCAAACACAAATTTACAAGAGGGGCGGGCAGTTGCAAGGCCACTAAGATTAACACCAAAACAAAAACAGGGAGGGTGGTTTGGACTAACTGAAGAGCAGAGTCAAAACTTCCAGTTCAGTTAATATTCCTTCCACACAGTTAAAATCAATTTAAATACTGTATTTTTTGGAAAAAAAGAGCAGATAAAGGTACTTAAATTCTCTTATACGTCCAGTTGAATATAGCAAGTTCTTAGCTGGCCAAAGCTGAGGTTTTTAAGCAGAAAATATTTCACACTGTACCACTTAATTAGGCAAGGACAGGAAATCAAAGAGTGTGACTACCCCCACACCTGTAATTACTAGCAAATAACAAAATTCAGCAAACACTGACTAACTTCCAGTTCAGCTAATATTCCTTCCACACAGTTAAAATCAATTTAAATACTGTATTTTTTTGAAAAAAAAGAGCAGATAAAGGTACTTAAATTCTCTTATACGTCCAGTTGAATATAGCAAGTTCTTAGCCGGCCAAAGCTGAGGTTTTTAAGCAGAAAATATTTCACACTGTACCACTTAAATAGGCAAGGACAGGAAATCAAAGAGTGTGACTACCCCCACACCTGTAATTACTAGCAAATAACAAAATTCAGCAAACACTGACTAACTTCCAGTTCAGCTAATATTCCTTCCACACAGTTAAAATCAATTTAAATACTGTATTTTTTGATAAAAAAGAGCAGATAAAGGTACTTAAATTCTCTTATACGTCCAGTTGAATATAGCAAGTTCTTAGCCGGCCAAAGCTGAGGTTTTTAAGCTAATATGTGTTGTATTTGCTTTGCCTTCCCTTAAGGCTTGAATTGTGTTGGAAAAGCACCAGTTCACTTATTTGTGAAATTAATCAGTGAATACGTTCAGTCCAACAATATGTTCTATTCCTCTGCTTCTTCTGCCCGATTATGTTTCTGTCCCAGATAGCAAGTGTTGCTCTGCAGATAAAGCCTAGGCCAAAATGGGCCAAGGACTGTGGTATGCTTTGTCTCACAACAGGCATTGTGGCAGGAGCCTCCCTATACTCAACAAAACTCTTAAACATTCCTTAAAGAAAAAGGCAGCTATAGTTGTGTGCCCGCAAATGGTGTATGTTTTCTAAACTGAATTCGATAAGCAGCTTTTTCTAGTATTAGCACTGTTTTTAATCTATTTGCTTTACAGTATTGCCAGATGGTTCCTGTATTTGTTTTTATGTGATCTCCCCTGATAATTTCCATTCAGAACAGATATGATACACATATACTGAACCATAACACAAATTAGCATTGAAGGGACGTTAGCTGTTGAGGACTCAGACACCATCTTAGCCTGGGCAAGACTTTAAGTTTCTGATTCACCAGGAAAATTGTCAAAGAAGACAGATGACCATGCAAAATCTTAGGCATCAATGGCTGACAGACAGTACAACTCCTATAATTGTTTTCTGCACCCAAAACAAACAACCCCTGTGAGGGATCTGTCTCCTACAATTACATGTTCCTGTTTTCAATGCCATATGTAAATGTTTTAAATCAGTAAAAACCAAGAAGAGGAGGGACCCCAGTGGAGATTCTTTTCTGCCCAATGGCTGAGTAAGAGGTACAAATCATATGGCTCGGACACTGAATTTAAAGTAATATTTATTTATTTATTTATTTATTTATTTATTTATTTCACATTTGTTAACCGGGTTAGTCCAACTGAGTTTGCAAACAAACCCATTTTCAGTGGAGACCCGAGGGGAAAAGCCCCAGCAAACATAAGTAAAGATAAAGTGACAATATGCAAATATTAAAAAACAATCATAATACAAAATAATTGTAAAAAAGAAAAGGTTATTAACTATTTGCATTGCATTGATAGTAAGCAACACATTTTCAGTGGAGACCCAAGGGGAAAGAGCCCCAGCAAACATAAGCAAAGATAAACATACAGGACAAAAACTGTTAAAAATAACCATGCAAATACGAAATTAATTATAAAGAAAAAAAATATATATATATGAACATTAAGGGTTGCACTGATAACAGTGGTCTAAAATGTACTACATATAGGACTAAAAACAAAAATATAATTGTTTTTCAAAAGAAGGACAATGTATAGACATTGATAGGAAGTGAGGGGAAAAAAAGATAAATAGTCTGGATAACGGGAGGTGGAGAGAAAGGAGGGGGCTATAGTCAGACTATAGTAGTAGAGCTGAGGGTTTAGGAGGTTAGTTTAAGCAGAAGTTACTAACAGAGAAAGAAAGTTAGGAGATGCAACAGGTTATACAGTAGAACAGACTAAGACTACGTGTGGTCAAGGCAACGGTATGATTTCAAGTTTAGTAGGTGGGATTTAAGTTCCTTTTTAAAACAGGAAAAGGAAAGGTTGGATCTAATATGGAGAGGGAGTTTATTCCAATTTAGTGAGACAGAGTGTTTATAAAGTAGTTTCCCAATATTCCTTTTGGGTTTATAAACTGAGAGAAGATGCTGGTCAGCACTCTGGAGAGGCCGGGGGGGGGGGGTAGAGAGTAACATGGGAGGTGAGAGCAGGGCAGGCAGGCAGATTGTTGAGTATGGAAAAGGTAGTGTGGAGCTGTGATTGTAGGAGAAGGTGCATAAATTACAGCCACTGAAGTTTTTTTAGTGAGAGGCAGTGATGTGAAGAGAGGGGTTGGTTTAGAATAAATCTGGCAATTTTGTTGTATGTTTGTTCCAGTTTCTGCACTGAGGTAGTTTGGATATTTGTAAGGATGGGGGAAGCATATAGAAGACTAGGTAAGAGAAATACCTGCACAAGAGTGTGTTTAGTGGCAGTAGTGAGGAATTTTTTGTTCCTATAAAGTTGTCCAAGTTTTTGGTGGGTTTTTTGATGGTCTGTTGTATGTGCAAGTCAAATTTTAGTTGGTCATCAGTTATTACCCCAAGGAGTTTGGTGTGTAAAACAGGGAAGATAGCAGTGTCATCTAAGGAGGTACGGGAAAAGTTGGATTTAAGATGAGAGAGTGTCTGAGGTAGGAAGAGAAGAAGTTGAGTTTTCTTAGGGTTAAGGATTAGTTGATTGTTTCTGAGCCATTTTTCAACAGAGATAAAGGAAATTCTGTGTTAGTGTGTGTAGTTCAGAGATAGTATTGGAGATAGAGAAGAGAGTAGAGTCATCTGCGTATTGTATTACAGATGAGAGACTGCAGGAATAATGTGGGTTGTTGGCAAAAATGTTGAAAAGTAGTGGTCCAAGTATGAAGCCTTGGGGTACTTCTGTTTGAACAGCAAGGAAGGGTGAGAAAGCCTGCTGCAATCTAACACCTTGTTTTCTACCAGTAAGGTAGGATTGGAACCAGACAAGAGTAGAAGGAGAAAGGTTTAATAGTTCACTACTTGACTGGCAATTAGAAAGTTGTGAGGTAATTCACATCTATATGTTCATAAGTTCATAGGAGGTTACTAGGCTAGCAGCCCTAGAGCTTTTACAAGCCTAGCCATGTTAATCCACGTATCCCCATTTGTTCTTTTTGGGCAGTTCACAGATAAATTTATGAACAGCACAGGTCTGTGATCAACAATGGCTACTCCCCTCCATGAGGGACATGGATGTCTCTAACGCATCCCTGGCTCCATTGGTTTCAGGTCATATATCAGATGTACAGCATAAGGGGAGAGTACCCAGGGTTTGGCTTGCTGCTTTAACATATGGCTATCCTTGGCAGGATAGCCCATCAGTTAATAATGCCACAACAGTGATCAAGGAAGGGCATCACTACATGCTCAGCCAGAAAAAAATTTGTAGAAGGTCACACTAAAAATATCACCATCTGACATCACCTAACAAAAACAACACATAAAACACTGCACTAAAGGATCCAATTTAATATGATGCAATGTTTGTTGCTGACATTGTCTGTTTAGGTCTTATATGTACCAGCTATGGGATGCTTGCTTTCTTACTGCTTTGTTGTTGAATGAGCCCCACCCAATGTCACTCAAAACCACTAAAATGGCACTATGTTGCTGTTAGTCTATTATCTACCTAACTTCCCAGTTGGAAAGCATATGATAAACTAAGACAAAGAGATGCATATAATGTCACCTGGGGTGGGTAAAGTAATACACAGTGCAGAATTCATTCCTGCATCCCATAAAATTCCATAAATTAACTATCAGCATTATCCATGCTAGCCTACTGCTTAAGGTTGTGTATTCTAGCTATTTTATAAGGTTAAAGTGGAAATAACTGACACAAATATGAAGATGCGCAGAAAGTTGAGCAGTTCCTTTCCCTGAAGTTATGCCTTTGTCTTACTTTTGTAAGGCTGCTGTGCACTGCTCATCTGAAAGATAAGTAACCAGATTAGTGCTTGTACATGCTGTTCATCAGAGATTTCTTTGACTATTACTGAAATACGTTTTTCTTGAACATATTAAGCAACTCTCCCCCAACCCTTGCTTAAGGACCATGTTTTTTTGGTGACAACATATGCTTACCATCCCTGTAAGGCTGCTGGACTGTGGAATTGTGGGAAAAGGCTTACACAATGTGGCACAGTACACAATAAAGACTGAAGTACTGTTTCCACAATAATAATGCCGCAGCATAACTTAAAATAAATCATGCAATGACATTATTTATGGAAAAAGTAACAAAAAGTTTTATTTTAAACAATTAGTAAACATAATTGTCACACTAGATATTACTGTCTATAGCACTAATACAAAAATAAACACCTAATATTCTCAAATAACACGAGCTGTTAGAATGTCATTGAACACACATGTAAACAGCATAAAGTTCCCTGACACAATGGCATTATAGAAAAGGTAAAACAAATTATTTTGAAAATAATCTAATTGTACAATAATAAACCATGATGATTATGAATAATGATAGCTTACCACAACTACCTCCATGAAAACATGCCTAAAGGTTAAATAAGTCATCTGCTCTCCTCCTGAAGGGCATTTAATATTGTACTTCCCTTCGATCCTTAACTATCCTTCACTCTTTTCACATCAAATGTCCCATTGAATATTGCTGGTTCAGATGTGCCAAGGCATAAACCCTAACTGTGTCTCAGCTGATCCAGGATTAGTTAGTGGTCTGGGATTTTGAGGGGGTGACAAGGGTTCTTGAGAATGAGTGGGTGATGCGGGCACACACATACTGGGCAGATGGACATAGTCCGGTCTGCTGCAAAACTGGCATCAATTGGACAGAAAAGTGCATGCCATGCAGCATATAGGCAGTGGAACATCAGACTGTATACAAGAATGTGCATGCTCACAGGGAATTAATAGCAGCCACTTGGCAGCATGGTAGCTAAGTGGTAAGATCTCTGCTTCATAACTCCCAGGGTTTGGGTTTCAATCCTGGGCACTGATCATTGTCTGTGTGGAGTTCTGTATGTTCTCACCCATATGTGTAGGTTTTTTCCATATATCCCAGTTTTCTCCTACCATACAAAAACATGCTGCTTGACAGGTTAAACTAAATTCTCTAGATATGTGATGTATTTACTATTGTAGTTGTGCCCTGGACCATGACTGATAAGAGTCCAGAAAGGAGCAAATAAACAGTTCACTTATGCTGTTAACAAATAAGTGTGTATATATATATATATATATACACACACACACACACACACACACACACACACACACACACACACACACACACACACACAAACACACACATATCTACCCATCTGTAGATATACACAAATACATACTGTATATTCCCCTGACATGATGTTGTACACACATACGACCCTCTCACAACTCCACATATATGCCCCTCTTAAAAGTGCTTCTAGTCTCTAATAAGAAGAAGTCTAGTTCATTTAGTCTTTGGCTGTATCCTTTGCCACCCATCCCACACATCATTCAGGCGTTTTTTTTTTTCTCTAGACTCCTTCCGGAAGCTTGATGTGCCTGTCTTTCTATGGCCTTCAGAACTACATTCAGTACTTAACATGAGGTCACACCAAAGCCTGACAGACAAACAGCATTAACACTCCACTTCCCATTTCTCCCTTGAACAAACAATGTGGTATTCTGATTGCTGCGGACACTCTCCTTTCACTCTGTTTCTAGTGGTCTAATACTGGTGTGGTCAACATCTCCACATCACCTTCTCTATTGTGCTAGCCATCAGATCTGCTCTCCTCTGCTTATACTTTATGTTAGACTTGCTGTGGCCCAAGTACAGCATCTTGTATTTGTATTTCTGACCAATGAACTGGTTGATCTTTCCAGATCCTTCCTTCCTCCCATCCTTCACTGCTGTACCTATTTTTGTGTCTTCAGATTGTCTTTTTCTTTAGCCGCTCAGATATGGCCGAGGCAAACACATTGAAGACTACTGAACCCAGCACTAACCCATGAGGTACTCCTCTAGTCACGTCTTACTACTGACATCACCCTTTTTCTCCATAGCCCTATGTGACCCTCTGTGTTTTACATATCAACCATGCAGCAATTCAATTCCTTATTCTCTGTCCTATCCTAAACCCCTCCAATTTTCCTATCAACCACATCTGTTCAACCAAGTCAAATATCTTTATGAACCCCAGAAAGACAAATCCTGCATGTTATCTCTTATATCACATATGACACAGTTATGAAACTGGAGCAGGTTTAACTGACAGCTCCTTCCAACCATGAAGCCATATTGTTTGCTTTCCCTATGACCCTACACATCAGAATGTTATCCATGAACTCCCCTGCCACTGCTGTTACACTAATGAATCTTTATATCCCCAAGATTTTTCTTCCCCCTCCATGTACAAGAGTACCATACACTCTGTCCACTTACCATTGAGCACTTCTGGTGACTGATCTGTAGTTGACCTGTACCATTTCCCCTGCCCCTGTCTGTAAATGTCTTTTGCTTACACTTACCAAGGGTACCAGAACTTATCAGATGTCTAGGCTTAAAAAGGCCCCACTGGTCATTAGCCTGGTGCACACATATTTACCTGTGAAGTTATGAACCAGGTGTCTATCAGAATAGTGGACAGAATCTTGAGTATTCTTACAGGTTCATAGGTACATAGGTATGCAGTAGGGAATAACCACTGGGGTCTTTTTAAGCCTAGCCATGCATCCCAAATCTCTGACAAGTTCTGGCACCCTTGATACTGTAAGCAGGGGCTTGGAAGATTAAGCATTCACAAGCAGCAGCCTGGGAGGTGAACCATTTACAGGCTGTCTGTATTCATTAGGAACATAATAGCCAAACCAGTGGTGAATTTCCTGTTCCCCATCCAGTTGTCCAAGTTACAGTTGAACTGAGTTAGGGAGAAACTCTGCTTCACATGGATAGGGAGCCTTCTCCAGAGAAGGGGTAGTCTCTGGGATACATACCTGTTGCTCCAGCAAGTCCTATTTTTATGACAGGCAAGCATTAAGACTTTTGAATGGGTAATTCTGGTGCAGTTTGTTTTGTGGATATACAGGATGTTCATCAGCATGGGTTCCAAAGCATGTAAGAGACAGAATACAGCTTTGAGGCAGTCTCCAAAGGGCGTATTATTTGCATCTTGTATTCCTTTAATGAGGAATCTCTGTGTACATTCTAATTGTTGTACGTGCCTGGTTAGGTACCTACCAAAGGGGCACCTTACTCAATGATAGGTCTGATTAGTGGAACAAAGCAATCCCTGGACCTAGATGCCATTTTCTTTTATCAATTGCACAACACAGAATGATTTCCTGACCAAAGTAGACACCTGATAGTCAAAGGTTAGATTACTGTCTACATGTGTCTCCAGGTCCTTGATTATTAGGTTGACTCTTAGGAGTGTGTTGTCAATATGGTAGTCACCAACAACCCTGGTGATCCCCTGAAAGAAGTCCACTAAGCTGAGCAGTATGATCTGCCCTTGACAAAACCAAATTGGGATGGGCCCAGTGTCTAGAGCTTTGCTATCTCATTAGTGACAATTTCCATGATAATTCTTTCCATGGTTTTGCATATGAGACTACTGAGATTTTTGGATCTGTAACTTCCAAGATTTGTAGATGGCCTGCCTTTGTTGAGAGGGATGGAGGTTGCCATTGTCCATTTGTGAGGCAGAAAGCCTGTTTGGAGACTATGGTTAAATAGTGATTCCAGATGGCCTGATAGGTCATGTCTCATGCAATTTAGCAAGCAGTCTGGAATATTGTCAGAGCTCATCAATACATACTTATTAGCCTTAGAGAGTACTGATGACCTGTTCCAAAATGACAGTTGGGGGAATATATCTGATGATATTTCCTGGAGGAGGTTGAGTGGGAGAAAGGTGAAAGGTTAGAAATTAATTTTTCTACCAGAAGTCTTGTTATATCTTCTGTCTCATTATAGGTTGTTCCTTTAGCAATGAGCTCTGCACACAATTACATATTGCCATTGAGGCTGCAAGCATAACTGAAAAATGGTATGTTGTTGTCCTTGGCCTGGGAGGCCAGATTTACCTCAAATGTGGCTTTGTAAATTTTATTTGTTCTCTGAGTTGTTTGTTTAGTTTGACAAAAGCACCTTTATCCTGCTGGGTGCAACACTTCCTAATTTTTGCCATGCATTTTTTCCATGTGCTATATGGTCTGTTTATGTTTTGATTCTAGCAGGATGACTTATATTTTGAGTTAGTTCTGTACTTATTCATGGTAGATACAGCTGCCTCTATTTATGAATTTATTAACGTGTTTGAATAGTGTTTCTGTGAACAGTTCCATGTGGGCAGCAGTGCCTGGGCCATGGTATACTGCAACATTTCAGAGATTCACCCCTCTTCCTCTACCATAAGTCTCAACATAAGTTCATATCGTGTACACTCCATTTCCTGTCCGTAGCTTAGTGTTCTTCTGTCTCTCTAACCTCTCATTTTATGGCCCCTTTATGTAAATTGCTACTGTATCTCCTCTCTCA
The DNA here is from genome assembly GCF_019279795.1 of Protopterus annectens. NCBI lineage: Eukaryota > Metazoa > Chordata > Ceratodontiformes > Protopteridae > Protopterus > Protopterus annectens. Next base: position 950,582,637 of record NC_056737.1, on the reverse strand, counting down.
CTTCTTCATCACCCCTGACAATTCATATCTACATCTCCATGTGCCGCCAACTGCTGTCACAGGCCTGCGTTTTTTTATAATGCCAAAAAGGTCTGCCCTCCACTCATATATCACTGCTTACAGTCCCCCCTCCCCTCTCCCCACACATTTAAATGCACACACATGGACAGATGCACACACACGCTCACACACACACACACACACACACACACACACACACACACACACACACACACACACACACACACTATTATTGTATTTGCATTGCAGATTTGCAGTGAGCCCAACTACTTCAATTACTTTTGTATCTGAAAAGTCTCCTGTCAGTGAATTATTATATTTTATTTATTTATTATGTATTTATTTGACATTTGTTAACCAGGTTAGCCCAACTAAGCCAATGGCCCATTTTCACTGGAGACCTGAGGAGATAAGCTCCAGCAATACAAACATAAAAAGATAAAATGGTAGGCAATATACAAAATCCAGAAGTACAACATAAGCAAAATGTCATATGCAGCAATCAGGTGAAATGAATAACTGTAATAAAAATAAAACAAAATTAAGTAAAGACTCCTTTATCATTGAAAAATAGTTCAAAGAATTGCTCTTTGTGAAGCTGTCCTGCACCCATGTACATCTACTAGGATGGCCCTTAGCTAACTAGTTTTTTCTCCTGCCAGTTGTTAAAAAAATTTATGTCTAACCTCCTCTTTTATGGTACCATTGCTATTGTTGACACATGAAGACGTTTGTTAGTAATTATGAAATTAGGCAGTATTCCCATGTGTACTGAATACTTCAAAAAAAGAAATTTACAAACAATTACAAACAATTACATGGCATCAGGTGAAACGTCAGATGATGTTGAAGAAAACTGTCTTTGACATTTACTTTGTAAGTTGCACATCTTGAGAGATACTGAGTGTTATTTATATTGCTAATTATACAAGTATGTATGTGTTTTTGTATTTCTGTAAAAATCACAATAAACATGCACTCAAAGAGGAATTTATTGCTGCTACAGTATATGTCCAGGTTGTACGGTTTACAAGATATGATAATTTGTGAAAGTTTAGCAAAAACATAATTCTGGGTTTGTGAAAATTATTAATATATTATACACCCGCGGTGGTAGTGCTGCGGTAGCATTGCCGCCTCACAGTAAGACGCTGTCCGGTTCGATTCTCAGCTAGAGCGTCTTCTGTGTGGAGACATGCATGAATGGGCATACCTTCGTTGAAGGTTGTGCGTCAGGCCTGGCAAGCCGGTATGTAAAAATCAACTGCCAATCATTAGCGGACCGGAGTTCCGCTGTGGCGACCCCTAACCAGGAAAAGCCGAAAGATACAAATTAATATATTATAGTATTTATGGAAATACTATGACTGCACTGACTGTTATGACTGCAAAATATATTTCTTACTAATAACATTGCTATTCATACAGTTCTAATAGCTTTTGTTTTTCATAAATTATTTCCATTTGTTTATCATATGCTTTTATATTGAATTTTCAGAAAATGCTTTAGAATGCAATGATGTGTGTAGGTTGCTAGAGGTGTGACATTCCACACCACATAGGTGTTAATGAGCTAAAGGACTCAGTCCTCTTCAAACACATCTTACAAAAACACTGGTCCAACTGTAATCACCTGTACTAGAACACATAAAGCCATTGAACACTTGAGCTACAAGTCAGAAAATGTACATTTTCTTCAATTCTACACCCACCTACCCCTCATCTTTAACTCTTACATGCACATGCCTACTACATCCCAACAGGCCAATTTAAAGCATCTACCTCCAACTCAAAATGGAATGCATGTCACAAAAATAACTTCTCTACATTCAAATATACCAAAACATCAACATCCAAAAATGACATTACTTACGAAAGAAAGCAAACATTTCCCAAATTCTTTTTTTTCTCAATTGTTTTTATTGAAAATTTTAGCAACAAAACATTAATATATAATAGAAATATTATAAAATAACTATATGTGTTTGTGTGTGTATATATATATATATATATATATATATATATGGGTCCATGTCATATGGTCGACTGTTCATTTGACCTAAATGTCATTTGGTCGACAGTTCATTTGATCGACAGGATTTTTAGGTTGGGGGGCTTGCCCCACACAATAATGGGGGGCCCCCCCACCCCCTAACTATATATATCAACACTTTGGGGAAGGGGCAATTGCTTGTCGATCAAATGAACTGTCGACCAAATGACATTTAGGTCAAATGAACATATATATATATATATATATATATATATATATATATATATATAGATCCCCTACAGAAGACCGACAGCTCAAAACACCGACACCCACATCGCCGACACCAAAAGCCCGACACATGAAATACTGATAACAGCGCAACTGCAGAAAAAAGGAAAATAACATTTCCTTTCTTCTGCTAGCACACCCCTGTAACTTTAATATACCATCTCCGAGATCACAGTACAGTGCAGGAATGGAAATATTTACATTTCACACTATGGAGACTTACCGTTTCCCCATTGTCGGTATTTCGTGTGTCGGGCTTTTGGTGTCGGCGATGTGGGTGTCGGTGTTGTGAGCTGTCGGTCTTCTGTAGGGGACCCATATACATATATATATATATATATATATATATATATATATATATATATATATATATATATAATCTAGGACTATTGAACACAAGTTCAATAGTCCGAATCCACAATCACCAAACACAATTTAACAAAAGCACTTTCACCGAAAAAGCATTTTCGTTAAAGTGCCTTAAAAAAAAAATAAATAAATCTACTTGTGTGCCCCCCACACCCCCCTACTTTAATATTCTCACTCCAATATTGCACTACTGTGAGGAAAAGGGAATATTCCCTTATCCGCACCCCAGTATGATCTCCGCAGCAGTCATTCCCCTACGACTCCCTCTAGCTGCAGGCATACATCCGTGAAAGTGCTTTTTTGGTAAAAAGCACTTTCGCGGAAGTATGCCTGGCTGTTTGTTTGTGCTTCGGTGAAAATTTCCTTTTGGGATCAGTACCGATCCCATATATATATATATATATATATATATATATATATATATATATATATATATATATATATATATATATATATATATATATAGATTCACTTTGAATCATCGAATGTTCAGAACATTGATGTTCTGATCATCGAGACCAGAACATCGATGTTCAGAACATCGAAAGTTCAAAATGAACCATAAAAAAAAAAATTACAAACACTATGTTTGCACCCCCATCCCCCTACTTTAATATTCCAACTCCGAGATTGCACTACAGTGGGGTAAGGGAAATCTCCCATTTACCGCTATATGCAGTAGCGCTAAACAGAAGATTTCCCATACCCTACCTGCCAATGCCAACACTCAGATGGCACACACACACACACACACACACACACACACACACACACACACACACACACACACACACACACACACACACAACATGCAGGGCACCTTGCTGCCCTGCATACGCACCCAACATTCCACAATCTCACTTACCTGGCACTTCCACTTTAAACCTTCGATGTTCTGAACATCGATGTTCTGGTCTCGATGATCAGAACTTTGATGTTCTGAACATTCGATGATTTAAAGGGAACCCATATATATATATATATATATATATATATATATATATATATATATATATATATATATATATATATATATATATATATATATATATATAATAAACAACTAAACTTACTATTTACAATGGTGTCTATTATAAAACAAAGCTTTTTAAACAGAAAAAGAAATATAAGAGTAGTTGTTAGTTAATTATTAAAGACTGTTTATCAAGCAGTTCTTTGAATTTCAACCATATATTATATGAAGAGGTGATTCTAGATGTTCTTGTCTTGATTGTGATAAGTTTAAGATGACAAACTTCAGTTGCCAAGTGTACAAATTCCTTCATAGTAGGAGTCATCTGATTCTTCCAATTCTGGGTGATGACTTTTCATGCTAATGTTAAGATACTCCATAAGAGAGGATATTTTATTTTCATGACACAAGGGGGAATAGGTGTATTAAATAAAATATTTGGTCAGCATAAATTTATCATTAAAAACAGACTGTAAAAGAGAATTCATATTATCCCAATATGTTTTAAGTTTTATACAATCATAAAACATATGCTGCCAGTCAGCTTGACCCACACAGCTATGTCTCCTTCAATTCACATATTCAGATATCCACTACATGTCACCAAACATCAGGGTCTAGGCACACAATTTCAGGAAGATGTTTCCATAAGAACAGGATACTTGATTAAGTTGAGAGAAAAGAAATATAAGAAAAGCAAAAGAGTTCAAATTACAACTTTGAAAACTGAAATAAGCTGGGCAAACAAATTAAGCATAGTGTGAGAGAGGATAAACAAAAATTTGAACTCAGGTCTGACCATAAGCAAATCACCCTTAACATCCACATCCCACCCCCACCACCCAGTAAGGAAACCTCCTTAAAAAACTTCCCCAAAGCCAACTTCATGCTACTGAAGTCAGAAGTGACAAACTTCACGACACCCACGCAGACGGGATCTGGAAGTTCGATTACAGAATCCTACACTAAGGCACTGTACAAGCACATCCATTCGTGCATGAATCATGCCATCCCAAATAGAACCAAGATGCTCTTCTCCAAAAAAGGAAGCCAATCTGGTGGTCCCCTGCTATAAACCAATTATACAATAGAAGAAACTGTTGCAGAAAAGAGGAAAATCCCAGGATGCAAAAAACTCCCTCACCAGCCTCAGTAAGAAGCTGAGATCCCTCATAAAATCCTCAAAAGTTAGTTACGAAAATAAAATTGCCAAAGATTCCAAAGGCAACCACAAGGCATTCTATAGTTATGTCAAGAATCTAAATGGCAATGCTCAGATCTGCTCCGAGCTACAACAGAATGGCATTAAATATACTGATCCCAAGGATATTGCCCATATCCTGGCAGATCGATTTAGTGCCAACTTCACCCCCCTATCACCCCCTAAAGGGCCCATCTCAATACCAAAAGATTGCCGAATTCTGGTAATCACGGCCACACAGGTAGAGACCACACTCTCCAAAGCTAAGAATACAGCATCCATGGGACCAGATGACATCCCAGGCTGTGTACTACATGAACTACAAAATAAACTGGCACCTCACCTAAGTGTCATGTTTAATCATAGCCTCACCTCAGGCTTCGTGCCCACTGAGTGGCGCATAGCTACAGTTATCCTGCTCCACAAGGGAGGATCCACCTTGGATCCCGGGAACTACTGTCCCATCAGTCTGACAAGCCTGATCTGCAAGGGAATGGAATGCATTATCATGGAACTTATAAACAAAGACATTGGCAACCTTCAAACACTAGACCCCACCCAGTTTGGGTTTGTGAAGGGCCATTCTTGTCTCCTGAATCTGATTGACTTCTTCGAATCAGTCTCCAGAGCTGTGGACGAGGGTAAGGCAGTCCACACAGCCTATCTGGATCTTGCCAAGGCCTTCGACACCACCCCCACTCTGGAATCATAGATAAACTTACTAAGCTGGGCATAAATCCCTACATCACTCAATGGGTTGCCAACTGGCTTACTGACAGAACCCAGACTGTAAAAGCAGCCGACTCCAAATCCAGCTCCAGACAAGTGACACGTGGAGTACCTCAGGGTTCAGTCCTGGGACCACTCTTGTTTGGCATCTACTTCTCTGACTGCAAACTGGGAGCCATTATTGAATCCCCAAATGATGTGGATATTCTACAAAAGGGCCTTACAGAAAGAGATGCCTGGTGCCAGAGCCATGGGCTCAAGCTTAATGCCAAGAAATGTATAGTTATCCCCTTTGGAAAAAAACATGTACCCATGAATTACCACATAGGTGGCAGGACACTAAACATCGAAAGTGTGATGAGAGACTTAGTGACAAAAGCGGACAGTGGTCTCACTTTCGATAACCACATCACCACAACAGTCAGGAAATCCTTCTATGTGGCACACCTCATCACTAAGGGCTTTTCATCCAGAAAAAAGGAGGTAATTGTCCCACTGTACTCATCCCTCGTTAGACCCATTATAGAGTATAATGCCCCATTTGGTATGTACCTCACAAGACATCTGCAACAGCTGGAAAGGCCACAGAAATACCTCACTAAAAGAATCACAGGCCTAAAGCAGATGCCATATGCTGACCATCTAAAAAACTCCAGCTATACTCTGTGGCATATTGTCTACTCAGAGGCGATCTCTGCTTAACATGCAAGGCCATGTCAAACCCTGAGCTGTTGGATATGCTCCACTTAAAGAAATCCCAATCCCTCAAAGCCACATGCTCCAGGGATCTAAACCTTGTCATCACAATGAACAAAACATGCTGGAGGGATAGATTCCTGACCCAGAGACTCCCCATACTCTGGAATAGACTGCCCATACATGTCAAGCAGAGCGCCTCATTGGCCCTCTTCAAAAGGAGCCTTGATAATTGGATGGGAAATAGGAAATTCACCCCTGGGATCATGTCAGTTGCCCTGCTAGACAAGGTCCCGAGAATTAAATATTGTGGGAAGAAATATCCAGGGAATTGTTATGGCTAGGCTTGCATAGGCCTTAGGGCCGATAGCCTACTACCAACCTATGAACCTATGAAGAACATTTATATAAAGATATTGAGCATAATAGGAAACCATTTTATTGATACACAAGATGCAGAAGAGCTAAAGGCATACAAATTGATAAACTGTGTGTAGATCATAAAATTTATTCTGTGATAAAACAGATTATAGATATATTTACAACAGAATATGCAAAACGTTTTTTGCTGCCCAAAGGGGGTGATAAGTTGTCCTAGTGATATCCAGGTAACCTCAGATATCAAAATCAAATTAGATTATATTGAACTAGAACTATGTAAGATGGATCCAAACATAGCATGGGGAACAGATTTAGTAATAATGACCTGAGAACCTTTCAGCAAGAATTTATAGTACCATTAGATCTATTATTTACTACGTCATATCAATATGGGGAGATTCGTCAAGATTGGAGACATGCGCTTATTAAACCTATCTTTAAGGGAAAGGGGAGTAGGACAACCACAGAGTCATACAGACCCTTAAGTCTACTTTCATGTTGTGGAAAAATAATGGAGAAGGTTGTATTGGATATGTTTTTGTCAGAACTGGAAAGGCTGGGACTTGAAACCATATATCAGCATGCATATGTTGAAAATAGACCTATTACCACCTGTTACATGATGTTCTATGCCAATATAATAACAGCTATGAATGAAAATGTGTGCTGTGATGTAATTTATGTAGATCCAACTTCAGTATTTGACAGGGCCATACACAAAACACTGATCAATAAATTAGAATAACTAGATATTGATGCACTTTTGATAAGATGGATAGCTGCATGGCCTACAAATAGGACATGGCAAGTATTATACAGCAATCGGGCAGCTGAAATTCTTGGGTGCAGTTAGGGTATCCCACAGGGCTCTGTCCTAAGCCCGTACTTGTTTATATTGTATCTTTCAGATCTATCTTTTTCATCTGAGTTGTTCTACAACCTGTATGCAGATAACTTGAAATTGGGTAAACCGCTTACATGTCTTACAGATAGGGCATGTGTGCAAAAGAACTTGACTAAATTGACCATTTGGACACTGAAGAATAATATGCTTATAAATACATCAAACACTAAGCATATGAAATTTTGAAGACATACATTGAAAGGTGACCATTTAATACAGCACACAGTGATTAAAACTGTAGATTAATTTAAGAACCTGGGTATATGGGTAGTTCCAGCTTTGAGTTTTTCTAATCATATCAACCAATAGAACTATAGGTTGTCTAAAAAGATTTATAAAGTCTAGGAAATCAGAAATGATGAAATCATTGTTTGCTACTTACATTAGACACAAACTTGAGTATGGAATAAGAGTATGGAAACCTTATAAGAAAACAAGCATGAGTAAACTGGAAAGAGTACAGCGAAAGTATACCAAGGGCATCCATGGATGTGAACTATTAAGTTATTATGAAAGATTAAAATATCTGAACTTGTACAGTGTCTCTTACAGATATTTAAGAGGAGACTATTCGATTATATAGGGCATTTAGAGACAGCTACCTCTGGGAATGTTCGCGGTTATCAAAAAGTAGTAGAGAATCATCAGATAACCTATATATAAGATTCTATAGGAATGAGAAGTGCACTAATTGGCTCTCTGAGAGAGCTGATGGATGGAATAGACTACCAATTTAAATTAAAACTAGCAATAGTTTAGATATTTTAAGAACAGCCTGAACATTTATTATAGGAATAACTGCTTTGGTACATTGGCAGGCTAGAAGGGCATTAATGCCCGTGCTTGAAATTTCTGTATGTATGTATGTATGTTTGCATGTTATGATGTACACCAACTTTAAGCACATACCCATTTACCTGTCTTACAAAAGCAACAACCCAGATATATAGAATTATACCTGAATGTCCACAAACACTGAACACCGAAACTCTAAAAATCAGATTACTTACTCAAGAAATATAAAGTTTCCCAAATTTTTGATGACCCGCCCAACTTCTGCTTTACCTTATTCAGTGCTAGAGCACCAGTCATGTTCTGTTCTTGCTAAGTTCCGCAGCTCTGGTTGTGTAGGCTACCTTGTCTCACTCAAACGTATAGTTCTTAAAAGACAAACCACACACAGAGCTATTGATAAAATGTAGTTAATCAAGGCAACGAATTTGCAGAAATGAGTTTCGTAAATATATGGCATAAATGTAAACAAAATAATTGCATTAACTCATTCACTCCGTTGGAGCTCAGGAAGTTTGCACTGTAACTTCCAATGGGCAGAGCCTAAGCCTTTTGACAGAATCAAATTATGTCCTCACATTTCAAACTAATGTTCATATCTCTGGAACCATAGAGGCTATGAAAGAAGTATAAATGGCAAACTCTTCAGCGCAAACTGTTTTTATAGTGGTAGTATTTTAGGTTCTAAGTCCTAAACTGAATTTTATATGTCACAGTAAACAGTAACAATCATATTTGTAAAATTTTGTAAACAGCTTACTATAGCTCAGCAACCACTGAAGTTATATGCACAGTGTCAGGAGCATTTTATTCATCTATGTGAGAGCTTTCATATGAAGTTAAGGAGTTTTTTCTGTATTACTTGGTTGTTTAGATATGTAGAAAAATGTGAAAATTATATCTATATAAATTAATATCATAAAAATAATATCCTTTTACCTGCACTACACAGAGGTCAAAGATTAATGCAGTTGAGTTTGCCATTGTGTAACCTTTAAAATGAAATCTTTTAAAACTTTTGCATAGCATGGTTTTGGAATTATTGATGCAAATATGAACAAAGCAATATTTGATGACTACAGACGTCAGTAGGAGTTAACTGCAGATGCACCTGGAGGCATCACTCGGATGCAATGAGCTAAAAAGTTAAGACTACTTTCCTTGTTTACTTTAAAATAGTTTTCTCACATTAAAATGCAACTGTGAATTAGAACTGTAGGTACTTGCTGCCCAGGTGCCATCACCCAAAATCTGACACCTTATTAACTGAGTGCCGACAGGGACAAGTGAGCTAACTCAAACATCCACATATCCTTTACATCCCACAAAAATGATTTACAGAATATATCCACCGTAATTACACACATTTCACAAAAGCAGCCCCCCACACCTATAATCAGGTATACTAGCAAGCTCATAACCACTCAGCATCTGGCCCCCATGTCTCTGATAGACAGAGGCAGACAACAATGCCCAAACTAAAATACTCTCCCTCCGCCACATAACCTATAAAAACTTCCTGAGTACCATACTCCCTCGCCCCCTCGTAATAAACGTCATGATACATAGGGACACATTTTGGTTAGACCGAATGGCTAAACTAATAAAGGCCTTGTTGTTATTAGCCTAGTATATACCTATGAAACTATGACCCTGTGAACATCTAAATTCTAAAAATCAAATCACTTATACAGGAAATTTAAAATTTGTCATATTCCTACACCACACTAATGGTATAGAGAAATAAAGTACTGACTATGATTCAAGTGTCTCAAGCTCGATTAGTGAATCAGGTGTTTGATAGTGCAAGCAAAGAGGACTGGTGCACCTATGCCAGGGGTAAGAGAGCATGGTGAGAGTCACTGTAGTAGAGCAACAATGAAGGACAGAAGTCAGAGAGAAGCCACAAGGAATGTAAAAGCAGCCACCACTCTATGGGCCCAGGGTGAGGCATGCATTCAGCCTTACTCCCCATTGTTTGCCATGAGTGATAACATTAGTATGTAAGAGAGGGATGTTAGGGCAAAGAAAAATCCTGAACTCCTTCAGGATGATGGCAGCACACCTACTAGCTCAATCTTCACTGACAGAGCCAAGCAAATCAAACAGAGAAGCCAGTGTCCTTGACCTGGAGAAGTAAATATACCAAGGGAGCATTCTAGGGGATAGGTTTGATGGTAAGAAGGATGCCAGGGGCAAAAAAATAATAAGTGGAAAAAAATTCACATTCTTCACTTATCTACTCCACCAGCCTTTATCTCGAGTATCCCCACATCCACTGCACCCCCAGAAAACCAGCTTAAAGCACCCTCCTCACCCTAGTCACACGTCAAACAAAAACAACCTCACTCAATATACTCACTCTATATACAGTCAATATATTCACTTATGTTAAATACCCATAAACACTCAGCACCCAAACAATGAATATCAGATTACTTATTCAAGACACTTTAAATATGCTAAATTCCTGATCCACACATCCTCTCCAACATAGCTCATACAGAGACACACATTTGCTATATTCACTCAAGCCAGCTGAAACCACCCAAATCCCAGCCCCAGTGAAACATATATCCCCAAAACAACTGCTCCAACTATACTCACCTATACTAGAATGCCTGTAATCACTCAACACTGAAACTCCAAAGCTCAGATTACTTACTTAAGAAACTTAAAATTTCCCACATTTCTGAACAACCTATGTCTCTCCTTTTAATTCATACATCTACATATTTATACATTTCAACAAAGTGACCTAAATTACCCATGTTTCACCCCCAGCCTAGTGTAAGACTTCTTAAAAAAATAATTTCTTCAGTCATATTCACTTAAACTTAAAATGCTTCTTGATGCAGCTCATATCAATAATATTTAAACTCCTCCTAAAAAGCAGCACAGAAAGTAGCCCTGGTTGACTACCTTCAGCACCTTTGTTGGCCCCTCCTTCCCTCCATCCTAACCATCCTAGTAGCCTGCCATGCTCTCCCTTAAAGTTTGCCCTACTAAATACTAGAAGCATCAGCACAAATTAGAGCAACTTGATGTAGTCCCAGTAATACTGCACACAGACATCATGGCCATCATAGAATGCTGGGAGAAAGTTTGCACCCACCAAATCTTTATTTCCTTATTCACATTTATATATTTAATACGAGCGCAAAGAATACAGCTAGTGGCAGATCTCTGTGACTTTAGTAAAACAGCATTCATTCAAAGTGCATACCATGAGCAATAACTCCCAGTGCTCATGACCCAAACTGGCTAATAGTTAGGCTCATGCCTCCCATCCATCTCTCCTTTCATAAAATTATAGAATCATAGAAAATATGATGCCATGTATGCATTACCAGTAGCCTCTTAGACTATATCTCCTTTTTCCAAGGCACAATAGGTCAGTGTGAGCTTACTGAAACCCATCTAGCTGTCTGACTCCTTTTTCAAGGAAGTGTTTTGCATTGCTTAATTTGGAGTATGAGTTTTTCCATATAAGAAGTAAATATAAATCGGTCTTTCCAATGTGTTTCGTTTATTTCCTGAAGCAGGCTTGGATCCCTGGCTCTAGTGTTTATGGGACTGTTTGATTTGTGTAGATATAAAAGTTCTTGTACTACTGTGTCCCAACTGGCTCAAAAGACAAGCCACAAATCACCCACATGGAGTTTTTAGGACACTGAATAAAGGGACTGTGTTTCCAGGCTCTCCTGGTAGTTCTTTCCTCTTAAACCTGTGTTATCTAGTATACAAATGGAGTCCAACTGTCTGGATAATTAAGGATCTAAAAGCTCTAACATAAGCTATTGTCTACATTCCACCAGCAGTCTCTACTGCTAACAAAGGAAGTGTTTTGCATTGCTTAATTTGGAGTATGAGTTTTTCCATATAAGAAGTAAATATAAATCTGTCTTTCCAATGTGTTTCGTTTATTTCCTGAAGCAGTCTTAGATCCCTGGCTCTAGTGTTTATGGGACTGTTTGATTTGTGTAGATATAAAAGTTCTTGTACAACTGTGTCCCAACTGGCTCAAAAGACAAGCTACAAATCACCCACATGGAGGTTTTAGGACACTGAATAAAGTGACTGTGCTTCCAGGCTCTCCTGGTAGTTCTTTCCTCTTAAACATGTGGTTATCTAGTATACAAATGGAGTCCAACTCTCTGGATAATTAAGGATCTAAAAGCTCTAACATAAACTATTGTCTACAATCCACCAGCAGTCTCTACTGCTAACAAATACAATCTTTTCACACTTTTAGAAAGATTACTATACTAGGAAACTTTAACTTCAATATCCCAAAACTCTGTTATATCAATAACTATCTCAGTGACTATAATCTTAATTGAAATAGTCCAACTGGACCAGACTACAAAATAAATAATCACTGCCTTCATTAACTCCTTATTACCAGCTCCACAAATATCTGCCGGATTGCTGTAGATACAAGACTGATCCCCTTTGTGTAAGTGCAGACATGATATCTGCCACCCCAAATAAAAGTTACGTACCATAAAATCCAGTGATGTATCTGGTGCCTTCCTATACAGAATCAAAGAAAACTTAGTTAAACCCTTACTAAACCCCCTGTTAAGAAGAATAAGCAAATGTCGTCCTGAAGACATAACCCTCATCTTAGTGACTGGCTACAGTGCTATTATTCCATTGAGTGAATGGTCACATTATTACCAGTTTTAGACCCATCAGCCTTAAAACTTTCTAGAATGATTTAGGATACGTAATTCTTTTGCACGTTGAACATCATGGGTTTATTACAGGTAATCTTGCCTTTTGAACTCTGAATTCTTTCAAACGGTACCAGTTGTTCCTGCCAAAGACCATTCTTCTCAAAATCAAGAATAGGAAATAAGCTCCAGAAAACAAAATATGCAAAGGATTCAAAGCTGGTATCATAATTGCTTCAATAAAGGATCATAAAGTTCTCCAAGGAGGTCTATAAGAAATGTGTATTTGTTGATGTAATAATAACCTTCCCATAAATGTCACGTTTTTAACAGGTAACAGAGTGACTGATATAAGATTTCTGCCTTGTTATTCTGGGTGATCAGTCCAGAACTCTGGTGACTGAATATGCATAGTTTTCATGTTGTGTTGATGTCTGTGCCAACTTTCTCAGACTACTATGGATTTTTCCCATCTCCCCAAAACAACTGATTGACGTATTATGCTGAACTGTCTGACTCCCTAATGCCATTTCAACAGAACTGTCATCCACTCATAGTACAGTGTTCACAGTCCATCTGAATAACTTAACTGCAGTCCACAGTAAAGGTCACAAGACCATTGAAATACATGCTCCTCCATGGGGAGGGGGGTAATGTCTCCACAACATCTGCTGCTTATTCATTACAACTCTGACATCACACTACCTTGGGGGGAAAAGAAATCACCAAGATAGTGCACACTCAGTGTTTCCTGCACATACCCTAGAATAGCACATTACTGAGCAGAATTTAGAGTGTCATTCACTAGTATAGTGATTTTACTCCCGGTACCCATATTCTCCATATTTATCTACATATATATATATATATATATATATATATATATATATATATATATATATATGTGTGTGTGTGTGTGTGTGTGTGTGTGTGTGTGCATGGGTCTATGTCAAATAATCGAGCAGCCATATTGTCGAACGTTATCTCAACAACAATGCAGCCCATCAAACCCCCCCAAATACCCTCCCCCCACTAATTATATATACCAACTCTAAGATTGCATCACAGTGGGGAAAAGGGCAAATTTCTTGATCTCTACCATAATGCGATCTCAGTCAGAATGATTCAATGGCCTGCATTGCTGACGAGATGATATGTTCAACAATGTGGCCATTCGATTATGTGACATAGACCCTATGTGTATATGTGTACAGTAATTTTAATGGTTTGTTTAAATGAACCTCACTGCATTGAAAAAGATGCATCAAAGACACAAGCTGTCAACGACCCACACTAGTGAAAATCATCTTATCATTAAACATATTAGTTTCTTTTTTCAATCATTCAAGCAATTTCCCAGCCACATATTCCAACACGACAAGCACACTACTGTCATACTTTTTAGTCATAAAAGTAAATTACACAGAATGATTTTCTGATTGCATAAACAATGAGTCTATAATCATTAAACCTCAAGTGGCCAAACTCACAAATATATGTTTTATGTGGATTTTTTACCTCCCACCCCTCCAGCATGGGTGGCTTTGTCACATATCCCCCTTACTTAAATAAACTAACTCTTTGGTTGCACAGCCATGTCCAAACTGAAACATGCATAGTTATGCTATAGCTGGCAGTGTGTGACTATAGTGTAACATAACAACAGCAGTTGATGAATCATGCAGCAAAATCTGCACTTAGCCAAAGCAGGTTTCTATCAAATGATCTGCTCATGCACACACAAACACATATCTATCTATTTATCTATCTATCTGCCTATCTATTTATCTATGTATCTATGCATCTCTCTATTTATCTATCTATCTATCTATCTATCTATCTATCTATCTATCTATCTATCTATCTATCTATCCATCTCTCTGTCTATCTCTCTATGTAGCTACTTATCTATCTATCCCTCTATTAATCCGCCTATATATTTAGATATTCTATCTATCTATCTATCTATCTATCTATCTATCTATCTATCTATCTATCTATCTATCTATCTATCTATCTATCTATCTCTCTATGTAGCTACTTATCTATCTATCCCTCTATTAATCCACCTATATATTTAGATATTCTATCTATCTATCTATCTATCTATCTATCTATCTATCTATCTATCTATCTATCTATCTATCCATCTCTCTGTCTATCTCTCTATGTAGCTATTTATCTATCTATCCCTCTATTAATCTGCCTATATATTTAGATATTTATTCTATCTATCTATCTATCTATCTATCTATCTATCTATCTATCTATCTATCTATCTATCTATCTATCTATCTATCTATCTCTCTGTCTATCTCTCTATGTAGCTACTTATCTATCTATCCCTCTATTAATCCGCCTATATATTTAGATATTCTATCTATCTATCTATCTATCTATCTATCTATCTATCTATCTATCTATCTATCTATCTATCTATCTATCTATCTATCTATCTCTCTATGTAGCTACTTATCTATCTATCCCTCTATTAATCTGCCTATATATTTAGATATTCTATCTATCTATCTATCTATCTATCTATCTATCTATCTATCTATCTATCTGTCTGTTTATTTATCTATCTGTTTATCTATTTATCTACCTCTCTATCCAGAGAAAGAGAAAATGGTAGGCAACAGTATAAATGTTTACTAGGGTGTACCTGCCCAAGTAAGAAAAACAGATTCTGTAGCTGTTTGAATTCTAAAGCACATATATGTTCACACCAGAGACACCATGGTAAAGCTGAATTGTCTAACCCAGTTTTGCATACAAAACTGTTTTATGTAGTCTTTGAGCAAGTCAATCAAAACACCATCTCATCACCTCAAAAATTATCTCCAATATAAAGCTTCATTTTACACCAAAACAAGCACAGAAGATGCCCTCCAGCAACTTGATAACATCTGCAAGCAGTTAATCTGCAATAGGTTGGAAGATATACCTGTGTTTCACATGAAGAAAGTGTTTTGTTTTGTTTTGTTTTTGTCAGTGTAGGCCAGAACATGTCCTGGAAGGCAATTGTTTCACTTCATTACTTGGAATTTATTCTCTGGCTACCTTGGACACAAAAACAGGTAGTTGGAAAAATCATATGCCTCATTTCTTCCCAGTGAGTATAGTTTCATAGTTTCATAGTTTCATAGTTTAGTACTAGGCTATCTGCCCTGGGGCATTTGTAAGCCTAGCCATAGTGATGTGGCTTTTGCCACCCCATGAAATGGTACAAAAATGTACAGAATAAATTTAGAATACTGTGCCTTTGTCTAGTAGTGACACAATGAAGGTCCCCTTAAATAATAGAATTAGTTTACTGTGCCCCTGTCTAGCAGTGACACAGATGTGACCCCTGGGGTAAACTTACAATCTCCCATCCACTCATCAAGATTTCTCTTGAAGAGAGTCAGTGAGGGGCTCTGCCTAATATGAACTGGGATCTTGTTCCAAAGCCTGGGAAGCCTCTGGGTTATGAATCGATCCATCCAGCATGTCCTATTCATACTTGTGCCGAGGTTTAAGTCTTTAGCTCTCGTGGTCCTGATGGATTTGGATTTTTTGAGGTGGAGCATGTCCATCAGATCCTGATTGGACATGGCCTTGTACGTCAGGCAGAGATCACCTCTGAGCAGGCGGTATGCTACTGAATAGAGCTGAAGTTTCTTTAGTCTGGCAGAATAAGACATATGTTGCAGACCCTTGATCCTCTTGGTGAGGTACTTTTGTGGTCTCTCCAGCTGTTGCAAATGCCGGGTGAGGTACATACCAAATGGGGCATTGTACTCAATCATGGGTCTGATGAGGGAGGAGTATAGGGGTACAATGACATCCTTGGATCTGGATGTGAATCCCTTCATGATGAGGTGTGCAAGGTAGAATGTTTTTCTAACCACTTTGGCAACGTGGGTGTCAAATGAGAGGTCGCTGTCAACTTGGGTCCCTAGGTCTCTGATTACTTTTTCTGTACTCAGTGGGTTGCTGTCTATGTGATAATTTGTGGGTACTTTGTTTTTCCCAAAGGGGATAACTATACATTTTTTGGCATTTAGTTTAAGGCCGTGACTCCGGCACCAGTTGTCCATTTCTGTGAGGCCTTTTTGTAGGATGTATGTGTCTACTGGTGTTTCGACTATGGCGCCTAGGTTGCAGTCATCTGCGAACTTTGTCAGCCACAACCCTCCCATGTTTGCTTTAACATCTGAGAAATAAATGCCGAACAAGAGGGGTCCCAGGACAGATCCCTGTGGGACACCACTTGTGACTGGCTTTGAGTCTGACATTGCTCCAGCGATTTTAACTTTATGGGTTCTGTCCTTTAGCCAGTTTGCAACCCATCTAGTGACATAAGGGTTTACATTTAAGCTGTTGAGCTGTAACCCTACAAGAACAATTTATTATGGCTTCTTATTAGACCCACATTTGTTCACCATATTTGAGACTGATACTCTTAATGGCTCTGGAGATTTGCTGCTTGCTCATTATGCAGATGACACCACAATTGTATAACAAAGCTTACTCATGTCTGTTAAGGCAAAGTTGTATTCTAGCTTTCACTATCTGCAAATGTCACTTTATGCAAAGGGGATGTAAATAAATACCTCTAAAAGCAATGCAATGCTGTAACCCTACAAGAACCTCCAGTCTTTGCCTTTGACTCTTCCAGTTTCACTACTATTGTTGAAACCCAGAGTCAGTCTGCCTCACATAACCTCCTCGATCTCTTGACCATTTAAAAAGTCGAAGATTTTTGGCTGTGTCAGTGGGTCAATGTAACACAAAAGCCTGAAATAAACATTTTAAAAATCTGTCGTATATAACAGGTGGGATTAATATTTTGCACTGCCCATATTGCTTTGGAACGTGAATGGCCTCACAGGTATAGAAAAAGGAATGAACACTGAATTATATTAAGAAACGCAGAGAGCAAAGAGCTATGCTACAGGAGACACATATTGAAAGAAGTGAGCATATGATTTTGATAAAGTAAGGATTTCAGAATGGATATTCAACAGAATATCAAGGACAAAGGAAAAGTGGAGTATTTATATTAATTACTAGAGGCAGTACAATAGTGACAGAAAGAGAAAAAAGAAAATAATTGTAGATCTGTGGTAATAAGAGGGCTATTGGCAAGGGAGGAGGATTATGCTGGCATGTATTTATATTCCACCTAAAACTGCTATCATTGCACTTAAGAAAAGGTTGGGAGAAATAATCAGCTTTCAGCAGGGAATATTACATGTGCGTTGGGATTGGAACTTGATTTGTAACTGTTGGGATGTATCCGGGGGACATAGAAGGGAAAATATATCAAAAGAGGGTAGATTTCTGAAGAAATTTATGAAAATGGTGAGTACAGAAGACTTGAATTCAGAAGTAGGACCTCAGTGAGAATTTACATATTATTCCCAAGGTACAATAACTGGGCTAGACTAGACAGAAATTATATTTCACAGGAACATGTGCATTTAATTGAAAACTTCAGCACACATCCAACAAGTATTTCAGATCATGTGCCAATAACAACTAAGATAAAAATGCAGGATAATGAAGGTAATTACACACTGGTGCTTCCTCATCTCACTGTTAAAAAGAGAGGAATTTAAGGAACGGGTACTGGAAATTATTCAAGAAATATTAGATAAGACAGAAATGTCTTCAGAAGTTATAGCTAGTGAGTGGAATAAAATGAAAGGGGGGTTAAAATAGAGTAAAAATAAAAGAAAAATATATGGGTTAAAAAGTAATAAGAATTATTTAGAGGGACTGACAAAGAAAGTATTGCAGAATATGAGGAATCTCACAGACCAAGAAGATGCACAACTGCAGAGTGCTAAAGAGAAATGAAGGGCCTACCTAGATAATATGCATGAGTTTAGAAAGAGTACTGTAAAGCAACTGTTTTCTGATAATAACTGCAGAGCACAAAAACTTTTAGCACACTGACTTATGCAATAGAAGGTACTTAGGGAGCATATAACAAGAAAAAGTAACCATAGATCTTGTAGAGGTATTAGTGATATTTCAGAAATGTTATGAAAATTTGTATAAAGCAGAGAAATGTGAAAATAAGACACACGAGTGGAAATATTAATGGAAGGTTTAAGTAAGCCAGTCCTAGATGTAAATGCATCCATCCATACTCAACCCGTTTTCCCATTTTTGCACATGGGGTTGGGATGTCACTTCAACAGTGAAAATCATCTAGAGCTAAGGATTACACCACCGGGTGGTTAGGCCTGCCGTGGTACTTCATCAGTATCACACAGGCTCAAAAACTAATAGTTAAGATAGGAGAAGATGAGATAAAAATGGTGATGCATAATCAATTTGCAGGAAAGTCTCCAGGGATACATGGCAATTCCTATGTAAGTTTGGAAACTAGGAAGGAAGAAAGTGGTAAAGATCTGGAAGATTTTGTTTAAGAGTATTTTAAAAGGAGGGGAAGCACCAACATCCTGGAAGAAAGCTGTGGTGGATGTAATACATAAAGACAGTAAAGACCCATCAGACCCAGCTTCATATAAGCTAATTTCATTTTTAAACCATGAAAAATTATGAAGATGACCCTGCTAACCCCCCACTCATCTCTCCTATTTGTCTAAGGTCACTTCAAGCCAGACAGCTGTCTTCAGTATAGCCTAGCTGTACTCGGTTGCATACCAATTACTCAGAGGTGATCTCTGCCTGGCATACAAGGCCATGTCCAACCCAGAATTGATGGACATGCTCCACCTAAGAAAAACAAATCCACGAGAGCCACATGCTCTAGGGATCTAAACCTCACCACAACGATAAATAGGACGTGCTGGAGGGACAGATAGATTCCTGTCCCAGAGACTCCCCATGGTTTGGAACAGGATTCCAATCTACATTAGGCAGAGCCCCTCACTAACACTCTTCAAGAGAAACCTTAACGAATGGATGGGAAACAGAAAATTTATCCCAGGAATCACTGCAGTGGCTCTGCTGGACAGAGGCACAGGGAACTAATGGCTCTGCTGGACAGAGGCACAGGGAACAAATCTAAGTGGGCGGCAAAAGCCAACACATTCTGGCTAGGCTTATAGATGCCCTCAGGCAGATAGCCTAGTACTTACTTATGAACCTATGAATCTATATATGCCTTTGTCACAGGGTATTTACCCTGTCATTCAGATTTATATTTCCCTACATTCTCCTTGGCATTCCACAAACCTGCTCTTTTTCACCTACTCTTTTCCCAGACCTCAGCTGTCTTTAAGATTACATTTGCATTACCTGTAGCTGCCTTGAATTGTTCTGCACATTTTTAATGCCCGAAGCTCCTTATCTATGGTGGCAGGAAGCATTCAAAACATTGCTGCCATCTCTGGACTTCTTTCTGTTGTCTCTAGATGTAATAATAAGCTGTCCGTCACAGGCTGAAGCCAACTTTGGTTCATCTTTGGAAAAGCCCATCTGAGCCTGATTCTCTGACCATGCTTTCTCTTCCAACTGCATACCTCTCAACCTCTTAGAACAAGAAATCTGGACAAAGGAATAAATAAAAGTGGTACAAAGGCCCAAAAATAGGGACAATTTTTAAATATTGCTCTTACAAACTTATAATGTTGATATAATAACAGGTTGTGCATTAGCATGAATTTTCTGTAGGGTACAAAATCTGAAACTTAAATGTCTGTCATTATTTTAACTTCAGTCTTTAATGATTTGCCACTAATTTGCCAGAAAAGCACAATTTTATGAAAAATGGACCAAACATATGAGGCAAAAATCTGGCTATTCTGCAAAAATCTGTACTGCTGGGTCTATATTAAAAGAACAAATGTTTACTTACCCAAATACCTAAACACCGACACATCATCATCGAACCGTGAAAATATCGATCGTCCTGAAGTGCGAAATCGGAAACGTCGAATCGTCATGGTTGGCCCTTCTGCAGTATAGCTCCAGAAGGTAAGTGTGCGATAGTTACAGACCTTAAGGTTAGGGTGCAGGTTAAGGTAAGTGCATAGATGATAATGTATGTTAGATTAAGTATAGGGTTAGAAGTAGGGTTTTGTTAAGTGTATGTGTGTGTGGATTATTTAGTTTGTTTTGGTATAGCTTTTTAAGGTAAGTGTGCGATAGTTACGGACCTTAGGGTTAGGGTGCGGGTTAAGTTAAGTGCATACATGGTGGTATATGCAAGACGTAGTGTAGGGTTAGAAGAAGGGTTTAGATTAGGGTTAGAAGTAGGGTTTTGGTTAGTGTATGTATGTGGTTTAATTTGTTTGTGTAGGTAGTATGTTGCAGGCGGTGGGGTGGGACAACTATGACAGTTCGACTTTTTGAATTTTGCAGTTTAGGGCGCTCAGTGTATTTGCAGTTCGCGGAATATGTTTCGACGTTTAGGTATTTGGGTAAGTAAACATTCATGCTTATAATATAGACCCATACAGCTGTGAGGTATGCGTCCCAAGGGTTCATAATGAAACAGTGCCATTTGCAATTAATTCCCTTTGCCTTTCAGGCTGAATCTCTGCTTTTGTTGTTCTTTTGCACTACTCATCACCTCTCTTCTCCAACAATAATGCCAAAAACACACTGAATAGCAACTGCTTTCATGGTCCATACTACTAAACAGCTATTAATTTCAGGTTGCAAGTATATCCTAACATAGTACAATACCTTAGTTTTTAAATCCAGGCCTATAACGTTTATTTGGCCTTACCCCACAATACCTCAATACTGTCCTCAGCCACTGCAACTGGAAACCACTATGAACCCTAGGATTAGACCAGGCAGTAGACTACTTTAATACTATATTTATTAATGTTCTTAACACATTCACTCCCAGTAGGAAAATTAGACTGAACGCTAACTATGTACCTTGGCTAAGTAGAGACACTAGACCCCTACTAAAAGCCAGAGATAAAGCCTGGAAAATCTGGAAGAGTGAAAACACCACTAGCTCCAAGCAAAACTGTCAACAGCTTAGAAATCAGGCCAAAGATGAAACCAAACAAAATAAGCAAAACTACTTCCTCAGTGCCCAAAACAAATGCTCAAAAAATCCGCAAAAATTCTGGCATTCTATTAACTCTACTAAAACCAGGCAAGACCACTACTCCAGCTCCAAACTCTGCAGATAATACTTGAGACATAGCCAATCAATTTAATCACCACTTCACAAAATCCATCTTAGCCCTCTCCAGTCAGTTAACCAATCACAGCCCATCACAAACCCAATCCAATCTATCTGAAAGGTCCCACTCCTTTAGTCTATCACCTGTCCCCACCTCTCCAATTAAAAACTCTTTCTAAAGCTTAAATGCACTACCCTTGCAGCCAACAGCATACCTGCTACCGACCTAAAAATGGCCAATGTCTCTCTATCATACCCCATCTCCATCCTAATCAACTGCTCCATACAGGAATCCTATATACCAAAACTCTGGAAAGTATCTTATATTATTCCTCTTCATAAAGGCGGTAACTCCTATGACTTCTCCAGCTACCAACCAATTGCCATCCTATGCCGCCTATCTAAAATTCTAGAGAAATGCATCCACTTGCAAGTCATGAAATTCCCAAACACACATCAGCTCCTCTCTACCACAACATGGCTTCGGCCCACATCACAGCACAACCACTGCTCTTCTTTCCTTCTCTAATCTAGTTAACCTCCACAGGAACAACAACAAATATACATCTGCCACTTTCCTGGACCTCTGAAAGGCATTCAACACGGTCTCTCACTCCATCCTGTTAGATTCTTTAACCTCACTATCTTTCACAACATCTACCATAGCCTGGTTCAGAAGCTACCTATCTGACAGGCAACAATCTGTCCAATGGCAAGGAACACTATCCCCTCAACTTTCAACTACCATAGGAGTCCCACAAGGCTTTATACTGGGCCCACTTCTCTTTTCTATTTTCACAAACAACTTTAATAGCTCAACCCAGCATGCCACACTTATTCAATATGCAGATGATTCAACCTTGATCTGCACTGCCTTATCTCCCACCATTCTACAGCAACTTACTCAGGAAACATTTAACTCTGTAGAAAAATGTATCTCGTGTATCCAATTTATCCTAAATCTCAAGAAGACAAAACTACTGCTATTTTCCCCTAATAAATCAAAAGCTCCCCTCTTCTTCCCTATCACATCTAAAGACGACACTACCATCTCCCCTTCTAACCACACCAAACTTCTGGGCATTGAAATTGACAATAATCTTCACTTTGATATCCACATCTCCCACACCATAAAATTGGTTCACAAAAAACTGTGCTCATTATATAGGCAAAAAAACTTTCTCTCACATCAAGCAAGAGACACCCTTGCCCAAAGTCACCTCCTCTCCACACTATTGTACGCAGCACTGATTTTCACCCATATTAGAAAGCCTGGCCTAGATAAACTAGAATCCTGTTTCAATAAGATAGCCAAGTTTGCAACAAACTCCACTTACAGAACACATCACTGTACTGCACTAAAAGAACTACAATGGCTTGAGTTGCCCCAACTTCTTAACTACCACAGCTAGTTACTGCTTATAACATCCTCAAGAACCCTAAAAAAAACCTTCAATATCCAGTCTTCTTACTCACTACACTGCAAATCGGCATCTCCAAGTTAGTGAAACATCTCTCCTCTGCATCACCAGGGCAAACAATACTGCAGGGAAAGCATTGTATTCCCACACCGTTGCTAAACACTAGAACTCTCTTCTCCATTCTCTGACCACTGCCTCTACCACCCCACAATGCAAAAACTCACTCAAATCACATCTACTCCATACCTGGCTATGCCCCTGTATCACTTAACTTACTCTCACTCTTTCCATCTCCCCTTCATGTTCCAACTTCCTAACTGCTCACCTTAACCCTGTACATTCAAAAACCCAGCCAGTTCCTCTGCTACTACTCTTGCAGGCCTAATGCTCCTCTCCTTAGTAACAGCAGTATACACCTGTGCATTAAATGCAACTGTAAATATCTACTCCTTAGTGACAGCAGTATACACCTGCGCATTAAATGCAACTGTAAATATCTACTCCTTAGTGACAGCAGTATACACCTGCGCATTAAATGCAACTGTAAATATCTACTCCTTAGTGACAGCAGTATACACCTGCACATTAAATGCAACTGTAAATATCTACTCCTTAGTGACAGCAGTATACACCTGCACATTAAATGCAACTGTAAATATCTACTCCTTAGTGACAGCAGTATACACCTGTGCATTAAATGCAACTGTAAATATCTACTCCTTAGTGACAGCAGTATACACCTGCGCATTAAAGGCAACTGTAAATATCTACTCCTTAGTGACAGCAGTATACACCTGCGCATTAAAGGCAACTGTAAATATCTACCCCTTAGTGACAGCAGTATACACCTGTGCATTAAATGCAACTGTAAATATCTACTCCTTAGTGACAGCAGTATACACCTGCGCATTAAAGGCAACTGTAAATATCTACTCTTTAGTGACAGCAGTATACACCTGTGCATTAAATGCAACTGTAAATATCTACTCCTTAGTGACAGCAGTATACACCTGTGCATTAAATGCAACTGTAAATATCTACTCTTTAGTGACAGCAGTATACACCTGCACATTAAATGCAACTGTAAATATCTTAACTGTTTTCTGCTGGATAATGCCTAACTTCATCCAATATGTGATACATAATCTCAGTGTGGGGAGTGTTAAATATCTACTCCACATTGTATTTTTCACATGATGATTGCACAGCACTGTATAATTGTTACTTTTATTTTTATTTATATTGTTATTCTTTATTGTTATTTTTTTATTTTTATTTGTTACTATATTGCCTCTTTTGTTGAACCAAAGTTGGAGCTTTTCTCCCCGGGCCTCAGCTGTAAATGGACCTGGTCCAGTCGGAATTTCCCAGTTAACAAATGTAAAATAAATAAACAAATAAAATAAATATGTTGCCTCACTATCAGTACAGAGAATATACACAGGGAACTGGCTAGTTAGTTACAGATGACAGCATCATACTTGCAGAAGGTTCTATACCTTGAGAAACTATTTAATATTCAGTTATTTAGGATGGTTTAAATAATAAAATGGACACCAACTGCATATGGCCAGCTTCATATATTTCTAACTGTCAAATAATACAGGATACTAAACTGCATGCATACTGAATTCTGACATAGGTTAGGGTTTCCAATGTTCTTAAAGCTATGCACATATTTTAGAAACTTATCTACCCATTGCTAACTATTTAAAATACAAAAAACACGTCACATAATATGGTACAAGGGAAACATGCAGCATACAGTATGACCATACTTCTTTACAGGAATATTATAAATGCTAACAAGCATACATCCCCTGTGAATCATTATTTGTGCCATGCTCTCTTTATATTGTTTCCAGTGACCATCCTAAGGTAGGCATTAAGACAAAAATATTCATCATCTACTGAAGAAAGGCATCTCCCTTTCCAAAATGAAGAACCATGTTTGTTGAATGTCTGTGAGCCTGGGGAGCTTACAGGATATAAAACTAGTCCCACTGTTCTTAAGTTTGCATAAGAAGGATATAAGACCCTATAGCTGTATAAAGTGTGAATGTGCAACCTCAAGAGAGATAAAACAACTTTCTCTTTTCTAAGACCATGAATACCATAGGCAGCATTATGTTATGACCCTACACCCCAAACCCCTTACATTGTCTTTAATTGTATCTGTTTAGGTAAACGAATCATTTTTCAATGTACCATCCGATAAGCCCCTTTAACCGAACAAGCTCAGTTTCATAAGCTTACTTTTCATTTTTGTCACCTCAGACTTACTGTAGGACATAGGACATTACTAGGCTAATGGCTCTGGGGCCCTTCATAGGTTCATAGGTTGGTACTAGGCTATTGGCCCTAGGACCTATACAAGCCTAGCCATAACAATTCCCTGGCTATTTCTCCCCACACTATTTACTTCCTTGGACCCATTACAAGCCTAGCCAAGAGTTTATCCCCAAAAAAGAAACCTCAATCAGCACCTGTCACCCCTGTCAATGAGGGACAAAGGTGGAACCCCTGGGATAAATTTATGGTTTCCCATCCACTCATCAATGTTGTGTTTGAAGAGGGCCAGTGAGGTCAGTCATCTGCATTGCAAGTGTGGAGGTCTTGCCAGTATATAAAAATGTATTTAATGCCATACCCATCTGAATTGTTTATTCATTTATTCTAATTTTGTAACTGTCTAACTAGACCAGTAATACTGACATTATTCATTGTTTAGTACATTACTAATAATATTCCTAACCAACCTTGTCTTAGTATTATATAGGTATCTCTAATATCATCAGAACAAGCACTGTTCAGATATAAAAAATATAGGTTTATGTAGTTGACCTATTATTTGTATTTTAGTCTTTAATATCATCCAGTATCAAATTATACCATCATAAAAATTTATACTACATCCAAAAAGTTATATTACTACTGGAAAAGTCCATTTAAAAATTTAAAAAATAGTTGTATATTCAAGTAACACAAATATCCCATATACTCTATAGAAAGACTTTCAAATCAAAAAAAAAATCATCAACACAAATCTGTAAAACATACATTAGATTTAAAATTTTTACCATCAAAAATATAAATTTCTTGTTTCATTCATTAAAAAACTTGTTTTATTAAGTACATCTGTACGGTTTGGTGTGCCCATAGCTTAAATATGAAATACAATAAATTATTAAATAAAAAAAAATTATTAGATAACACCAAAAACCAAAATAAGAACAAATAATTAATATACCTTTGTTAGCATCAGGATCATCTAAACCAATATACCATTGCTTTAATTTTAATATAAAATCTATTGTGTCTTTTTTATCACAAGCGCATAAAATGGAAAATGGATATAACTGCTTCTGTAAATACACAGATATTCTATCCCACATCCAACCAAAACTATTCACATAGGTGGATCATGCCAAGACTTGCACCAAGACTTTGTGGATTTTCGGTATGCCATATAGTAGGAAGTAGTAGGTAAAGTAACTGTAAAATAATGAATCTATATCACCAGATAGCTGTAAATCATAAAAAAACAAATGTTAATATCTAACTAACATTTTAACATCTACACATGTTATAACTTTAAAACTACTTATCTAGTAGTAGTATCAGAGACAGGAAAATATTTTTTTGCCCTGTATTTAACACAATCAGCACCCCATCGCCTGCTTGATCACAATGTTTGAATTAGCCTGCAGCTTCTTAAGGGCTACAAATTCAGGATAAGACAAATTATAGTTCTTATAACCAGTCGATACAATGGTGATGTGGGTACATCTACGAATGGAGGTAATGCTGTTGTAGCTAACAAGATTGATGAAGCAAAGGGCTCACATCAATCTATACTTACTTTTTTTCAAAAACCATTTCAGTTATGTCGACAAACAACACACTCGCAAAACGGCGGAAGAACAACAGCCAGTAAACAGCTGAAAATAGTCCAGATAGTGGCAAGTTGTTTAAATCTTTCTGCCTTTGTTCTAGAGGCTGCACATTTTAGACTTTTGCAAAAGGGACTTGGGTTTATACCCGCTGCATCTGATAATATTGTGAGTGCACTAGTAGATCTTAAACAATTTACTAGGAATGTAAGTTTGAAATTATTATTTAAACATACCAGTTCTACGCAAATGAGTTGTAAAAGATCCTATTAATGTTCCTGTTGTTACTGCATTTTACGATTTGTGTGAGAAAGATTTAAGATGTCTCTCTTCTGAAACTGGTTATAAGAACTATAATTTGTCTTATCCTGAATTTGTAGCCCTTAAGGATCTGCAGGCTAATTCAAACATTGTGATCAAGCAGGCGGATAAGGGGGGTGCTACTGTGTTAATGGACAGGGCAAAATATTTTTCCTCTGTCTCTGAATTACTACTAGATACTTCAGTATTTAAAGCTATAACACATGTAGATGTTAAAAAATGTGTTAGTGATATTAACATGTTTATTTATGATTTACAGCTATCTGGTGATATAGATTTGGATTTATTTCATTATTTTACAGTTACTTGTCCTACTATTCCACAGTTATATGGCAATCTGTGTATTTACAGAAGCAGTTATATTTATCTGCTTGTGATACTGTGCTAAAGACACACATAGATTTTATATTTAAATTTAAAGCAATGGTATATTGGTTTAGATGATCCTGATGCTAACAAAGATGTAATAACGTTAGACATCACTTCATTGTTTACAGTAATTCCGAATGATCATGGTATTAATACAATTTGTGAATTTTTAGTACAGTCTTCATCCTTTACAGCAAGGTATATTGAAATTATTTGTTCTTTACTAGATTTGGTGTTGTCTATTAATGTTTTTTTATTTAATAAACAGTTGTATTTACTTATGCAAACTTAGTTTTGCTTCAATGGGAGAAACTTTATATTTTTGATGGTAAAGAATTTTTAAATTCTAATGTATGTTTTTACTAGAGATTTGTTGATGACTGTTTTTTGATTTGGAAAGGGTCTTCTATAGAGTTACATGAATATTTGTGTTACTTGAATAATACAACTAATTTTTTAAAATTTAAAATGGACTTTTCCAGTAGTTTAATAAACTTTTTGGATGTTAGTATAAATTTTTATGACGGTATAATGAATACAAACGTTTATAGAAAGGAAGTTAATGCTGGGAGGTATTTGTATGGTTCTAGTATGCATGCTCCACATGTTTTTAAAAGTATTGTTATGGCACAGTTTGGTAGGATTAGTAGACTTAATACGGATGATTTTTGTTTTTTGAAACAGCTAGATGAGGCGATCAAAGAATTTTTTGGATAGTTAGTTCCCCTTTGATACTGGATGATATTAAGACTAAAGTAATAACAAATAGGTCAACTACATATAAACCTATATTTTTTTCAACTAATGAATATCTGAACAGTGCTCATTCTGATGATATTAGATACCTAACTTCATATAATACTAAGAAAAGGTTGGTTAGGAATATTATTAGTAAATACTGGACAGTATTGATGGCATCTAATGAAGTTAGGACAGTTTTAGATGATAGACCTATATTTGCCTATAAGAACATGAAGACAATAAAAAGTATGTTATGTTATAAAGATTTTAATGTTGAATTAGATTCAAGTTGTACTTTTAGGAGGAAAGGTTCTTTTGGTTGTGGTAACTGTACTTGCTGTGGTGATATTTTGTCCATGACATCTGATAACAGCATCTTTATGCACCCAATAACACATTAAAAATATACATTTGATGTGTTGGCTACATGTAATACTAGTAATGTGGTTTATTTAGCAACTTGTACTGTGTGTTGTTCATTTTATATTGGAAAAACCACTAGAAAACGAACACAAGTCTGAGATCGGAAGGGCCTGTGAAAATAATGCATTGTTTAAGCATATTAATATATATGGTTCATGTCATAGGTTTAAATTTAGAGTGATTGATGCTGTTTGTTTACCTATTAGAGGAGGGGATGTGGGAAATTTGTTAGAGGTTAGGGAATTTGAATGGATTGTTAGACTTTCAGCAGATAACCAACCGGGTTTGAATTCTGCTGTTTCTCTTAAGTTGAAATAAGGTTATATATGTATAAAGTCTTTTAAACTTGTAAATACATTTATATATGTATGTATGATTTTTGAATTGTGGACATTAACGTGTAATTCTGTATGGTACTATTGCTTTAATTTGTTCACATGATGTTTGGGCTGTATGTCATGTGATCTTATGACTCCTATTTAAATGTTCTTTTAAACTGAACCTGTACTAAACATTTAGAAAGGGTGTAATACCTGAAAGCTTTGTCTTGTCATAAAGGTTGTTGTTTTGCTCAGCGTCTTTGTTATTTTTGGATTTATTGATACAGTGGGTTGTGTACAAATTATTCATTCTTGACCCAGGTTTTTTTAAAATCACAGAGACATGAGTACGTCAGATTCAAATTTACATGGACTATATATGATACAGTAAATGAGTGTAAAACTGCAAAAGTGGAACAACAACAGAAATAAACATCAGTAAATGATGATGGACCAGATTCAGTAAAGCCTACAGTAAGTCTACAGTAAGTGTACGCTAAGTGTACATGGTATGTATTCAACAACATCCCTACCATATTTTTTGTGCTTTCTAGTCACTCAGAAGGATTACACTAAGTGTACATGTAGTCTACACTTTGTGGTTACCTTTATGAATCTCTGTCTATATTTAAAGCTGCAAGAAAATCAGTAGGAAAACTGAAATTAGGGGGGAAAATTGTGCGTTATTCCTGTGTTGTCTATTCACTCAGAACAGTGTACACTTGGTGTACACTTTGTGTAGGCATTATTGAATCCTGGGGGATATTTATAGAGGTACTACAAAGTGTTAAATGATAAGAAGCTGTTGGTGTGAATGAGAGGAGATTGTATTATCGATTAGGAAAGCGATCGTCGGTGAATGTGAACATATATAGCTGAGACTGATGCATAGGAGTTTAAGCTGCAGGTATGTTTTGTACTGCTTGCTGAATGCTTAGGGTGCTCATCAAAGACTTAAAAGTAGATGCAAAACTCCAAATGCAAGTGCAGCTAAAGAATGTCTTTGAAGCCCTTTAGAGTATTTTCTTTTTTAATGTTAGCAGGAAGGTGATTCCATGTGCCTGGGGTTAATTTATTAAATGCCTTCTCACAGACTAATTAATCGAATGGAAGTATTATTAAAAAATAGTATCTGAATACAAACATCTCAATGTCTATGGCTGTTCCATAGCAGCTGGTAGGGTTTTAGAGGCAGACAGAACTGTTGGTTAAAAGTTATAAATGGAAGTGAAGAACATCATATTTGCTCTGTTTTACACTTAAAGCCTTTCAAATAAGGAGAATCAGGCAAAACCCCAACAGTGCGCTGTTTAAGTGTACTTTATTATGCCCTAACCACATTAGATTTTTGCCCTAACCACATTAGATTTCTGTTTAGTATCCTGGAAACTGCTCCTTTCTCTCCCAGGGTTGGTGCATGAGAAACAGAATTAGACAAGAGAGACCTGACATGGTAACTAAGATTTAATACTGCAACACTCACTACTTTAAAAGAATACACATCTATTACCCCCATTCTAAAAAACAGAGCAGCTAAACTTTAATATTAGCTAGGTCTGTACACTTTATAGCCATTTACAAGGCACATATTTAAACCTATTTCCAAACTTTATATTCTTAGCACTTTAACCTTACAATAAGTTATTTGAATATTTTTTTTTTATGTATTCACACAATTTGTTTCATAGGTTTTCGATATAAATTATACACGCAGAGTTGTATTTCTATGAATTTTAGGTACAATGAATTTTTAATGTATTAAAACTGTTTTACCTTTTATATCTCTAGCTTCGACTTCTTAATTGATTATGACTGATGATTGGTCATTTTGTAACTTATGTTAATATTTAATGGAGTTTCTAACTTGTAAGCAATGGTTCTAAAGAAGATCCAAGGTTTGGGATGAAAGCACTAAACCGTATTTATGTGTCTGTTTTATAATACAAGTGATTTTTGAACTGAGACTGGAGTTCATGGCATTATTTACTTATTTACAAAGTTTCTAAGATACTGCTAAGTGTTTGTAAACCTGCAACTTTCTTACTAGTCTGCACAGTTTTTGAAGTCACCAGGTAGCATTGCTAAGCTGACCTAGTTACTAAAGAACTTCTACAAGTGTATTTGAGACTGTCACTACTATTTAAGCCACCCAAGTGTTACTATGTGAGCCTCATTGTGTTAACAGATTGCAAAAGTTGGCATATTTACCTACTAAGAGTTTAAATAAATGTATTTTCTTTTCAGAAGATTGTCGTTCCTAGATATTTTGTGAGGAATGATAAAAAATAAGGGGTGGGCTGTATTCCAGTTTTGAGATCAACACATATCTAGGTATAGCATGTCGTGTATCAGGTGAATACAAATGTGAAATTTTGTAGCTTGATTTTAGTTGGCCCAGCACTTTGCTTGCAGTTGGTTTAACATGATATTTGAATGCTTCTGGATTCCAGTGTTAGTACTAAGAATGTCTGTTGGTTCATGCTGGGCATAGTTTTTTCTTGCAATTTTTTGATGATAAAAGGAGTCTGGTTAGCTAATAATTACAGTGTACCAAAGAACAAACTCCCTGATTTACATGCGTTAATATTAACTTGATTAGCATTGGTCCATTTTTAACGTCTTGGAGAAGATTTTTGTTGAAGAATTATGATGGAGTTGCCAGAATGTAGCATGAAGATATCATCAGCATAAGGAACCACTTTTAAAGGAGGTAGATCATGTGTCAGAGTATTTATACAAAGAGACAATAGAACTGACCCTAAAACCGACCTTTGATAAACATCACAGGCGAATGTTCCTACATATCAGAGATGGAAATTTACTGCAAAGTGAAAGGTCCTATCTGCTATGTAATACTTTAGGCATAACATTGCATTACACCCAAAATTAAGTCTAGAGAGCTTAGGTAAAAGCAGGTTAGAGTCAATAGTCTCAAAGCCATAGATTTATGAAAATTCTTGCAGATGGTGTACTTTCATTCAGAGCTAAAACTATGTATTCTAGCACCATAAGCACTTCCCTGATCTGGTACCCCCCTCAACTTTCAGATGAAGATAAAAAAAAGAAGAAGGTCCTTTCCAAGGAAAAAATGAAACTGTTCTCCTTTAACAACTGTAGGAAAAAACTAAATGCTACACATGAAATGCTAATGCTCTTAATCCCTGACTGCTAATAGAGTATATCGTCATTCATTTCTAAATAGCAGTACTGTACTTCCTCCTGATCGCCATCTGATAATTGTACCTCCTGACACTTTGTACCCAGTGCAGCTTCCCCCTTTTCCCCACCCCCAGCAATATATCTGCTTTCATTCATATTGTTGTGTGTGTATGTATGTATATATATATATATATATATATATATATATATATATATATATATATATATATATATATGTGAATGTGTGCATATATATATTATATGTGTGAATATGTGTGTGTGTATGTATATGTATATATATATATATATATATATATATATATATATATATATATATATATTCTTACAGGCGCAGTGGTGCAGCAGTTAATGTTGTTGCCTCACAGCAAGAGGTTCTCTAGTTCAATTCTCAGTTAGGGTGCCTTCTGTGCGGAGTTTGCATGTTCTCCCTGCATTCACGTGGGTTCCCTCTGGGTACTCTGGTGTCCTCCCACATTTTAAAGACATGTATTTGGAGCGTTTCTACCTGGGCCTCAGCTGAAAATAGGCTCTGCCCTAGTCAGACTTTCCCAGTCAACAAATGTTAAATAAAATAAATAAAAAATAAATAAATATATGGGTCTACTGAAAAAGAAAAAAATGACCCAAATATTGACGTTCACAAGATCGACCATAAAACGTCGAATTTGCAAATGTTAACATGCCACTACATGTACAAAAGTAGACTTTAAAAATAGTATCAGATACCATTTTTTGCAGGGGGCAAGATCCCCTGCACCCTGCACCCCCACCAACTCTGAAATTGCACAATGTCTGGGAAAGGGCATTTCAACCCCAAGAATTGTGCTCTCTTGCACACCTGTTG
Organism: Protopterus annectens; assembly: GCF_019279795.1. Taxonomy (NCBI): domain Eukaryota; kingdom Metazoa; phylum Chordata; order Ceratodontiformes; family Protopteridae; genus Protopterus; species Protopterus annectens. The sequence goes on along the minus strand of NC_056737.1, from coordinate 950,548,990 downwards.
GCCATCTGTTTAGTTAACAAAATTTTGTTGGCTAAAATTATATATATATATATATATATATATATATATATATATATATATACACACATATGGTTTACCTTCATATTGTCGATCACAGTATGGTCGACCCCGCTTCCACAAATACCAAAGTGTTACTGTCCAAAACGCTGAACACCACATTTCCAAATGGCAAAATCTCGCCCTCTTTTTGACACATGGTTGCACTGGTGTGGAGGTATGGCGCGGTCGGAAATGTTGAAATCCGACATTTATTCAACATTTGGAAGACTTCGAAGTTCTGGTTTCACGGAAACAGTTTGATGAAGTGGCCGTTCGATCATGTGTGATCGACAATATGAAGGTAAATATATATATATATATATATATATATATATATATATATATATATATATATATATATATATGGTTCCCCTTCAGAAGGTTGAATGGCTGAAATCTCGAAATGCATATGGTCGAGACCATATGCTCGAAATTTCAGAAGCTCAACCTTCTGAATGGGGATCGGCATACAGCGTACAATGGGAGATTTTCCTTTCTGTGCTGTAGTGCGATCTCGGAGTTGGAATAAATAAGTAGCGGGGGGTGTAGGGAGCGCAGCCCCCCATGTGGGGGGTGCAGGGGGGCAGAAACATTGTTTTGTGTTTCGTTGTCTTTTTTTTCCCTTTCAGAAGGTCGAGCTTCTGAAATTCGAGCATATGGCTTCAGCCATATGCATTTCAAGGTTTCAGCCATTCGACTTTCTGAAGGGGTACCATATATATATATATATATATATATATATATATATATATATATATATATATATATATATATATATATTAAAACAAAGAATTAGAAGGTCACACTGAAAAACCAATCAGAAAAAAACTAAATGAAAACTCCAGCCAAGCTAGAACTTCCAATGAGTGACCTCCCAGACCTCCTGTAACAGAGGCACATGGGATATTATGAACATCAGGAGTTTCAGCTTATATATATATATATATATATATATATATATATATATATATATATATGTAGAGAGAGAGAGAAGAGAGAGAGAGGGATTCTGCTAATCGTCCTTTCCTTTAATGATTTGGAAAGTTTCATAAAGTGACGTAATAACAAATCAGATTTATATATGACAGAATGAATGACTTTTATCCTCTGTATTGTACCTGTAACAGTGATTTAACTTGATTAATGTAACAGTTTTTCTGTATGTATGTATGGAGCTTTTCTCCCCGGGCCTCCACCAAAAATGGACAAGTATCCAGTTGGACTATCCCGGTCAACAAATGTAAAATAAATAAATAAAAATAAATAATAATTTCTAAAAGGGAATTTAACTATTTTCAGTTCCCCCGTATATAAAAATATAAACACAGATATGGATATAGATATAGATATACATATACATATACATATACATATGCATACAAAGATATATAAGGGTGATGATTGTTTAAGAACCAGTGATCGTGCCGAAGCCATTATGAAATTATAAAAGTTGAGCTGTTCAAAAGAGAAAAGTCCATAGTTATTAATATGATTACATTTGTAACCAGTTTTTCAAAAACATTAGTGAAAGGACAGAGATTAGCAATTGGTCTATAGTCTCATAATATGGTACAATGTCAGAAGTAATTGAAAGTTTGAAAATGAAAGTGAGAGTTATTGCAATTCTTTTTTTGTGTGTGAGGCCATTCTATGGCCTACTGGATAGGCTTTGCTGATGGTAGCTTCAGACATTTTGTCTAGTTAATCAAGCATTTTTGTTTTTTGACTTGCAATTAAAAGGCTGGGTTTACACTTCCCTAAGGATACAGATCATTGATTAATGTTTGTATCAAGCAAAAGAGCAGGTTATGTCATAAAAAAGGAGTTCGCTGAAACAAATAGGAAGGTTTTGTATTTAGAGACAATGGGGTTTGTTAGTGATATTTATTATTTTATTTTACATTTGTTTACCAGGGAGGTCCGACTGGACAGAGCTGTCTGTTTTCAGTGAAGGTCCAGGGAGAAAAGCTCCAGAACAATTGCTAACAAACTATACATAAGATATTTACACTTTCAGTTATACAAATATAGCAGGTAATAACATTTGATTCTATAAGGTATCTACGTAAGCATAGAGATTTAGACATACAATTAAAAGTATAGCAGGTAGTAACATATGATGGTTGTTCATACAGTATGTTTAATAGAGATAATCTTGAAGATGTACTGAAGATAAGACAAGAAAGGAAAACTAAAAAGGGAAGAGAATATAGACAAGTTCATATGATATGCCTTGTAAGTTAAGTTGATAGCCTACCTGAAGTGTTTGAGGTTAACAGAAAGATCTGATTGCCTCTTTATAATACACATGGCTTTGTCTGCATTGGTGGCTAATCTACATGCTTTTCTAAGATTGAGTTATTCTTGATGTAGTAGATTTTCAGGTTGATTAGCCTTCCAGAGCTTCCAGGCTGCAACTCTCTGTTTCATCAAATGCTTTAGGTTTGTGTTATTCAAGGGTAGCATTGTCTTTTTGGTTTCCTGTTTCCTAACTATTGCAGAGAACCCAGAGTCGTGAATATTTCCGAACTCGTCTGTGAAATATGCTAAGAGTTTTATCAGGATTATTTTGGGTATGTACTGGGGACCAGGCTATGGTTTAGCTCTGATTGTTTGTTTCAGAGAATGATCTACCTGTATCTATCTGAAGTGTGTTTTTTTGTGTTTTCAATAACCAGGTGGAAATAACAGGACAGTGACTGCTAAAGCCATGTATGTCCCCTGTTGGTTACAGTTAGATTGAGAAATAAGTATTAATTTGTGGCAAGGTTAGGTCTTGCTATGTCCTTTGTAATCTGATCAATACCTTTGAGGATGAGGTGTTGCCTTAGATGAGATCTGAATTAATCTAACACATTTACATTGAAGTGCTCATTGGAGTGAATTTAGGGAACATGTCATTTAATGTTTTTAGTTTTCTTCATTGACAAAGGCTGAGGTGTGTAGGCTACAATATAGTATGTAGCTGACAATGGCCTCCCATGGTTATGTGTGCTCTTAACTGTTTGGGGCAAGTATCATTGGCAGGATTAGCTAGGGTGATATTTGATAAGGTAAGACAGGTGTCTTTTCTAGTGAGGAGCATAACTCTACCTCATGGTAGGTCTTCAGTCAAAATGAGTTATGTGATTGGCCAAAAAGTCCAAGCAAAATGGACACTTAAGTGCACGACTCTGGCCAAACGGTCAAGAAAACATAATCAAGCAGTTTCAGGTAAGAAAAAAAAAAGAAAAATCACAAGATGGAGAATAAAGAGAAAAGTGAGCAGCAGCTGGCTGAGTTTAAAGCAGCTCCACAGGAAGAACAGCTTTGTAAAGTATTCCAAACTCAGTGGCAGTCACTGATGATGTAGGCCTACTGAGAGAAACAATAGACAATCAAAAAGAAAAGTCAGTAAGCTGAAAGAAATAATCGTCTCCCTATTGAAATGTTGGCACACAAAATGCCGAGTGCTGACAAGCCAAAAAAGGCCTAAAACACAAGAGAAGAGCGGGTCCCAAAATTTCAAAGGGTTACCAAATAATCAAGGCCATGGTAGAAGACGGAGCAGCACCGAGATCAGAGGTACTGGAATGCACTAGAAGGAAAAACTACGACTGCAAATAAGAAAAGTGAATGACCCAGAAAACATATCTCGATGGAACAGCATATGAGTATCAGAGCAAGTCCTGGATATAGAAATGAAAAGAATGCTGCTATAATTGCTAGAAACATGATTTCACTTACCCAGATTACAAGAACTAGTAATAGAAACAATCCACAAGAATTGGTACAATGCAATGTAAACTTAAACCGGTAAACTTAAACAGATAAACCAGAACACTTAACGTGATACAGTTTAATAATATGTTTGTAAAATTGATGGTGGGGTAATTATGATTCACTGTATAAATGAAGAATACAGATGGATGACTTGATGGGGCCACTGAGACTCCAGGGAATTCCTGCATGGATTAACTACCCTGGTATTTTTAATTGTAGTATGGAAGGAAAACTGACACAGGTTCCACAAAGGAGAAACATGAACTTTTGTTACAGAGATTGTGCACAGTGGAAGCTGGAACAACAAACACAAAAAAATGCATTCAAATATTGCACCAGAAGTGGACTGGCAGGAAACTTGCTGAGGGCTAGAGAGGAGTTCAAATTGCAAGGGTCACAGAGAACATCTGATATAGATCAACCAGTGGGAAAAAGAACTAAAGAGAAAGTAAACAATGACACATGTTGTGATATTGTCAAGATGTGTGAGAAAGATGAGATCCTGGGCATAGTAGACTACAGAAAAGAAAGGGAGAAGAGGGACACATTCAGGAGAGAGAATATCACAAATATCTGGGAGTATATGTAGGACACACCTTAAGTGGCACAATACAAAAGAATTTGGCAAAAGGAGAGAGAAAATACAGGGATACCAGAGAAGGGAGGACATAAAATGTGCACACAGCTAGGTAAAATCAATGTGATTAGAATGATGACTTTCACAGTCATAGTACATGTGCTATAAAACCTGCCGGCGGACCCAATGGATACCGAGCTACAAAAATTAGAGAATGACTTGGGATGATAAACAGAGACAGAGATAGGGAGAAGGATGTCAAAAAAAACAAAAAAAATGTTAAGCTAAGCTAAGTAGGAAAAAAGAGGGCTGGGTACTCCTACACATACCCATCCAGGCTTTAATATGTACCCTACTTAGGAGACCAAAAGACAAGAGGAGAGAGATGGTGAATATCATGGTGGCGAAAATGTAAAAGAATGAATAAAGAGACATTAAAAAGATGGGACAACGTCATGGAGAAAAGGAAAACAAAAAGATGCATGGAGGAACATGCATGGTGCACTTTCATAGAGAAGAAACGACAGAAAAAGAAAAAAAGGAATAAGCGAAGTGTGAGAATTAAGAAAAAAAAGAAAGAGGTAAAAGGATAAATGATATTCATGACCGTACAGGAATTAATACAGCGATTTGGAAAAATAAATGACAGACGTACACCAGACTGAGAGAACAATGGCTGCAGGAGAGGGAGAAAGCAGACATTCAGCAATGGAAAAGAAAGGAGAGAAGGAAAAAGAGAGCCTGGTGAAGGAATGGGAAAACAGAGGAAAGGCAAAAGCAATATGATTTATAAAGACCTGTGGGGAAATGTGAGGAAGCCACAAAGAAAGAGTTAAGCAAAGGTGAAGAAAGGTTGCAGACCATGGAAGCTGAGTAGCAGAAAGTCCTCAAAACAACAAGAGAGATGCTGAAAATGCAGTGGGTTGGAGATCAGATGTTGATTCTGATGCACAGATGGTATATCACATTGAAAGGATTATATAAGGAGGAAGGGAAAGTAGACTGAAGATGCTGGGGATGCATAACAAAAGAGGCAGGCATGAAACATGAGTTCCTGAAGTGTAGCTGGGCACAAACGGTCTAGACAGAGACTCTGAAAATCTATAACAGGACATATAGAAAAGAAAACAAAAACCCCTGGGAATTTTACATGCAAGGTACAGGAAATGAAAAGGGGGCTGGCACAAAAAAGAAATGTAGGCAGTAAGACTAAAGGCAACATAACTGAAAAGTGTTAGAGCCAGAAAATGGAAAACAAGGGACAAATGCCAGGAAAGGTTTCTGGACAGGGGATTTTTTAACATTGCAAGAAGTATAAAGCAGAAAAAATGAGAAGGTGGGAGAAAAAGAAAGGGAAGAATAGAATGAGTAGCAACTACTACTCTAAATGAGGGAATGGGGAGAGGTGGTGAAAGTAACTAGAACAGCAATGAGGTGCAATGAAGCACTGGTATAAAACAAAAAGTGTGCCATGGATAAGGATTGCACAGTGTGTAACTGAGAAAGAACAGATATTAAAAATAAGGTCTGTATATCTATATATGGGATTCATACTGATCCCCGACGGCACTTTTTGCCGAAGCAGAAATCAACAAACATACTTAACCGAAAGTGCTGTTCACCGAAGCAGTACTTTCGGATATGTATGCTCATTGTGCCGGTCGCACTACAGTGCGGATAAGGGAAAATTCCCTTTTCCCCACTGCAGTGCGACCTTGGAGTGAGAATATTAAAGTAGGGGGTGGGGGGTACAATCCCCCACATGAGGGGTGCAAGGGGGCTTGCCCCCCTGCATAAAAGTAGATTTATTGGGTGGGGTTTTGTAACACACTTTAACGAAAGCGCTTTTTCAGTGAAAGCGCTTTCGTTAAAGTGTGTTCGGTTATTGTGGATTCGGGATGTTGAAGTTTCGTTCAACAGTTTTATATATGTATATATATATATATATATATATATATATATATATATATATATATATATATATATATATAGGTCCCTATCACATAGTCGAACATTTACAATTTCAAACGACATATGGTCGAGACCATATGTTCGAATTTGTAAATGTTCGAGTGTGTGAATGGAAATCTCCATAAGCAGAGGCTTCCATTCACTTCAATGTGGTGCAATCTCCAAGTTGGTATATTAAAGTAGCGGGGGTGTGGGGGTGCAGGGGGGTTGCTCCCCTGCATACAACAATTTTTATATTTGTCCATTGTGTTTTTATTTTTTTATAAAAACCCTGTCGGCAGCATCCTCAACTAACTGGTATGTCTATATAAAATGTTTTCTCCCATATTGCTTTTTTAATGTTGTTTTGTAGAAATAGTAGACAGATTCAATTTAGAAAAACACTCTTTACACAGCAGGAGAGTTTTTCTGATAACACGAACGGCCAAAGTCACTTTGTTTCTTCTTAAATTGGCTGTATTGTTGTCTAAGATAAAGTTATTAAATTGAAGTGATGAGTTTAATTATACAGCCTGTTTTTAAGCCGAAAGCATAGTAATCTGTTTCAGTTGCTGAGGTTTAATGCTTCATGTGATAGCTCAACTCTAAATGCTGTATTGTATGGTTAAGTCGGTGTTAAAGAACAGTAGCAGTTGTTAGCGCTATCAGCTGCATGCCTATGACTACATACGATCAGCTTTTTAAACCAAAACAAACTGTTGTATTATAAATAAAGTGCATGCATGTTCTTTTGTAGTATTGCTGCTACCTATCTTGTTGGCCCCTTGCAATTGGGTTTTTTAAGCAACTAATGAATTGTTGTTAGAACCAGGATAATCTTACCATAGCTGTAGCTTGCGGAACCTCTAGCGGACCGCAACCATGCTTGTAAATTGTAAAGTGCATTTTTCTAGCGCTACAATCTAGACTTGTACCTACTCCTTTCCTAATTTCCCTTCTGGTCTTACTCTATCTCTCTTAGGCAGTTCCCTTGCGACTTAGCCCCTTCAGAGCAAGGAAAGACTACCATTCCCCACTGGAAAGACATAAGAGCAAGGCAGTAAGACAAAACAGCACAGCAGCTTCTACCGAAGAGCCAAGGTGGTTTACAAATATAACACTTTATTGTTTGAGACTGCTGTCTGTGGGTCTAAGGTACACTAAATAATTTCCCTCATGTACCAGGTTTTCTCCCAAATAACAAAACCTTAGTTAAATATGTTCATTCCAGCTAAAAACCTTAGTTAAACTACCTGCATTTACAGCTAAATACATACCTAGCTGAGCTTTAAGCTGTTTGATATGGTATAGCCCCGCTCCGCTCGCCCTTGCTTCGCTCGGGCTCTCTCCGCTCCCCTCCCTGCCCCCTATTCCCACCCGTCCCCTCTATATCTACATTTATAACCACATAGCCACGCCCCCACCACTCTGCTCCAATCACCTTCTTGCTTAACTAATTATTTCTCTTTGTTCACATCACTCTTCCTCATTCTGCTACTTACACTCTTTAGATCCTACCTGCCTCTCTTCCTCAAACCTTATTCTCCAACAACTGATAGTGGACTACTAACTCACTACCCCTACAGACATGTGGTACTCCATTCTACTACCCACCCTACTAGCCCCATACCTCTTAACCTTATATGAAACACAACCTCTCCTAGGACTCCATGCCTCAAATGGTCATACCAACAACCCTGAAACCAAACATACCAACTTTTATCACATCAGTAATACCAAGCCACTTCTTATATCATGCTCCTACTCCCAACACACTCACACCAGTAAAATCAGCCCTAGTCTCAAATTCTGTAAAATAATAGATAAATTTATGAAATTTATTTCTAAGTTAAGACTCAATCTGTTAATTGATGGGGACATACACCCTAACCCTGGCCCTACCAACATTAATAAATCCTCTCTCTCTATCAGCAACTTAAGCTACACCCCTACAATTCCCCATCCACCCAACTCTCTCTTAACCTGTCATCTCAACATCCGAAGTATCAATAACAAACTGCATGAACTTCATGCACTCCTTGTTGATCTCGCCCCTGATATTCTGTGTCTCTCAGACCTGGTTAAAACCCGCCACTTCTGATAATGAAATACTTCCCCCTGGGTATAACATACACAGGCTGGACCGAGCATCCAGAAAAGGGGATGGGGTAGCGGTACTATACAAATCTGATATGATTGTAACTACAGATGTTATTCAACCGCATCAGACCAATAATTCTGAAATCCTAGCTACCAAACTGAAACTTAATAACAGTAAACATATCTACATAATCTGTGTGTACATTCCCCCATGTAATAATATAGCCACACTGAAGACATCCTTCATTGGATATCCATCCACTACCCCCAAGAAACCATGCTTCTCGGTGACCTTAATATAGACTGGAGAACTTGTTCCTCTGAATCTCCTACCACTCATATTAACTTGCATTCATTCAAGCAAGTTTTTAACACTCCAACTAGAACTGGTAAGCCCAACCAGAAAGAAAGTATACTTGATTGGGTACTCATTAACAATCACCCCAACCTGTATACATATGGTACCCTCTCTGATAGTCTAAGTGATCACCATCTCACATATGTAATCAAGCAGAAAGTATGCAACCCCAACCAACCTCTACTAAGACATGTCAGAAATAAAAAAAAATTTGATTTAACCAAATTCCAACTAGAACTAAAATCCTGCAATTGGTCTATGCTAAAACGCCTCCCCTTAGAAGAAGCAGTATTGTACTTTAACAAAAAATTCCTTGAGATTCTTGACTTTCATGCACCCATCCGCTCTAAAAAAACCAAGCCAAAAACTGCACCGTGGCTCTCAAAAGAGACCAGGCTTAAAATTAAACTCAGAGACAAAGCTTGGGCTTTATGGTGAACTACTAAACTCCCTCAGGATCAAATTGAATACAGGCAACTTAGGAATTAAACTAAAAAACTTACACTACTTGACAAAAAACAATACTACAGTAATCTACAATCCTCTAACAAAAATAACCCTCAAAAGTTCTGGGCTGGACTAAACAATCTAATACACCCTGGCAAAAAGACTACCCCTGTACCTGTGGCCCTCACCGATAAACCCTTAGAAGTAGTTGCAGACAGTTTTAATCGCTTCTTCACCGAGACTATCCACACCCTAGCTAGGAACTTGCCCCCTAGCCCCTACAGCCCAAACAGCTCCACCTCTAAAAATCTTCCACAATTTAGCTTCCAACCAATTGCTACATCATTTATCCACACCTTACTCAGAAAACTAAAACCTACCACACTCGCAGCTGACCAACTTCCAGCTGAATACCTACAAAAATCTGCTGACACCATTGCCTATCCAATCTCAGTACTTATACATCGCACAATAATAGAAGCTAATATTCCTAATATCTGGAAAATATCTTATGTCATCCCTCTCCATAAAGGGGGAGGCTCTACTGAACTATCCAACTATAGGCCAATAGCCATACTCTCTCCCCAGCACTACTACAGCCCTGTTAGCCTTCTCTAACACCATTAACTTTCATCGTAATAACAACCATATCTCTTCAGCCCTATTCCTGGACCTGTCCAAAGCTTTTGATATGGTGAATCACCAACTATTAATCCATTCCCTAAAATCACTCTGTCTAGATCTAAAATCACTTCAATGGTTTGATTCCTACCTAAGTGGTAGACAACAAGCCGTACTCTGGCACTCTAAACTTTCCACCCTATTACCAAACAACCTGGGTGTTCCACAAGGGTCCATACTAGGTCCTCTGTTATTCTCCATCTTCATCAATGATCTTCACACTGCCATTCCTAAAGTTAACTGCATCCAATACGCAGACGACTCAACACTAATTTGCTCAGCTACATCCCCTACAGAGTTACAGCTAAGTACCCAAACAACCTTTAACACGATAGAAAACTGGCTATCCAACCACCGCCTGATTCTAAACCCCAAAAAGACTAAAATGCTTATATTCCTACCAACACAAAAGTCCCTCCCCATAAACTTCACAATCAAATCCAAAGATGGCACAATTATCTCTCCTAACCCATCTACTAAACTTCTAGGTGTCACTATTGACAACCACTTAAAGTTTGACCTACACGTTAACCAATTGATCAAAACCATCAATAAAAAACTAGGTTCACTGTACAGATTAAAGAACTTTCTAACTCCCATAGCCAAGGTAGCCATTGCCCGTTCTCATCTTCTCTCTACTCTCCTGTACGCATCCCCTCTTCTTCTAAATAACAACAAGTCCAATCTAAATAAACTTACTACCTGTTACAATCACATTGCCAGATTTGCCACTGGGCTCCCTTTTAGAACACATCACTGCATCAATCTAACTCAGCTCAGTTGGCTCGAACTTCCTAGTCTAGTGCTATACAACCGACTGATCATAGCCCACAAAATCATAAACATCCCTGAAAACACCCCTTCACTCAAACACCTAGTCACCCTGTATAACAATCCACGACCACTACATTCTTCCAACAAAGTCCTCATCCAGACTTACAAAACTAATAACCTAGCCGGTGACTCTCTCCTGTCCAACTCCCTAGGTAGAACCTGGAACCTTTTACCCCCTGAGATTACCTCAATTTCTTCCCTAAATCACTTCAAAGCCAAGCTAAACTACACCTGGGGTCAAAAAGGCCCTGCTACTGTACCAAGCCTGGCTAATCCTCACTCTACACAATGTATTAGCCATAATTCTCTCCTTCTAACTAATACATTTCACTCTCACTTACTAACGATGTTAGCTTGTGGTTCCTATGACAATATTAGTAATGTCAACTTCTAACTCCATGTTCTAAAATGTTTTTCGTCACTTCTTCAAGCAACCCAATACTTTTGTACATTGTTTTTGTCTTTTGTTTATGTTTATGTTGCTGTTTTTGTTGGAGCTTTTCTCCCCGGGCCTCCACTGAAAATGGACATATATCCAGTCGGACTATCCCGGTTAACAAATGTAAAATAAAAATAAATACAATAAATAAATTATAGCTAGTCGAAGTTTTCAGACATATATGTTCGAACAACATATGTCAGTCGAAGTTATGTCACTTTGACTACGTGATATAGACCCAGATATATATATATATATATATATATATATATATATATATATATATATATAGATATATATATATATATAGATATATATATATATATATATATATATATATATATATATATATATATATATATATATATAAATATATACAGTGGGTATAAAAAGTGTACACACCCCTGTTAAAATGCCAGGTTTTTGTGATATAAAAAAATGAGACCACAATAAATCATTTCAAAACTTTTCCCACCTTTAATGTGACCTATAAACTGTACTATTCAAATGAAAAACAAACAAATGTGTTAGGGGGAAAAATATAAAAAATAAAAAACGTACAATACGCTGATTGCATAAGTGTGCACACCCTTAAACTAATATTTTGTTGAAGCACCTTTGATTTAATTACAGCTTCAGTCTTCTTGGGTAGGAGTCTATCAGCATGGCACATCTTGACTTGGAAAATGTGCCCACTCTTCCTTGCAAAAGAGCTCCAAATCTGTCAGATTGCGAGGGCATCTCTTGTGCACAGCCCTCTTCAGGTCACCCCATGTATTTTCTATTGGGCTCTGGATGGGCCATTCCAAAACTTTAATTTTCTTCTGGTGAGGCCATTCTTTTGTTGATTTGGATGTATGCTTGCGGTCATTGTTGTGTTGAAAGGTGAAATTCCTCTTCATCTTCAGCTTTCTAGCAGACACCTGAAGATTCTGGGCCACAAGTGACTGGTATATGGAACTGTTCCTAATTCCTTCCACCTTTACTAAAGCCCCAGTTCCAGCTGAAGAAAAGCAACTCCAAAGCATGATACTTTCACCATCATGCATCCTCCCAACCCCAACACGGTGGTGCTACATGCTGTCCTGGTCCCTGCCTTTTAAATCAAGCTTCTAATAAACCTGCAAAAGCTGAAAGTCTCACACGCCCTTTAGGTGTGCTTCTTCACCAGATGACATAATCTCCAGCAAAAGTGCAGTCCCTGAACAACATCCCTACCTCTTAAATCAAGCTTCTAATAAACCTGCAAAAGCTGAAGGTCTCACACACCCTTTAGGTGTGCCGCTTCACCCGAAGACATCATCTCCAGCAAAAGTGCAGTCCCTGAACAATGTCCCTGCCTCTTAAATCAAGCTTCTAATAAACCTGCAAAAGCTGAAGGTCTCACACACCCTTTAGGTGTGCTGCTTCACCAGAAGACATCATCTCCAGCAAAAGTGCAGTCCCTGAACAGTGTCCCTGCCTCTTAAATCAAGCTTCTAATAAACCTGCAAAAGCTGAAGTTTTCACACACCCTTTAGGTGTGCTGCTTCACCAGAAGACATCATCTCCAGCAAAAGTGCAGTCCCCGAACAATGTATGTTATATAACAAGCATAAGTTACCATGTCCTGTTTTTGACTTCTGTGAGCCTTGTTAAACTATTACTCCTGGTCAGCGTCAACAACTTCACTGTGTCCCCCCTTACCTGGGTTCTCCCTGGCCATTAAAACCCATCTCCTTCCCTCTAATCCTCATACCTCAGCCTTTAAATAGCTCTACTGCAGCCATCTAGTCTTCCTCTTGGCTACCCCCTCCATTGCTCACCCATCTTCATTAATAACTGACCCTCAAACATCCATTGCTCCCTAGCCATAGCTTGAATCACCCTTCCTTCACTCACACAGCTCTCAACTAGACTCTCCAGTCCCTATCACTCCTTTCCCTACCAGTTCCTCTATACCCACCCCTGTAGCCTAACTCCTAGCTTGGTCTCTTAATATCCCTCCCATAGATTTGTGCTACAAATCTCAAGTTGACCATTACTGTAACAGCAACCCAGTAAACACTATAGCTTAGATCTCTCTTCTATTGCATTACCCTACTACTCCCACTGATTGCTTTCCTTGACTGCTGCTGCTACTGATTCCTTAGACTGTGCTGCCCCACTCCGTTCGCTGCGCTCACTCCGCTCCCCTACCCTACCCCCATTCTCACCTACCCCTGGGCTACTGTAACTTATAGCTAAACATCACACCCACTGGCAATTCTCACACATCCCAATTATCCTATCATTTCTCTCCAATCAATCACAAACCCCTCCTCCCACCTCACCCTCACTCACACATATCCCACCCTACACACAGAAACAAATCCATATCCACTTTAATACCACTTACACCACAATAAAAATAATGCTCAAAGCACACAACACTTCTCTACTACAAACATTAATCTATCCAGCTACTGCACTTACCTTACTCCTACTCTCCTTTCTCTCCTCCTACCATATCCAACTCCATTTCAGTAACCCACCACCATGGCAAACTGAACCCATAACTAATCACAATCAGCTCAACTGCTCCACAATTACTCCCAATGCCTTACCTCCTGTGAATCACACTCCTATATGTACTTCCACCTGAAACTAAAAACCAACCCTTTCTCCTATCAAAAGCAATATAAAATACTAAACAGGTTCACCAAACTATACCATAACCTACTACTAACACTCACTTGTTGCTGTGATATACACCCCAATCCAGGACCTACACCAACTGCCACATCTAACCCTAACATAGTAAACCCTTTATATAACCGACCCACCTCATCTCTCCTCTTCCTAAACATAAATATAAGAAGCATACTTAACAAAGTTCAGGACCTTCATGCCCTATTAGCCTTATACAAACCAGAGATAGTCATACTAACTGAAACCTGGCTTAAACCACATAATCAGAACAATGAGATCATAGCACCTGGTTACAATATTATTAGGAAAGATAGATTAGACAAAAAAGGTGGAGGGGTAGCAATATTATTGCAAAACCATCTAACTATAGAGCAGTTTGGCTGTGATAACCTGGATGTAAAAGACATAGAAATTATCCTAGCCAAATTTAAACTAAACACCCACAAACAAATTATCATTGCAGGAGCCTCCCTCCCTCCAGGCAATAACATTAATTCAACAGAAAACTTACTAAACTGTATCTCTAACTCCCTTCCTCATGAAACCATACTACTAGGAGATTTTAACATAGACTGGCTCACTTGCTCCAACCACAACCCCTCTAACCACATTAACCTCCACAGGTTCACCCAAATAATACATACCCCCACCAGAACCGACAAAACAACCAAACGTCAGTGTATCCTAGACTGGATACTGTCATCCCACCCCACTCTTGTACAACAGTCAGGGACTCTACCAGACAGTCTAAGTGACCACCAACCAATCTATTTAATTATGAACAGATCCAACCAACACAACAATCAGCCCAGACTTAGGGTCATACATAACAAAAGAAACTTCATAGCAGCTGATTTTAACAAATCACTACAATCTTGCAATTGGACTCCCCTTAAACACCTACCACTAGATGAGGCTGTACAATACTTTAATTCCACTTTCCTAGATATCTTGAAATTCTATGCACCCTCCAGAACCATCAGGATAAAAAACAACTACGCCCCATGGCTCACAAATGATACTAAAACTACCATGAAAGATAGGGATAAAAGCTGGACACTACATCAAAAAAACAAAACCCCTACCCTAAGACAAAATTATTTGGAACTTAGAAACAAAGCCAAAAGACAAATTAAAGCAGACAAGACCAACTACTATAGAAAACTTCAAGTAAAATTTGCCCACAACCCCCAAAAATTCTGGACTGCCATAGCAGGAATACTCTACCCAAGAAAAGCCACCACCCCTACTCCTGTACTACCAAATAATGAAACCAATATCCCCACCCAATTTAACAATTTCTTCACATAAATAGTACTAAAACTCTCCAATGCCCAAATAAACACAAACACACCAACACAACTAACCACTCCAACACAGCATAATAACCAAAACACCCCTACCACCTTCTCCCTGCAGCCAGTCCCTACCAAGACAATATCAAAATTACTTAAGAAACTAAAACCAACCACCCTAGCTGCAGACAAGCTGCCTGCTGATTTCCCCCAGATAGCAGCAGAAGCTATATTCTATCCTATCTCTATCCTCATCAATAGATCATTATCTGAACACAAAGTACCCACCTTGTGGAAAATCGCACACATCATTCCACTTCACAAAGGCGGGACCTCTCTAGAACTGACCAACTACCGACCAATTGCAATCCTATCCCCTTTATCCAAAATACTGGAAAGGGTTGTTCACACTCAGCTAATACAGTTCATTCTACAACATAATCTCCTCTCCAATACACAACATGGATTTGGACCATCACACAGCACTACCACTGCACTTCTCTCTTACACCAACATAATTAACCAATACAGGAACAAAGGACTATTTGTATCCTCCATTTTCTTAGACTTATCTAAGGCTTTTGACATGGTGAATCACAACATGCTTCTTCAAACCATGTCAAAACTAAACATATGCCCATCACCATAGTTCACCAACTACTTATCAGGTAGGCAACAAGCAGTTCTATGGTGAGATAAACTATCCCCCTTACTGCCAGTCTCTATAGGAGTTCCCCAGGGATCCATCTTAGGCCCACTATTGTTCTCCCTCTTCACCAACAACATCTCCTCAATCCTACCCAAAGCCTCAGTAGTGCAGTATGCTGACAATACCACAATTATATGTGCCCTGCCCCCACGATAAATGAACTACACTCTCTTACCCAAACTAACTTCTCCCGAGCTGAAACCTGGTTTGCCAACATCAAACTTATACTCAATCCAAACAAAACAAAACTGATCCTCTTTAAACCTGGCAGACCCCATCCTTTAAATGAGAACTTTAACTTAATAGCCAAAGGTGATATCCAAATAAAACTTGCATCACACACAAAACCTCTAGGTGTTGAAATCGACAACCAGCTAAAATTCGAAATCCATATAGCCCAGACTATCAAGAAAGTCAACAAAAAACTAGGACTTCTCTATAGAAACAAACAATTCATGACTAAACAAACCAAAGTTACTATCACTAGAACACACCTCCTGTCTATACTGCTCTATGCCTCCCCCATACTAACCAACCTGAACCAAAAAGAACTAAATACAATGGAATCATGTTATAACAAGATAGCCAAGTTTGCCACAGAATCCACACATAGGTCCCATCACTGTTTATCCCTAAAGCAACTCAAATGGCTTGAACTGCCACATGCACTACTATTCAATCAAATCTCAACAGCACAGAAACTCTTTTACCAACCAGATTTAACCCCGGCACTCCAACATCTAATTCAGCCATATACCAGCTCCAAAGAGCTAAGATCCAGTAACCAGAACCTAATAAAGGTTATTAGACACAAAAATGAAGCAGTTAAATCTCTGTTTGCCTGTACAATTGCCCAAACTTGGAATGTTCTACTAGGCCACATAACTTCTACTACCTCAACTAAAATATTCAAACACAACCTTAAAAACCACTAAACTAACAATTGGCTCTGTTCATGCTACTCCCCTGGGTAAGCCACGCTAATAATCTGCTAACTTCTCTGTCAAAACTAGCAACTACCATCCCCTAAAGGAATAAACCTTTAAATCTCTATAAACTTCACTGTATTAGTTAACATTCTCAAAAAGCAACAACAATCCCTATGCTAGCTATATCTTACTTACATGGACAACTGCAATTACTGTCTGAACAAAAAATATTGCCTTTACCTATTCCTTTGTGTCATGACTTTATACTTACTTGATATTTTCATAAGATTGTTGTATAAATGAAACTGTTATGTGTAACATAGACCCTGCATTGTACTTCTTCCTTGAACTGTTTTGGAAATTATACTTGGAGCTTTTTTGCTTTACCTGTTTTGTAAATGATACTTGGAGCTTTTCTCCCCGGGCCTCTGCTGAAAATGGACCTGTGTGCAGTCTGACTATCCCGGTAAACAAATGTAAAATAATAAATAAATGCTTCACTGCGGAGATGGTTTTCTTTTGGTGATGCAAACTGTTGTTTTTGCGCCAAACTTACCCTTTGGAATTCTGGCCAGAAAGTTCAACCTTGGTCTCATCAGACCATAACACATTTTCCCACATGCTTTTGGAAGACTTGATGTATTGTTTGGCAAATTTTAGCCAGGCCTGGATGTTTTTATTTGTAAGAAAAGGCTTATGTCTTGCAACCCTACCCCATAGTTCAGACATATGGAGAATAAGGGAGATTGTTGTCACATCTAGTACACAACCAGTATTTTCCAGGAATTCCAGCAGCTCCTTCATTGTTGCTGTAGGTCTCTAGGCAGCCTCCCTGACCAGTTTTCATCTTGACTTTTCATCAATTTTGGAGTGACGTCCAGGTCTTTGCAACTTAACTGTTGTCCCATATTTTCTCCACTTTTTGATGACTATCTTCAGTGTGTTCCATGGCATAACCAATGCTGTGGAAATTTTTTTGTACCCTTCCCCTGACTGATACCTTTCAACAATGAGATCCCTTTGATGCTTTGTAAGTTCTCTGTGAACCATGGCTTTTACTGTAGCAGGCAACTGAGTAAATGTCAAGAAACTGCTTCTAGGACAGTTGAACTTTATTTGGGGTTAATAAGTCTCTTTAATTGATGGCAGGTGTGTACTCAAGAAGACTGAATGCTGTAATTAAATCAAAAGGTGCTTCAGCAAAGTATTAGTTTAAGAGTGTGCAGACTTATGCAACTAGTGTATTATACATTTTTTATTTTTTATATTTTCCCCCTAACAGATTTGTTTGTTTTTCAATTGTATTTGGTGTAGTGAAGTCCAATCTCGGAGTTGATACATGGGGGGGGGGGGTGCAGGGGTGCTTGCCCCCCTGCCTATACTTGTAGAAGTGCATGTAGTTCTGCTGCAATATAGTTGTATTGCTGTACTGTGTTTTTTTTTCGATATTTTGAGTTCCAGTATTTTGAGTTTTCAGTATTTTGAGCTTTAGAAATTTGGTCCTAGTATTCTGAGTATTTTGAAAATCAGTATTTTGAAGTGAACCCTATATATATATATATATATATATATATATATATATATATATATATATATATAAAATACATACAGATATATATATGTATGTATATATATATATATATATATATATATATATATATATATATATATATATATATATATATATATATATATATATATATATATGTAAAAGTCCTAGCAACATTGGCAAATGGTATTTTGGTTAGCATCTGTTAATCGACACAGTTTTTTTAAAGTTTTGCGTGAGCCAAGATTAATTGTTAATGAACGCATAGCAGCATGTTGAGGTGCATAATGTCAATCAGTTTGTTTCAATATTATGTGTAAATATTATCTGATCAGTTTATGAAGATCCATATAGACAGATAGATAGATAGATAGATAGATAGATAGATAGATAGATAGATAGATAGATAGATAGATAATGGGTATATGATCAATGACCGAACATGATCAGTGACCAAACAGCAACATGATTGAAGACAGTTTCATAAAATAGAACTGCTCAAAAATGGACTTCCCCAATGAAAATAAATAAATAAATAAATTAAGTGTCCCCCACATTCCCTGCTATTTAATTATATCAAATGTGAGACTGCACAATACCAAAGATAGGGTAAAAATGCTTCCTATTGCCAGTATTCAGTGATCTCACAAAAATACCTGTCTCCTACTGATTCTGTTCAAACTGTATTCCATTCAGTTACTTTACTCATCAGAGAATACATTCAAACAGATTGTCATTTGAGCAGGCTCTCTGAACCCATATGTGAGAATATATGTATGTATATGTATATATATATATATATATATATATATATATATATATATATATATATATATGTGTGTGTGTATATATATATATATATATATATATATAGAGAGAGAGAGAGATATGTACAGATGGATAGATATAGCTATAGATATATATAGACATAATGTCAATCAATTTGTTTCAATATTATGCATAAATGTTATCTGATCAGTTTAAGAAGATCCATATAGATAGACAGACAGATAGATAGATAGATCGTTAGATATGGGTATATATGATTTCTATTTCCCAGCCACTCATCAAGATGGGAGTGGGGTGCTCTGTTTGACATGTATGGGAAGTCTATTCCATAGCATGGGCATTCTCTGGGTTATGAAACTGTCCCTCCAGCATGTTCTGTTGATTGTGGTAATGAGGTTGAGGTCTCTGGAGCATGTGGTTTGGAGGGATTGGGATTTCTTTAGATGCAGCATTTCTAACAGAGCTGGTTCAGACATGACTTTGTAAGTCAAGCAGAGATCGTCTCTAAGTAGGCGATATGAGACAGAAAATGGTTGGAGTTTTTTTGAGACTGTCCATATAGGACAAGTGTTTAAGGCCTAGGATCTTCTTTGTGGCCTCTCCAGTTGTTGCAGGTGTCTAGTGAGGTACATGCCAAATAGGGCATTGTACTCGATGACGGGTCTAATGAGGGAAGAGTAGAGGGAGACAATGACCTCTTTCTTCCTGGATGCAAACCCTTAGAATTGAGATGTGCCACATATAAAAACTTTCTGACCACAATGGTAATGTGCTGGTCAAAAGAGAGGTTGTTGTCAACCTGTGTTCCCAGATCTCATAATGCCTTCTGTGTTCAGTGGACTACCATCGATGTGGTAATTCATGGGAACTGGGTTTTTCCCACAGGGGATGAAGACATTTTTTGGCATTGAGCTTAAGGCCATGGTTCTGACACCAGTCACTGGTCTCAGTGACACCTTTCTGTAGGATGTCAACATCACTTTGGGAGTTAATAATGGCTCCCAACTTGCAGTCGTCTGCAAACTTTGTCATGCAGAGTCCCTTCGTGTTGGCCTGGACTTCTGAGAAGTAGATACCAAACAAGAGAGAACCCAGGACCAATCCCTGTGGGACTCCACTCATGACTGGTCAGCAGTCTGACTTGGAGTCAGCTACCTTCACACTGTGGGTTCTATCTGTAAGCCATTTTCCAACCCACCTAGTGATATAAGGGTTGATGCTTAACTTAGTGAGTTTTTCTATGATTCCTGAGTGTGGAATGGTATCAAAGGCCTTGGCCAGATGAAGGTAGGCTATATGAACTGCCCTGCTCTGGTCACTGACTCAAAGAAGTCAACCAAGTTGAGCAGGCATGATCTACCCTTCAGAAAACCAAAATGTGCGGAATCCATAGTTTGGAGATTCCCTCTATCCTTGTTTATTAGGTCCATGATGATGGGTTCCATAGCTTTGCATATCAGACTTGTCAGGCTAATGCGGAGATAGTTCCCAGGGTCTGTAGTCACTCATCCTTTGTTGAGAGAGATGACTGTAGCAGTGCGCCATTCGGTAGGGACAAACCCTGAGGTGAGGCTGTGATTGAACAGGGCACACAGGTGAGGTGCCAGTTCACTCTGTAGTTCATGTAGAACACAGCCAGGGATATTGTCAGGTCTCATAGAAGCTGTATTCTTGGCCTTGGACAGTGCTGTTTTAACCTGTGCAGCAGTAATACTGGGTGCCAGGTAATCTACTGGTATTGTGATTGGTCCTTTGGGGAGAGGGATAAATTTGGCACTGAATCTGTCGGCCAGTATATTGGCAATATCTGTTAGCTCAGTATAGGAGGTACCATTGTGCAGTAGCTCAGAGAAAATCTGGGTATTGCCGTGGAGATTATTTACCTAACTATAGAAGGCTTTGTGGTTGTCTTTACTATCTGCTGCAATTTTGTTTCCATAGCTAGCTTTAGAGGATTTGATGAGGGATCTCAACTTTTTGTTGAGGTTGATAAGGAAGTTTTTCCAGTCTTGGGACTTCATCTTAGTCTGCATCAGTTTCCCCCTTCTGTTGCAGAGTTTGTTTATGGCAGGGGACCTCAGATTGGCTTCCTTTTTTTGAAGGAGAGCATCTTGGTTCTATTAGATATGATGCGATTCCCGCATTTGAGTACATGTTTGCATATTGCATTGGTGCATGATTTGGCAGTCATGCAACTATTCTCCATTTGCATGGGTGCCGTGAAGTTAGCCACCTCTGTTTTTAGGAGCCCAAAGTTAGCTTTGGAGAAGTTTTTCATGCTGATTACCTATGGGGGTGGGATGGATGTGGATTTCCAAGGTGATTAGTTTGCGGTCGGATCTAACCAGGGAGGAGTTGACTATTGGTGTAGAGTAACAGTCACCCATGTTAGTAATGACCAGGTCAAGGATGTTGCTACCTCTAGTGGGGGTAAGAATGAGCTGGTCCAGGGCATTGGAATTAATGAATTTCAGGAAACATTGGGCAAGTGTATTGGTACATGAGAAGTTTTCCCAGTTAATGGAGAGGTAGTTGAAGTCACCCAGTATGAGAGTGTTAGGTTGGACCCTAATATTCTCCAGGGTGCTTAGGAACGTGGAGTGTGAGTCTTGGGACATGGATGGGGACCTATAACAGGCTATGACTTGAATCACTGTCTTACCCAATGTTAGCTGCACCTGAAGTATCTCAGATATGTTGGGCTACCAGTCTGGAGGTGTGCCCATCCTTTACGAATATGCAAACACCACCGCTTTTTGGAGCTTCGGCACAAGTTCTGGGGCCAAATGGCGTGGGAATAAGTTATAGCCTGGTAGCGCAGGGGTGCTTTCTGCTGCCTTGAACCTCGTCTCTTTTATAGCACAAATGTCCATGTTCTCCATTTTAAAGAGTGCTTCGAGCAAGTGCATTTTGAGATTCAGACTTCTAGCGTTGAGCAGCATGACCCTCAGATCGCATTTATTTGTAGCTGTTACGGTGGAAATTTGGTGTTTGGAACACCACCTAAAAAAGGCACTATAGGGGGTGGCAGGAGCCTTGGTCAGTATCCAGAAGCCCAGGGGTGAAAGATGTAGGCCATCTCTGGCAAAGCATCGAGGTCTGTCAATCATGTCATCCCAGGCAGGAAGATACTGGATCCCCTTAGAATGACACCAGAAACTTAGCCAATTGTTGAAATCAATCATTTTCTGCTTGTACTGTGGTATCATTCTGGGTAAAGGTAGGATGCTGCTCAGGGCTAGGGTCATACCCACCTGGGCTACATAATCCAAGAGCTCCTCCATGTCTCTTTTTATTGAGAGCCTCCACAAAGGTGGGTGTGTGGCTTGTGTTTTTATGTGAAGGCAGTGCTGGTGTGTGTTCTGGAGGGCTATGTGTTCCATGTGGTGTGCTGCAAGTGTTGACCTTCTCCTCTTGACCAGCTATTCCAGTCTTGGCTGGAGAGTGTGTGGCTTCCAATTTGGATATATAAGTGCATCTCTCGTACGTCTGAGTGTTGGAAGGTAAGAGGAGAGGGTTGTCGATGTACATGAGGCAGTTGCTACATTGCCTCAGGATGCCCAAGTTCACCAGGTTAATAGGAGAAAGCACAGGGAACTGACCTTTAGACATGCCTGGAGGGGTATGCATTAATAATAAGTACTGGAGCTGTTTCCTTGTAGAACGTTTAGTGCTGGTAGCACTTTTGTGTGCTACAATAATTGCACTATGCCAGGGTAATCCTATGGGCTAGGTTTGTAAAGGCTCCAAGGCCATTAGCCTAGTACACACCTATGACCCTATATACCTATATTCTAACATTCAGATTGCTGTACCTTTGAGAAATGGGAAAATTGGACTATGCAACAATTTTGGACTTAGTATACCTAAGTACCCATTTTCAGAGCGGCACAGTGATGCAGAGGTTAGTGTTGTCATCTCACAGTAAGAGGTTATCTGGTTTGATTCTCAGCTGGGGTGCTTTCTGTGCAGAGTCTGCATGTCTTGCCTGTGTTCATGTGGGTTTCCTCTGGGTGCTCCGGTTTCCTCTAACATTCGCAAGACAGGCTGTAGGTGGATTGGACATTTTAAATTGGCCCTTGGTGTGTGTGTGTGTGTGTGTGTGTGTGTGTGTGTGTGTGTGTGTGTGTGTGTGTGTGTGTGTGTGTGTGTGTGTGTGTGTGTGTGTGTGTGTGTGTGTGTGTGCGTGTGTGCGTGTGTGCGCGCGTGTGTGTGTGTGTGTATGTGCCTTATGAGGAAGGTTGGGCTGGTAACTTGACACCATAAAAACTTTGCTGCCACTTGTTCTGTGCCCCTATGTTCCATTGTGATGACCCCTAATGGGAACAGCTGAGAGAAGAAGAAGATATCTAAGTACCCATTTCATCACATTCATTTTCATCTGCCTCCTGACTTCCTTCAAATGATATACCTTCAGTATTAAGTGAACAAGGGTCATTATTCTAACTGCCTAATATAAAAGGAGTCTGCACTAAAATATACCCACCCCTTACCACAACAGCTATACCTCTATTGCTAAACATTCACATCTTTATTTATCAGTGTGCCAGTGTTCAACACATCTGGTTAGTGTTTCTCTTTACATTGTGAAACTCCTTGATGATGTACCATTGCTAATGTCTGCCAGCTGTGGGCATATCCATAAAAAAGTCCATATGCTAGCTATGGTCTTACAGGGGGTGATTCCCCGGATTAATCTGTATCCTTTCTGTTTTCCTCACTTTTCCTAGATTTGTTGTATCTACAGCTATGATTCTACCTGCTGTTTGTCTTCCCTTAAGTTAGGTTGGCATGCCTTCCAAACACTGACAAATAACTATCTACTTTGATCCCTTATATCAGCATCATGTTTAGTCAGTAAATAAAACACACATGGGTCAGTGAATACAATATAAAACCAATTTAACAGTCTAAACACATTGTGCAAAATTCCAGTATTCAATAATCTCTCGCATCTTTGTCTCCATGGCTTACAAATGAGTTAATTACTCTAAGTAAAGCTTTCAATATAGTTTAAGTAATTCAAGCTAACTATAACACACAAATGCTGTCAAATGAGCCCCTATGAATTTATTTTTACATAAATTGTGAGTTTGGCATTAAATATTATTGTAACACTAAGATGGTTTTAAAGTTCGATTAAATTATTCATGGTATATAAAAATAAATCAGCCTAATGGTCAATATGAACTGATTAAAGCTATTTTGCTACTTCGTTTTAATTTTTAATTAACTCATTTGAAGGTCATGGAGGTTAACGTACTAGCAGTTAATAAACACTAGCATTTTGTACAAGAGATATAAATTACCTCATTTTCGTTATATAGCTAGTATTTCATTCATTCATTTATTTATTCACTTGTGCATTCATTTTGAACTAGGTAGGTGAACTTCTCCTTAGGCCTTTCAGCCACAATGTGGGCCCCGAATACAGGGGTAAAGATAACATGCACATGGAAAATTTGGGGTAGGTCATCAATGGGCCGTTTTTTTTTTTTTTTAAGAAGCAGAAGACGAAGGAAATTGGAGCATCTAGAGATAAAATATTTGCAGACAAGAGAGACCACACAAAATACCATACAGTCCACAATATATATTTGAGCAGATAGTGTAAAATAATGGCAAGTAAAAACATGTAATTTTCCAAAAATCAGAGCTACATAAAAAATATATGCATTACTGAAAACTCATGCAACAGTGATTATAACTTTAGCAGTAGCTTTTGGACCTAAGGTATTCTTGTATAAATAAGCTTATAAGGAAGTATGTGCATATTTCTAAGCATGCACTTCCAGTGAACTGAATTGGCTCATTTTACTATCTGCTGTCCATAATATCAAAAAAAAATGAGATTAGTATAACAGTTAAGGTGTTTAACTAACAACCTAACGGACACAAGGTACAGGGTTTGATTCTCACATAGGCTTAAAATGGTCCACAAGGGCAGTTAGTCTAGTACTAATCTATGAACCTGTGAAAAACAAAAACATTAGTCACAAAATCTCTCCCACCTTTGAAAATGTCTGATGCAATGCCTAATGAAATTACAAACATGATTTAATAATAAGCATACTAATTAGTGGGGTTTTTTTATTTTCTGTTTGTAAAATTGTCATGTTTTCATTTCTTGTGCATTCTATTATAACTATAATACCTAACCTATGTGCAGGTAATGCATGGCTTTACTCATGTTAATGTGGAGTTTATTCATGAGTTGTGTAAACAGTATACAAATTGGACTTCTACTTTCTGATTAAATGTGCCTACTAACACCTAATCTAACTCATTACTAGCCCAAGCCCAGTAAAATATATTATACTTCTTGTTCAAATCTGCCGACTGATATCTCATTATTGATAACTGTTGTAGATATAGAGGATTATGATAGCATCACTAATCATTACCAGATTATTATGTGTTCTCAACATGGATGCCAAAAAAACTTACCTCCAGAATGAAGCTCAAGAGCTGATTCTTTGCATCCATGTTGAGAACACATAATATTGGGTAAGGATCGGAGACCCAGTCATGATTATTTGTAGTGCATGGAGCTTTATCTGCTCCATGTATTAGTGGTTACAGGAGAATTTAAAACTAAGTGTTTCACCAGTTTTGAAAACCATAAAGTGCTTAGCCAGTACTGTCAGAGAGTGTAGCACAGTCTAGTATATTTACATTCACCTAGCCATTACTGTCAATTGTCCAGATTTTGTTAGAATTTCCAGATTTTTGCCTCATATCTTTGGTCTGTTCCTCATATTCTACCTCTATTATTGCTGGTCAGTACTGGCAGATTTGACTAGCTAATGCAAAACCCACGCTTAACAAGTTAAGCAGGGTGTCCTAATCATTTGTTAATGGGTCTTGAGCCATAGTAGCATAACTGATTTTATTTTTTTCCAAATATCAGAGCATTATCACCATGTTCCATGCACTATACAGTGACTGAACTCTATAATCATAGATGCTGCAATGTTATTTATAAATAAAGTTTTATTTCATGGCATACCTGGTAACATATCACTTCAGGTAACAACTAAACTGATCACCTGAGATGTTTTTATCAGCCCATCAAAAAACAAAGAGAACTGAGATTAATAAAGGAGTATCAGACAAAGAACACAGCAGGTTTTTCTTAATAGACACTAGAGCTATACATCAGAGTCTTTAGAAAATTAGTAGAGAAAATTAAGGGGGTTCTGCTATGAAACACTGACTTTTTGAAAGCTGATGCTTGAACAGAATGAAAAAAAAATAATACCTAAAAACGAAGAGAGCAAAAAGCTGCTTTGTTCTTGTTCTTCCCCCTGTACCCCCCCCCCTCCACACTTATACATACCAAGTCAAAGAAGGGAGAAATTCTCTGGACTGTGAATCATTGCTAGCACACTGTTAGAAATCACCCTGGCAATGATTTCCTATGGAGGTAAGCATTTAGACTTACCCTGTTTGACTTCTCTTTCTGCAAGATACTGACACTCAGGGGATTTCCTCTCATGATTGTGTAGGGAAGCTAACTTAAAGGCTATGAGTTGTTTACAAGCTGCTTCTTGCAGTGCAGGACTTGATTTCCCCAGCCTACATTTGCTCTAACCAGACAGTACCCCTTGGATGAACTTAAAAAAAAAAAGGTCTATCATACCTCTCAACCGTACCGAATTCCTCAGTATTTACTCATTTTGAGGGCAAAATAATGCAGTGCCACAAATTCCTGAGTGGCCCCTTCAATTCCTATTTTTTTTATATTTATTTACAATTTTAGGTTATAGCTGACACCATCATGCATTGCCAGTGTATTCCACAACATCATCAACATACAGGGGTGTGCGTGAGGACATCAGCTTTGGTGAGGCATTGCCTGCTTTCCTATTGGTCTCGGAGACTTAGTGGGATGCGGGAGATTTAAAAAAATGAAAACAAAGTTCAATTGTTTACAGCTGTGGGCCCACGAGTGACTTGAGTTGCAGCACATTACACCAATAACACCATCTAAATTATGGCAGGGTACTATGGGAACAGCAAAGTGAGTTAAGTTAAGTGGATGAAAAAAAGATGACTATCAGTTGGGATAACGGTCATAACACTCTTGATGTTGCAACTTCTATTACTTATGTGCAAAATGCACTGTGGTCTGCAGCCCATGACTTATGTCAGCCAGTAAGCTTGGCAGATAGCACACACATTGAGGGCTTCAGTTGCACGATCCCTCAGCTGAACATCAGCTGCTTAAATGCACTATATGTAGAGTCCTTTCAGTATGTGCAACAAGGGATTATAGTACAATTGTAGCTTTATTAAAACATAAAAGTACATTTGTATGAAAGCCCGATTATATCTACTTACTTATTTTTCCAAAGAGTTATTTTAAATTTTTGAACAAAAAGTAGATATCACACTGTGCACTGGTTATGTTTTACGTTTGTAATGTCATTACTCAGGTCTGCAGCTCAGGTGTGTATTTTTTATTTGCTGTGCTTGTGTATGTTTGAAAAGCTAATGTTTCTTTGTGCGAGTTAACCAGTAGTAAGCGGTATTGTGTAAAAATAGATCTTACACTGTGCCTGGTTACGTTTTATGTTCATAATGTTATGTTGTTACTCCAAGGTCTGCAGCTCATGTGTGTATTTTTTATCTGTTGTGCCTGTGCATGTTTAAAATGTTAATGTTTTGTGCGAGTTAACTAGTCATAAGTAGTACTATGTGTATTAGACTCACTCTGAAAACAAGGGTTAAATATAACTATAGCATTATGCAGATGCAGATCCCTGAGTTAATATGAATACATTCATAAGTGAAATTCAGTATAGCGGCTGTCTCGCTTGAACCAATAAAAAAATAAGAACACAAGAAGCACGCACATTTCAGCTTAAGGAAGTAAAAAGAGGATTGGAAGCCCAACCCCAACCTAAATTCCTGATGCTAAAAAAACATAACTGCATTCCTGTAATAATGCCTTTCTATCCACACGTGCTTCCAAGGCAATGCTCTAGTCTGACCTGTGGCTGCGACCCACAACCTCTAAGTGACAGTGCCGTCATCACTGATGCCACAGTGGAAGTATTAGAAGTGAAGAAGTAGAATTTGAAAGATTTAAGAACTGTCAGAGTGAGTTTTTGTGGTCAACTGTAAAGCCAGCCTTGGCTGATGGGCAAGGTAGAACAAATGATTTTATTTGGAATGCACTACTGGGCTGTATTCTGAATACAATGGTGGATAATTTTTAACTGTAGCAGTATGCAGGTTTCAGACCAGTCATACTTTGAGTTCATGTTGATGTCTGTGTATGGGGTGAATGCCACATAATCTGTGGTTTGCTATAGCTGTACTGTAAGTGTAGATCCTACTCTTGTCTTTTGTAACATCATTTGATTCATGCACAGACAATGGCTATGTTCAGAAATGTTCTTGTTTAGTAGATTAAAATACTACCTTTTTTTTTTAAAGAGACCGTTCCTGAATGTGATGAAAACTAATCAAGTGAACAGTAGGAAACACAATCCACTTTCTTGTTTTAATGTATGCATTCTGATTTTTTTCTAGGTCTACCATAATTCCTATTTTCAGTACTTGTCTGAGCAACACAAGTATGCTGTTAGTCTTTTTCAAGGTTCTGACTGATTGTGGCTACTTAAGTAATAATTTATATAAATCAGCACCCCATTTTTTGGCTGGTTGTACCTATGTTTCAAGGGCCTTTGTCCAGATTTTTGATGTTTTCAGTTTGAGAGGTATGAGGTCCATGTGTATTTGATATATCTCCCATTTATAAATAAATCAGACTACTTTTGAGAACAAAGTTTAAAACAAAACTTTTTCATGTTGGATGGCGCAGTGGTGCAGCAATTGCATTGTTTCCTCAGCAAGAGGTTCTCTGGTTTGATTCGCAGCTGGGGTGCCTCCTGTGCAGAGTATGCATGTCCTCCCTGAGTTTGTGTGGGTTTCCTCCCACGTTACAATGACATGCATCTGGAGCATTTCTCCCCAGGCTTCTGCTGAAAATTGGCTTCGTTCTCAGTC
This sequence comes from Protopterus annectens, assembly GCF_019279795.1. Lineage (NCBI taxonomy): Eukaryota > Metazoa > Chordata > Ceratodontiformes > Protopteridae > Protopterus > Protopterus annectens. The sequence continues at coordinate 950,519,824 of NC_056737.1, read as the reverse complement.
GGACTTTCCCAATACACAAATGTTAAATGTCACCAATAACAAGAGTTGTAACAATCATGGGTTACAGTGTATCATTCCAGAATGAAAACTAAAATAAAGGAACATGCAGACAGAACAATTCACTCTATGCAGCATAATTTCAAAAGAAAAGATTGTGTATTAAGATCCAACAAACACATTCCGTATTTTTCCACTCATTTTTACCACGAAACTGATGTCAGGGTTTCAGTGTTATCTACATTAGCTACCTGACTTAATGTTACAAGATAATGTTCATTTCTCAAAAAGTTTAACAGCAAAAGTTCCAGTGCATATGATATTAAAAGCAAGATTTTGATGCCATTGTTTGTGATGATAATACACAAAAAAGTGATTTAAAAGAATGAGAAGGAAATCTATTATTTATAAATCCATCTTTGCCATTGAAAAGCAACTTTTGAAAATAAGAATGACTTGGATATTTTTAATGACTAATCTGTTCTAGTTAAAATATTTCACTTTTAAGAAATATTCATTTGATGCTGATACATTTATTGTGAATATGTAATACAGAACTACTGTTTATTTTGCTGTGAAAAATATGTTCTGCAATTTAATGTGTTTCACAATTAGACATGAAAAATTAAGTAAATTTTCATGTCTAGAATGACTGTAGTAAAAACACAAAAGATTTATGCTAAAATGTACTGATTTTTTTATTATTTTGACAATCAAAAGGGTAATTAATTTGCTCAGAGTTGAAACTCCATAATCATCCAGTTTGAAAACGCCATGGACAGACCCCATGAACTGTTTCAGTGCTTTAGATGTCCACGGCACTCATTAGGATTAAAGTAGGACCTGCTGCTTAATCTAGGGCTATCATTACGAATCCTGAATACTGCTTACCCAAGAGTGACCATAAGCAGTGACCAGAAGCATGTTGTGATTGGCTCACTGAATCCGGTAGTTAAAACACAGAGCATTACCAGAAAGAACTTTGGAAGCAGTTTTGAACAGTCAAGCAGCTGTCATTTGTAAATCAAAGCTAGTGTGTTACCAGATAAAATAAAATGCTACAGCAAATCACCGTGGCAATGTTTATCAGGTGAACATTGCGATTTTTAATAAGATAAGTGTCCCACTTCAGGTCTGCTTACTTTATTTTGTTGTGTATATAAAGTGACACCCATTACACCAAGAGGAGTCTGCAATATCACAATAGACCCATTCAAGAAGAAAATTGAAATCTGTTGACATCTTTTATGGTGTACATCATAGCTCATGTTCAGACTTTCATTAGAAGCAGTAGATCCCATTTCAAGGATAATGTCAATTCTGCAACTTCTCTAGATATTTTTGGATATAAGAAATAATGTGGGTTATCATTTGTAGTGAGTGTTTTGTGGAAAAAATGGTGAAGAATCATTTTCTGTTTCAGAAAACAAAACTGTTACACGGGTACTATTGGAATTTCCACTAGCAGTGTCCTACACCCACAGCTGAGTAAGTGGAAAATGTCAGATTTAGCTCTGTTTGCTCATTCATTAATTTTTTAAAGCAAAGTATTGTTTCCTGATACTTTTTTCACATGTACACATCACAGCATTTAATCCAAAGCTAAGTAACTTACATTACCACATTTGTAGTATCATTTGACAATACAATATCATCGTATCCATCAATCTATATTTCAGAGTTATCATTCATACTTTATCTTCCCATCACCTAGCACATGCTCATATACATTACATAACGCCAATAATGAGTAGCCACAGTGTCGTTGCACTGCCCCTACGTCCCACACCATATAGATGACCGTGTGATTACACTTTTCATTCCCAAATTCTCAGGCACCCTCAAGCAGCATAGCACATATATGTAACAATTCAATGCAAACAATGGCATTAGTCATGAAACAACTCTAGCACCTTTTAAACATAGCTAAACATTTGTTTAAAGCATTACATGGTCAACTAATATTACATAACAAAATATGTTGGCTTGCTTAAGCATAGCATCATTGGAACTACCTGGGCTGCACTGCATATGGTCTGGGTTGATTTAGTGGCCCAATTGTTAGATTCCTATCAGGAATTCAGTGAGAAATAATGAAGATTCACCTGCTTGTCTCCCCCAGAAGACTAGAGAAGGGACCAAGCACCTCAAGAGTGAATCTTTGATGGAGATTTTTGAAGGAACAAGCCTGCCAAAGGTACCCATATCTTCTCATTGCACCTATTACATATCTTCCTTTTTACTTCTTACCAAGATGCATAAGGAATAAAAAGTCTTAAAATACTAGCATCTCATACAAAATGGCTAAGAGTATTAAGCATATATTTATAAATGACTTTTTTCCTAATAAAGTACAGGGCACACATGATTTAATTATAAAACGTATGTATTCCTTTGGGCATTGTGGGCTGTGAAATACGTGCTCATCTCATAAGAATTTTAACAGTCTTTATGTAAAGAAAGGTATGTTAATTAAGAGTTTATTACATATAGTACAGGGACACTAATTTATGTAGCTATTTATAATAACCAGCATTTATGTGTAGGAAAAAAAAACAAGAGAAGTTTTAAGAAAATAGTTGTTAAACAGGGCAAGGAGATATCTCAAATATATCGTAAAAAGTGTACTGGTACTTGCATGCCAAAACAAATGGATCATAGTGGTCTTTTTCATTCCAGAATTTTCTAACAAGTATTTCAAGCAAACTGAGAAATTTTCATGAAATCATTATTAGAAGATTTCAAATAATGTGAATGTGGCATTTCAAAGTACTTAAACACTTCTCAGTGTATCATAGTATTAATTTCAGTAGTTCCTTATTTAAACAATCATGATTTTAAATGACTGCAAATTGCATCATTGCATCTGAGTGATGCCTCCAGGTGCATCTGCAATTAACTCCTACTGATGCCTGTAGGCATCAAATATTGCTTGTTCATATTTGCATCAATAATCCCAAACCCATGCTATGTACATCGTTTTAAAAGATTTCATCTTAAAGCTTATGCATTGGCAAACTCAACTGCATTAATATTTGATCTCTGTTTAATGCAGGTAAAGAGATATAAACTGTTGTTTTTTAAGATATTAATTTATATAGATATAATTTTTACATTTTCCTAAATATTTCATCAAAAAAGTAACACAGACATAACTCCTTAGCCTCATATGAAATCTCTCATCTAGATGAATAAAATGCTGCTGACAGTATGTGTGCAAGTTGAGTGGTTGCTGAAATATTATAAGTTGTTTGCAAAATATTACAAACATAATAGTTACCGGATTTATGAAAGCTTGCACGGAGTATAAGAAGAGTGTAGGAGCTCACGGAGGCAATATGTCTGCCGTGAGATCCAGGTACAGCCAGCAGGGGCGTGCACGAGAGCTGCTAAAACTACTCTTGCACGGACAGCGTCATGGTATGCAAATTAGCTCATTTGCTGCTAAAAGCTATGCAAATGAGGTAAATTTGCAATCCAGGAAACACTAACCTGTCTGTGGAAGATTAGTGTTATCTGTAGAAATGTACTCCGTTGGTAATGGAGTACCGTTCTGCAAATAGCTAAACGGAGCTATGACAGCTCCAAATAAAGGATGCATACAGTTGAGGAAGCATGCCAATGGCCAAATATAAGGCCATTGGCATTTATAAATGTTTAAAATTATTAAAATCTAACTTTTTTTTCCCAAATCTCCGATGTTTAAGTGTAGCGCAGCACCGTACAAATGTGCGGCACTTTAAGAACGAGAAAATTATTTAAAAATAGCCAAAAATAGCCGTTTTCACTAAAAAGCTTATCCTGCCATGCAGGTGAATGGCAGGCTGAAGACAACATGGCCACTGAGTAGTGGTTGCTAAGGGGGGAAGCTCAGTGTGAGAGATGTAACCATGCATTAGTAGGCAATCCTATGCAAATGAGGATAAGGATAGTGAATCCCAGTTTTCCCCAGCATGTGAGCCATGTCCCAAGAGTGTAAGTGTAGGAGTAGGTGAGTAGTAGAGTAGAATATAGGTAACATCATGAGGGTGTCAGAAAGGCTGTAAGATAATTGGAGCACAGTGTCTTGTGTTTGCCCTGAGTTGCTCATGATTGCAAGAGGTGTGTCTACAGTTGTCCTTTTTGAAAACCAGAAACCAAAGGTGCACACCGTAGAAATATCTGAAATTTCTTGCAAACATGCACACAGCATGTGCGCACGTGTGTGCGTGTTTGCGCGGTGCTGCCCTGAGCAGAAACAGAAAGGGAAAAGGAAGGAAAAGAAGTAGTAGGAAGTGAACCAATGAGAACTAGCAGTGCTGCCATGTGAAATATATCAGAATCAGCCAATTACACAGGTAGCAGACTAGCCCAGCCCAGCCCAGCACTTTAAACTCTGCAAACAGCATTCTTCCCTGTTTTTTTTCCCAAGAACTCTGCAATACTGCAGTATACAAAGAGAGAAAGCTTAAAAACTTTAAAGTCAGACAAAATGTTAGGGACTGCTCTTGCTATCATAAACCAACATGTGCAAGGTGCTGAGGGTGGTGATGTGGTGAATGCTGCTGAGAAACCCACAGTGAGGAGACAGAGAAGAGTGTACAGACCCAGGGTAACCCATCAGGGGCTACATGAGCTGGAGATAGTGGAGCGCTATAGGGTGGACAGAGACCTCCTGCAGCAGATTGTTGAGCTGTGCCGGCCACGCCTCACACACAGAACCAACAGAGGGGAACCCATCCCAGTGGATATCAAGGTATGTGTTGGCCTAAGAATACTAGCTACAGGTACCTTCCAGAGAGCAACTGGTGATATAATGGGGATTTCACAGGCATCAGCATCCAGGGTACTGCACCAGTTCCTGGATGCCATGTCAGCACATGTCAGTGAGCACTTATATTTTCCCAATTCCCGTGAGGCATTGGCCAGCAATATACATCATTTCCACCAAATAGCAGAATACCCTGAGGTAGTGGGTGCAATAGACTGCATGCACATACACATCAAAGCACCACCCGGTGAGCGAGGTAGGGTCTACATCAACCGCAAGTGCTTCCCCTCCATCAACTGCCAGGTCGTGTGCAATGCCCAGGGCATAATAATGAATGCGTGTGCTGGCTGCCCTGAAAGTTATCAAGATTCACACATCTGGCATCTGACACAGCTGTACCAGAGATTTGCCAATGGGGACATCCCTGATGGTCACCTAGTGGGGGATGCTGGATACGCACTGGAGCCGCGGCTGATGACACCCATCAGAAATGCACACACACCTGAACAAGAACTCCATAATGAGGCACACGCACAAACAAGAAACATAATTGAGCATGTGTTTGGGATGCTCAAGTCATGGTTCCAGTGCCTGGACACATCTGGTAGAGCCTTGCAGTACTCACCAACTACATGTACGCAAATTGTCATGGTATGTGCCATGCTACACAATATGATCCTGCGGAAACAGCTGCAGCAGGAAAAACATGGGGCAGGGCCAAACAGCCCCCCACCATTGCCAAGGCCTGCAGAGGCACAGCGTGACTCAGAGGAGGAACAACCTGAGCCTGCCCCAATAGGCAGAAGGAGGCGTGCCCAGTATGCCCTGGCCTTGGCAAAGAGGCAACGCATAGCACATACACTGACTCAGTAGGAACCCCGGAAATGACACCTCTCTCTGACTCGCACATACAGTAAAAGGGATGCCGAACTTGACACTACCTGTTTTCAAACATGTATAGGGAGTGTAATATGTGCATCCGACATAGGCAGCCCTGCAGCACCACCTGAGGCATGAGTCCCTATTTTAAGCAATATAAAGCACTGCTAAGCAAATTTTACCAGTATTGAGCATATTTAAATACAATTACACGTAACTGCACACCGCACTTACCAGCGCAACATCGGGCAAAGTTGGGCAATTTTGGGCAAAGTTGGGCAAAGTCGAGCAAAGTCAGGTAAACACGCTCACACCTGCTTTACTGTTCCTTAACCAGTCAGGGCTGCCCAGCAGGAAAATAAAAAGTAGTGACAGGGCTCGAACTCCGGATACTGTGCACTATAGTCACAGTACTGAATCACTAAGCCATGACAGCATTTCACTGGCACAGACACAACTTAAGTCACTCACACATACCAGTTGGGGGGTCACATACTTAACAGTCACAGCCAGCAGGACAATTGTAGACAAACGCAAACACAAACAAATGCTGTATCATGCTCTCTGAAGAGGCATATGAGTAACCTCTCCCCAGGCCTATGCAGACAGATAACAGCAGGCCAGGCAGTGTGATGTGGGTTGGGTAGGCTATGAAGTCACAAACTAATATGTGTGTAATTGGAAGCTAAGGTCTGTAGTACAGTGGTATGCCTCAAGCCAGTACGATAGGCAAGAGTACAGACTGAAATGGAGTACCTGACATAGCAGTGCAGGCCTAGCAAATGTGTATAAGTGTCAGGTGTACCCCTCATCCTATGTACACCCACAGTAACAATCAGGTGTGCCCCCCCCAGGTAGAAATGTACAAATAATAGCTGTCCCCCCTGTATGTAGAAATGTTGATAAGTCTATGCAAATTGACTCATGGAAGCCCTGCAGGCACAGCGTGCTTCCTGTCGATGTACAACACAAAGGTGAGCCCTGAAGTAAAAACCAACTTGATTTTTCACACACATATAGTATATATACCCATAGTGGGCATGCTCACACACTTAAACAAATTTAGCAAATTTCAGTCAGCAACATACTGAAAGGTCATACTGGGCATGCTCACACACTTAGGCCATGTCTGAGTACAGCAGTGGGCCACACATATCTGGCAGTTGCAGTTCTTACTCCAGACACTTGTCACTATTCACTAATCCTGCCTTGCGCACACAGTGATATGAAAACAGACCCATATAATATATTGGACCTCTGTCATAATCAAACTATGTACTACAAGTACTTAAGTTGTTCAATGAAAGTGAAAATGCAAAGAAGATCAATAAATCTCCGATCAGTATCATCAAGAAACAATGAGCACTCCTAACATTATCCAAACCATCAGTATCATCAAGAAACAGTGAGCACTCCTAACATTATCCAAGCCATGTTCTGGCAAAAATATTGCCAAAGAGTCCATAGAGAACCATGAAGCTTTCTTTCGCTATGTCATAAATATCAATGTAAACTCATATATGTTCTAAGTCAGTGCAAAGTGTCAATGAATACATGTACATGACTGACATTGCCAACATCTTGTCAGACAGGTTCATACATATTTACCCCCCTCTCACTGACAAAAAGCCCATTATCGTACCTGGAGATTGTGAAAACCCAGAAATCACATATACAATGGTTAAACAGTTCTATCCAAACCTAAAAACATGGCGTCTATGGGATGACATGGTTTCCCTGGCTGTGTCATATGTGAACTCCAAAACAAACAGACCCTGCACCTGAACAGTCTGTTGAGACTCACCCTCTGTATAGGATATGAAACTGTTGAATGGGTTACAGCAACGTTTTGGCACACTCCGCAAGTGTTGGTGCACAACAGACTATGGGAACTATAGTCTTATAAGCCTAATAAGCCTGATCTGCAAGGCCATGGAGTCCATCATTATGGAACTCATAAACAGAGCTATTGGGAGCCTACAAACACCCAACCCTACCCATTTTGGTTTGGTCAGGGGCAGATCATGGTTCCTAAACCTGCTAGACAGTTTTCAAGGCAGTCACCCAGGACATACATCAATGAAATGAGCTCCACATGACCTACATAGACCTTGAAAAGCCCTTGTCCAACATCCCACACACATGTCGTATCCACAAAATCAACAACCTGTGCATAAACATGCATGTCATCTGATGGATTGCCAACTAGGGCACAGACAGATCCCACAAGGTAAGAATTGTGGTCTCCTGTTCAAGCTGGTAACAACTGCTGTCCCCCATGGCTTAGTCCTGGGACCCCTCCTGTCTGGTGTATACTTTTCAGAAATACAGTCAAACACACAAGGGCTATGTTTAGCAAAGTTTGTGGATTACTACAAAAAGGTTGTCATAATCGATGTTTGGGACAACAGAGACATCCTTAAAAAGGGTCTCTGTCAGACAGATGTGGTGTCAAAATTATGGCCTCGAGCTACAGTCATACAAATACCACATAGGTGCCAACACCCTAAATATGGAGGTAATAATAAGGGATCTATGGACATATGTGGATAGTCATCTCTACTTCCAGAAACACATTCACAAAGTGGTTAGAAAATCATGCTATGTGTTCCCACAAATTGCCAAGGTCTTTGCATGTAGGTCAAAGGAGGTTCCCTCTACTCATCAGTCATCAGACCCATCAGAGAGTATCACGGCACACTTGCGATGAATCTGACTAGGCACCTTCAGCAGCTGGACAGACCACTGAAGTACTTCAACAAGAGGATTACTGGCCTCAAACAGTTGCCCCATGCAACAAGACTGAATTTAACTCAATCTGTACTCTGTTGTATACTGTCTACTCAGGCGATCTCTGCCCAACATACAGGTCGATGTCCAGTGCAGAACTGGTGTACATGCGCTATCTGAAGTAAACCCAAGCTCACTGTGCCACATGCTCTAGGGATATCATCATCACAACAATAAATAGAACATGTTGGAAGGATATATTACTAACGCACAGACTTCCCTTGCTTTGGAGCAGGCTCCCAACCTACATTAAGCTGAGTCCCTAACTGACACTCTTCCACAGGAGCCTTGATTAGTGTATGTGAAACTGAACTGTCACACCATGGATCACTTCATCAGCTCTACTACACAGAGGCCTAGGGAACTAACCCCATGTGTGGTGATAGCTGCACACTCTGGCCATACTAATATATGCCTTCAGGCAGATAGCCTATTACCTACTTATGTACCTATATATATATATATATATATATATATATATATATATATATATATATATATATATATATATATATATATATATATATATATATATATATATGTAGGGGGAACACAGTCTAATAAGCCAAAGATGGATGGGCAGAGATGTGTGTAAGAGGGTGACCATGACAGGGAGCCATCCAGGACTGTCCCACCCAGCACACATCCCAATGGCACAAAAGACATGAGGTGCACATCTCACCCACTGTACATAACAGCCACCAGTATCTGTAAGCATTACAGTGTATGTGGTCCATGTGCCTACTGTACAACATGACTGTACAATGAAGTACACATCTACTATCTGTGGACATGTACCTGTCACATAGGTTCATAGGTATGTTGTGCAGCTTTCACCACCCCATTGGGTAGTCTCCCAAGCCCTAGTTCTAATAGTTAGTACCCTAGGCCCCTTTCTAGTGGGGCTGCTGATGTGATGCCTGGCATGAATTGTCTGTTTCCCATTCACTCATCAAAGTTCCTATTGAAGAGTGTCAGCGAGGGGCTCTGTCTGATGTACATTGGGACTCTGTTCCACAGTAAGGCAAGTGACTGGGATGGTACTCTATCCCACCAGCATGTTGTATTCATTGTTGTGATGAGGTTCATATCCCTGGAGTGAGTAGTATGACTCAATTTTGTTATCCGTAGATGGAGCATGTTCAACAGTTATGTGTTGGACATGGCTCTGTATGTTAGGCAGAGTGTGCCTCTGAGTAGGTGGTACGCAACGGAGAACAGATTTAGTTTTACCAGTTGTGTTGCATAACACAACTGTTTGAGGCCAGTAATCCTCTTGGTGAGGTACCTCTGTGGTCTCTACAGCTGCTGGATATGCTTAGTTGAGTACATCCAAAATGGTGCATTGTACTCAATGATGGGTCTGATGACTTAAGAGTAGAGGGCCACCACTACTTCTTTTGATCCTGATGCAAACCCTTTGTTGATTAGGTGGGCCACATAGGATTTCCCAATCACTTTGGAAACATGGTTGTCAAAGGAAAGATGACTATCTACTTGTGTCCCAAGATCCCTTATTACCTTGTCGGTTTTAAGGGGGTAACACCTATGTGGTAGTTTGTGGGCACTTTGTTTTCACCAAAGGGGATTACTATGGATTCTTCCACACTGAGCTTGAGGCCATGATTCTGACACCACACATCTGTCTCATAGAGTCCCTTCTGGAGAATATTTGTGTCATCCGGGGAATCTATTATGGCAAACACTTTACAGTTCCCAGCAAACTTAGTCAACCACAACCCTCCTGTGTTGGCATGTACTTTTGAGAAGTCTATACCAAACAGGAGGGACCCCAGGACTGAACCCTGGGGACACCAGTTGTTACCGGTGTAGAGTCTGACATGTAGCCAGCAACTCTTAATTTGTGGGATCTATCTGTGAGCCAGTTTGCAATCCATCTTGTGATGTATGGATTCATGCCCAGGTTGGTGAGTTCATCTATGATACCTGACTGGGGAATGGTGTCAAAGGCCTTAGCGAGGTATAGGTAGGCTGTGTGGAGCTCATTTCAATCATCTGTAGCCTGGGTAACTGTCTCAAAGAAATCCACCCAGTTCAGGAGGCGTGATCTGCATTTGACGAAGCCAAACTGGGTGTGCTCAACTGTGTGAAGGTTCCCAATGTCTTTATTGTTGACTTCCATTATGATTGGCTCCATTGCCTTGCAGATCAGACTCGTCAGGTTCATAGAGCATGAATGCCAAGGGTCTTTTGTGGCCCCACCCCTGTGGAGTGGGAAGAACGTTGCTGTGCAACATTCTATGGGTACATATCCTGTAGAGAGCATGTAGAGAGAGGTGTAGGTATCCTTGATGAATATGGATACATCCCCACCCTATGTGCTATGATCCAGGTTCTGATGCTGGAAGGTATGGAATGAGTAGTATCCTGGTAGTGCTGGTGTGCTCTCTGGAGCCTTGAACTAGGTTTCTGTTACTGCACAGATATCAATATTCTCCATACTGAGAAGTGCCTCGAGTGTGTGCATCTGGAGGCTGAGACTTCTGGCAATGAGTAGCATTTAGCTCACTTTGTGGTTATTTGTGTTGGTTACGGGGTTTGGTTTGTCCTGAGTGACTGGTGTTCCACACCTGAAGTCAACACCTCATTGGTCCGATCTGACCATAAGCTAATTACCCTACATATCCACATTCTGCCCCTGCCCCCCATTAAGGAAACCATGTTAAAAAATATCTCCAAAGACAACTTCATGATTCTTAAGACAGAAGTGGTGAACTTCAGGACACCCATGCAGATGGACAATACAGTTACAACTACTGAATCCTACACAATTGCACTTTATAAGCACTTACATGAGTGCATGGATCATGCTATCCCAAACAGAACCAAGATGCTATCCTCCAAGAAAAGGAAGCCAATCTGGTGGTCCCCTGCCATAAACAAACTGCACAACAGAAGGAAGAAACTGTTGCAAAAGAGGGTAAAACCCATGAGTGGAGGAGCTCCCTGGTCAGCCTCAGTAAGAAGCTGCGATCCCTGATAAAATCCTCCAAAGCTAGTTACAAAAACAAAATTGCCACTGATTCTAAAGACAACCACAAAGCATTCTATAGCTATGTCAAGAATCACAATGGCAACACTCAGATCTGCTCTGAGTTACAGCACAATGGCACTAAATATACAGACCCAACTGATATTGCCAACATCCTGGCAGATAGGATCAGTGCTAACTTTACTCCCTCTAACCCATGAAAGAGCCCATCTCTATACCAGAAGAATGCAAAGTTGCTGTCATCATGGCTGCACAGGTAAAAACCACTCTCCAAAGCCAGGAACACAGCATCCATGGGACCAGATAACATCCCAGGCTGCGTTCTACATGAACTACAGAACGAACTGGCACCACACCTAAGTACCATGTTCAATCATAGCCTCACCTCAGGCTTTGTGCCTGCTGAATGGTGCACAGTGATGGTTATCCCACTACACAAGGGGGGAGCCACCATGGACCCTGGGAACTAGTGCCCCATTAGCCTGATGAGCCTGGTCTGCAAGGCCATGGAACGTATCATCATGGAACTTATAAACAAAGACATTGGTAATCTCCAAACTCTGGACCACAACCATTTTGGGTTTGTAAAAGGCAGATCATGTCTCCTAAACCTGATAGACTTCTTTGAAGCAGTCACCAAAGCCATAGACAAGGGTAAGGTGGTTCACACAGCCTATCTAGATCTTGCCAAGGCTTTCAACACCATCCCCCACTCTGGAATTATAGATAAACTCACTAAACTAGGTATAAATCCCTATGTCACAAGATGGGTTGCCAACTGGCTCACTGACAGAACCCACACTGTGAAAGTAGCAGACTCCAAGTCCGACTTCAGACCAGTGACAAGTGGAGTACCACAGGGTTCAGTCCTGTGTCCTGTCCTGTTTGGTATCTACTTCCCTGAAGTACAGGCTAACACAGAAGGTCTTTGGCTAATGAAGTTCCCAGATGACTGCAAACTAGGAGCCATAATCAAAACTACTAATGATGTGGACATCCTACAAAAGGGCCTCACTGAGACAGATGCCTGGTGTCAAAGCCATGGCCTCAAGCTCAATGCCAAAAAGTGCATTGTCATCCCCTTTGGTAAAAACTCTGTACCCATGAACTACAACATAGGCGGTAGTATACTTAACACTGAAAGTGTGATAAGAGACCTTGGGACACAGGTGGTCAGTAGACTCTCCTTTGATAATCACATCACCACAGTAGTCAGGAAATCCTTCTACGTGGCACACCTCATCACAAAAGGTTTCTCATGCAGAAAAAAAGAGGTCATTGTTCCCCTCTACTCATCACTCATTAGATCCATTATAGAGTACAACACCTCTTTTGGTATGTACCTCACAAGACATCTACAACAACTGGAAAGCCTGCAGAAATACCTCACAAAGAGGATTAGCAGCCTCAAATACATGCCCTACACAGACCGTCTCAAAACACTCCAGCTTTACTCTGTCACATATCGCCTACTCAGAGGTGATCTCTGCCTAACATACAAAGCTATGTCAAACACAGAGCTGTTGGACATGCTCCACTTAAAGAAATCCCAATCTCTCCAAGCTTCAGCCCCAAAACCCAGACCGAAATACAAAAGGAGGGGGTGTATCCATTTTCATAAAGGATACCCACACCTCCAGGTTAGTGGCACAGCACGAGGCCTTGGAGACCATCCAAGTGCAACTAACAGTGGGCAAAGCTGCTTATCAGATCGTAGCCTGCTACAGATCACCTACCTTGTCTCAGGACCCTCACTCAGCATTCCTGAGAACACTGGAAAATATAAAGGTCCTACCAAACACCATGATATTAGGAGATTTCAACTACCCAAACATTGACTGGGAGAATTACTCAAGTACAAACTCCTTTGCCCAATGCTTCCTAGAGTTTATAAACTCAAACACCCTGGAACAGCTGGTCACCATGCCCACTAGAGGTGACAACATACTGGACCTGATCATCACCAACATGGGGATCAGTGTTCCACACCAGAGGTAAACCCCTCGCTGGTAAGATCAGATCATAAAGTAATCACACTGGACATCCACATCCCGACCCCACCCCAGTCAAGGAAACCACTGTGAAAAACTTTTCAAAAGCAAACTTCACACTTCTCAAGACCGAAGTGGAAAGTTTCAAAGCCCCCTTGCTACAGGATAATGCTATCCAATCCACAGAATCCTTTACAAGTGCATTATATGAGCATCTACAGGGATGCATGGATCGAGCCATCCTGAATAAAACCAAGACTCACTCCTCCAAAAAGAGGAAACCAGTCTGGTGGTCCTTGGCCATAAATAAGCTATACAACAGAAGGAGGAAACTACTACATGATAGAGCAAAATTCCAAAAAGGAAAGGCATCACTGATCATTATTAGCAAGAAACTATGATCGCTCATAAAATCATCCAAGGCCAGTTTCTAAAGAAAAATTGCCAAGGAATCTAAAGATAACCACAAAGCCTTCTTTAGCTATATCAAACATTTAGGTGGCAACTCTCAGATATGCTTTGAGCTACTGCAAAATGGCAAAAAATACACTGAACCAACTGACATTGCCAACATCCTGGCAGACAAGTTTAGTGCAAACTTCACCCCCCTCACCCCAAAAGGGCCTGTGTCCATCCCAGAAGAATGCAGAGCCCCAGACATCATGGACATGCAGGTAAAAACAGCCCTCTCCAAAGCTAAGAACACAGCATCAATGGGACCGGATGGTGTCCCAGGCTGCGTCTTACATGAGCTCCAAAAGGAACTAAACCCTCACCTAAATTCACTGTTCAGACTCAGCCTTACCACAGGCTATGTACCCAAAGAATGGCATACAGCAACAGTCATCCCACTCCACAAAGGTGGTGCCACAACAGAACCTGGGAACTATCACCCTATAAGCCTGACCAGCCTGGTCTGCAAAGCTATGGAGCAAATTATCATGGAACTCATAAACAGAGACATTGGGAACCTCCAGACACTGGACCCTACCCAATTCAGCTTTGTTAAAGGCAGATCCTGCCTCCTAAACCTAGTTGACTTCTTTGAAACAGTTACCAAGGCCATAGATGAAGGGAAGGTAGTCCACACAGCCTACCTGGACCTCACTAAGGCCTTCAACACCATTCCCCACTCTGGCATCATAGACAAGCTTACCAGCTTGAACATTAACCCCTATGTCACGAGATGGGTGGCCAACTGGCTCATGGATAGAACACACATGGTCAGAGTTGCGGGTGCCATGTCCGACTCTAAACCAGTCACAAGTGGCATCCCACAGGTCTTGGTCCTGGGACCCCTCCTGTTCAGTATATACTTCTCTGAGGTACAGGCAAGCATGGGAGGACTATGGCTGACCAAGTTCACAGATGACTGCAAACTGGGGCCATAATCGACTCTCTGGCTGACACAGACATCCTCCAGAAGGGTCTTACAGAGACAGATACCTGGTGTCAAAACCATGGCCTCAAGCTGAATGCCAAAAAATGCATAGTCATCCCCTTTGGAAAAAACAAAGTGCCCATGAATTACCACATAGGTGGTAATCCACTAGGTATGGAAAATGTAATTAGGGACCTGGGGACCCAGGTAGATAGTAACCTCTCCTTTGATAATCACATTGCCAAAGTGGTTAGATATTCCTTCTATGTAGCCCACCTAATCACAAAAGGGTTCACCTCTAGATCAAGAGAGGTCATTGTGCCCCTCTACTCATCACTCATTAGGCCCATAATAGAGTACAATGCCCCATTTGGTATGTACCTTAATTGGCACATGCAACAGCTGGTAAGACCACAGAAGTACCTCACCAAGAGGATCATGGGCCTCAAAGAGATGCCCTATGCAGCTCGACTAAAGAAACTCCAGCTCTACTTGGTTGCTTACTGCCTGCTCAGAGGTGATCTATGCCTGATGTATAAGGCCATGTCCAACCCGGAATTAATGGACATGCTCCACCTCAAGAAAAACAAATCTCTTAGAGCCACACACTCCAGTGAATTAAACCTCAGCAAAGCAATAAACAGGACATGCTGGAGGGATAGATTCCTGTCCCAGAGACTTCCCTCGCTCTGGAATAGAATCCCAGTTGATGTTAGGCAGAGCCCCTCGCAGACTCTCTTCAAGAGGAATCTTGACGAGTGGATGGGAAATTGTAAATTTACCCCTGGGATCACTTCAGTGGCCCTGCTAGACAGAGGCCCAGGAAACTAATTTAAAAGGGAGGTGAAAGCCAACACATTCTGGCTAGGCTTATAAATGCCCTTGGGCAGATAGCCTAGTACCTACCTATGAACCTATGAACCTACATGCTCTAGGGACCTAAACCTTGTCACCACAATAAACAGAACATGCCAGAGGGATAGATTCCTGTCCCAGAGACTTCACATACTCCAGAATAAACTACCTATCTATATCAAACAAAGCTCCTCATTAGCACTCTTCAAGAAAAATCTTGATGATTGGATGGGAAATAGGAAATTCACCCTGGGGATCACTTCTGTGTCTCTGCTCAACAGTGGCACAGGAAAATAAATTTCTTGGGTGGCAAAAGCCAGGGTACCTTTTTGGCTGGGCTTGTATAGGCCCCAGGGCCGATAGCCTAGTACCTACCTATGAACCTATGAACCTTTGAGCCTTGCCTAAAAAGGTAATATGGGGACAGCAAGAGCCTTGGCCAGTATTCAGAAGCATAGGGGCGACAGGTGCAAACCATCTGTAGCGAAGCAACAAGGCTTGTCTATCATGTCATCACAGGCAGACAGAGACTGGATCCCCTTTGAATGACACCAGAAGCTCAGCCAATTGTTGAAGTTTATCATCTTTCTGTTATATTGCAGTATCATGTAGGTGAAGGTAAGATGCTACTCAAGGTTTGACCCTGTGTGTGCCAGCATGTGGTGCATCAACCCATATATGATATGGTCATGGCCTATGCATACAATACACTCACAATACACCTAGTATGATAAGCCTGCTGAGGTTAGCAAATGTGAAAAAACCTTTGTGCAAACTGTCAGCAAGTAATGTCTGTATTGCACCCTGTAACTCCATATTGCTTGCTGAAGTGTAAAGACGTACTTAGTTTGGATTAAGAACACCGCACTTGCCAACTGTGTGTGTGTGTGTGTGTGTGTGTGTGTGTGTGTGTGTGTGTGTGTGTGTGTGTGTGTGTGTGTGTGTGTGTGTGTGTGTGTCTGTCTCCTGGGGAGAGAGCAACCTTTTGGAGACTACTCACACCCCTTAAAAGTGGTATACTCATCTTTGTCAAGTCTCATGATGTCACCATCCTACAAATATACCTGTGGAAAGGTGAAATCCCAGTAATGTGTATAGCACATTGTGTAAATGCATACTGCTGTAGTATCATAATGTAGTTAGGTAGGGGTTTGAATCCTGCACTTGCCAACTGTGTGTGTCTCCCTGGGGAAGAGCAACCTTTTGGAGACTACTCACACACCTTAAAAGTGGTATACTCATCTTTGTCAAGTCTGATGATGTCACCATCCTACAAATATACCTGTGGAAAGGTGAAATCCCAGTAATGTGTATAGCATGTTGTGTAAATGCATACTGCTGTAGTATCATAATGTAGTTAGGTAGGGGTTTGAATCCTGCACTTGCCAACTGTGTGTGTGTCTCCCTGGGGAGGAGCAACCTTTTTGGAGACTACTCACACACCTTAAAAGTGGTATACTCATCTTTGTCAAGTCTGATGATGTCACCATCCTACAAATATACCTGTGGAAAAGTGAAATCCCAGTAATGTGTATAGCGTGTTGTGTAAATGCATACTGCTGTAGTATCATAATGTAGTTAGGTAGGGGTTTGAATCCTGCACTTGCCAACTGTGTGAGTGTGTGTCTCCCTGGGGAAGAGCAACCTTTTTGGAGACTACTCACACACCTTAAAAGTGGTATACTCATCTTTGTCAAGTCTCATGATGTCACCATCCTACAAATATACCTGTGGAAAGATGAAATCCCAGTAATGTGTATAGCGTGTTGTGTAAATGCATACTGCTGTAGTATCATAATGTAGTTAGGTAGGGGTTTGAATCCTGCACTTGCCTACTGTGTGTGTGTGTGTCTCCCTGGGAAGGAGCAACCTTTTTGGAGACTACTCACACCCCTTAAAAGTGGTATACTCATCTTTGTCAAGTCTGATGATGTCACCATCCTACAAATATACCTGTGGAAAGGTGAAATCCCAGTAATGTGTATAGCATGTTGTGTAAATGCATACTGCTGTAGTATCATAATGTAGTTAGGAAAGAGTTTGAATCTTGCACTTGCTGACTGTGTGTGTGCTCCAGGTGTGTGACACCATTGGCCAATGTGGAGTGGGTTTTGATTTTTCTAGTGTATGACATATCACAATGACAACTGTATGTGCATTACACATGTAAGGTAGCTGTGGGGCAAATCCATATACATACATGTGACCTCAAGTATTTCATAGGTGGGTACTCTGCTTTCTCCATGAATGCATCTGTTATCTTTGCCAGAGCGTGCTGGCACTTTCCAGACCTTAGGTCACTTCTGTATGCTTGTGACAAGCTTAGCCACTGCAGTGATCCCTGGGCTACATCTTCCATTTCACATCCACTCATCACGGTTTCTATTGAAGAGTGTGAGTGAGGGTTTATGCTTGAGGTATATTTGAAACCTGTTCCAAAGCAAGCAAAGTCTGGCAAAGATGACTAATCATTATAGGTGTGCAACAACCTCTGTGGATCTGCATGCAAACCCTTTATTGCTTATGTGCTCCACAGAGGGATTTCCAAAACCCTTTGGTAATGTGATTATCAAAGGAGAGATGACTTAACACATGGCTCTATGTATACATTAGTACCTGTTCCACATTTTGGGGCTACTACCTATGTGGTACTCTGGGGATACTTTGTTTTCTAAAAGTGGATAACTATGCTTTCTTTGGCTTATAGCTTTACAGCATGAGTTTGACACCAGGTATCTGTCTGTATGATACCCTTTTGGAGGATGTGTGTGTCATCTGGAGAATAAAGTATAGCCCACAGTATGCATTGTCATCAAACATGGGCAGACATATCCCTACTGTGTTTGCTTGTACCTAAGAAAGCTATATGCCAAACAGGAGTGGTCCCAGGACTGAGTGCAGGTGAATACCACTTGTTACTGGCATAGAATAGTACATGGAGGCTGCAAATGTTACTGTGTGTCCTACATCTGTGCATCAGTTGTCAAGCCATCATCTAACAATTGTTTATGGTCAGTCTGTTGAGGTTATGTATAATACCAGTATGTGGGATGGGTATGAATTGCTGGTGAGCTATAGCTTGGCTGTGTTGACCTCCCCTCCCTCACCTATAGCCTTGTTGACTGGCTTGAAGTCTACTAGGTGTAGGAGCCATGATCTGGCCTTTAGAGAACCTAAGTGGGTATGGTGCAGTGTTTGCAGGTTCATAATGTCTCTGTTAATGAGTTCCATAATGCTGTGCTCCATAGCCTTCCAGATAACATTGGTCTGGCTTATAGGGTGAGAGTTTCCAGGACCTGTTGTAGTTCTACCCTTAATCAATTTATGTTAACATTTGCACTGGGTGTGATGAGGGTGGACAGGTTTAAGAATAAGTATATTAGAGGGTCAGGCCAGGTTTGAAGGTTAGTAGACCATGCCAGATAGGCAGGATTAAGTTGGTTTGTACATGTGCTGAGGAGGGATGCAGAGTATATTGTGAAATAGATGCTAAGGATGAAGCCACCAGGTAACAGGAAAAGAGGAATGCCTAAGATGAGGTTTATGGCTGTGGTGAGAGAGGACATGCAGGTGGATGGTGTGATAGCGCAAGATGCAGAGGCAGGAAGAAATGATGTACTGTGGCGACCCCTAATGGGAGCATCCGAAAGGAGAAGAAGAAGAAGACATTGTAGCTCAACCCTTGTGGACTGTGAACACCATTACCGTGTGTCATTCCACAAGTATGTAACCTGTATAGAGGCTGCATCTGGACAGAGCGTTTAGGTGAGTGGTGACTTCATATGTCAGCTTGTGTATGACACAGCCAGGGACACTGTCCAGTACCATTGCCACTGTGGTGTGTACTTTGTTAAAGAGATGTTTTAACTAGAGTGTCTGTGAATCATCAGGTTTTACATTCTTCAGGTCTGGAAATGTGGCCCTTGTGTAATGACAGGGTGGTGAAATCCACATTCAAACTGTCTGACAAGGAATTGGTAATGTCAGTCAGATAAGTGTACTTTGTGACCATTTACATTAACTGTGACCCGATCTGAGATTTCCCTATAGATTATGAACAACACTGAAGAAAGCTTTAGTGTTGTCTTTGGAATCCTTGCCATTTTGTATTTTGAAGCTTGCCTTGTATGTTTATTGAGGGATTGTATTTTCCCAATGATACTGACCAGAGAGGTTATCCCTTCTTGGTATGTAACTCTTTTTGGTACAACTTCACACCTTCTATTATATATTTAGTTTATGGCAGGGGTCCATGAGACTAATGCACTTTTACTGTATAAGTGAGAATTTCTTGTGTTTGTGATAGCACGGTCCATGCAACCCTGTAGGTGAACAGTGTGCATTAATAAAGGATTATGCAGCTGGGACAGTGTTAACCTTAGTAATGCAAACCAATGACAGATAGCAACAACAGCATCACCCACAGCACAGTGTCAACCCATGTCATACACACACATGTGTACTCAAGTTCCAAAATGTGTGTAGTACAATGCATACTGGCCACCAATAGAAAGTATGGAGTGTTAACACTGGCCAATACAGGGCATGTCACCCTGCCCATGTGTCCAATATGCATGTACATGCAGACAGTGCACCTCCACCATGTTCACAAATGTACACCTGCAAACCTGTGCTGCACACACCCCACACTTACTGTCCACTGTATAACACATGCTGACACAACTACACACATCAGCCAAGTGGCACATGGGCAAACAAAACACAATTGGAATAAACACTGGTGGAAACAATACAACATTGCTAATTACAGCTTTAATGCATCATGCCTGCTCAGCTACACCTTCAAGGATATCATTACACTTTACTGCTGACAACATGCTACACATTCAACCATTGCTATACTTTATTAAAGTCACCCTGTGCATCAGCACCATGTTAGCCTGTTCCTGCATCAATGTTACAGATGACAGGAGGTGGCACAGGTTTCATCATATGCACAGGGTGTGTTGTTGGTTTGCCAGAGGCCTACACTGAGCCATACAATCGACACATGTGTGTGAGTGTGTGTGTGAGGGCCATGAGTACTGTTATGGGCCAATGTTGATGTAATGTGTGTGGGTATGTGTTTGCCCTAGGTTTCTGGTTTATGTGTGTGTGTCTGCATGCACACAGTTCCACCATGTGGCTGCCATATACGGGGATTTGTGAGACAGCTACAGACTGTACCTGGCAGGCTTTACAGATCACCGTCTCTGGCCATGGATATGGAACCTGTGCCTGGCAGGGGTGCTACAGACAGTATCAGGTACTAATCCAGACTGGGTACTATCTGAAGAGGTTGACATATGTCCACTGGATCCAGGTCCCTGCTGGGACTGGCCAGAGCCATGTGCACGTGGTCTTCTAGGATGGTCTATGGACAGCCCCCCCAACATTGCTGGGGCTGGTACTGGCACTACGGGAGTGGCTGTGACTTGCTGGATGTCCACGGTGACCTCCAGCTGCTGATGTTGCTGGCATACATCCACGTCGACATCTCAACCATCCCGCACTGTCCTGACACATGGACATGACATTGTGGAGGACATCCAATGTCTCACCCCAACGTCTATCAATGACCTCAGTGTAATTACGTATGGCACCTGCTAGGTCATGGATACTGTCATTTACAGAGGTGTTATGAGCCCTCTGTGCCCTTAGTCCCTGTCTGGTGTACCGCTCCATTCATGTCTGTGCCTCCATGACAGCCTGGAACATGCATGTGGTAGAAAGAGGTGTGGCACATCTGCCAGGGGCATGATGACCAGCAGTGCTCTGATGAGAACCCCTGGGCATCTGCCTATGTGGTACCATTCCAGACATCTGGCTATGGCTGCTGTGTCCTGATACATGTGCCATAGATACCACACTGTCCTGGCCAGTGCCAACCATACACTGTCCCTCAGCTAAGGGCAATGGTGATGATGGATGTACAGGCAGTATGACTGTGTGCATGGATGGGGTGGAGACTTGTGTACTGTCAATTGGTGGCCCAACAACAGACCCTGACAAACCTGCCTGTGCCTCAACACACCTATCCTCATGATCACTGTCTGTCTCAGTGACATCAGGTTCCCTGCTGTACTGAACCAGCCCCACCTCGGCACCTGTGAGAGGAAAACAGGAATCACACTTTAAGACCTGAACATGATGTCAGACCACATGCACATGCACACATGCACACATGTGCACATGCACACATGCACACATGCACACATGCACACACACAAAAATACACTCCTCCCTAAAGCAGACACACACAACACCAGCAATCTCAGAACATACACAATAGCAGGTGATGGTGGGGTACAGTATCACAAGCAAAACAGTCATATCACACATGTCAGCATGCAGGACATGTGTTGCTCAACAGCATGCAGTGCAAGTGTAGACAGTCCTTGTTACTAACAGTATACATGGCTTTGATGCATGTGTTTTGTTATTAGGTGATGGGCCTCCCCCTGGAACACAATGCATACATGGACACAACATTGCTGTGCAGGTATTCAAAACTCTGTAATGTACTGTGCACCATAACAAACAGGTGTACATACCATGGCTGGATGTGTATCTGTGTGTCAGATAGGTATCCAATGCTGATTACAGCCTCTGTGTCTTTAGCAAATAATTGTAGACACATTTTTAGCACATGCATGATGAGTATTCACACAACATCATCAGTGGTGCATGGATAATTGATGGAATACCATTTGGCCACATACCCAATGTACGGTACTTATGGTGAGTGTAGATCATATTGTGGACATGCCAGTGTCATCCATGACATGGCATGCTAAAACACAACTGCATATTTAAACACTACACATACCCAATGTGTGTCATATGACCTAGCCACTCAATAGCATCACAAGACATATATGTGTCAGTTGTGCAAATGGTGATTGGTATGCATATTGTTTAGAGGTGCATATGTGTGCACACATGCAACATTAAGGTGTATAGCAAGGTGTATAGCAATGAAAGCTATGTGTAGTACTGTGGTTACAATAACTGGATGGGGTATAGTACCATAGGCCATCATCATGAAGCATCATGTGGTCACTCAAGGCTACAAATGTTTCCCAAACCAGCACTACTCATGCTGTACCAGAACTGTACTACCTTGGCTACATTCACCATTTCACAACCAGTTGTTACATGAGTTTGTAAGGAGGCCAATAAGGAGCATTCCCTGACATGAATGTGTAGTGTGTTGCAGAGTGTTTAAATGCCCCATGATAGGCCTCTACCCCTCAGGTATATTATGTGTAATGTGTGGATGAGATTTTGGATACTGGAGTGTGTCTTTACAGAGGGTTTGGGAATCCTTTATGTGTAGCATGTTAAAATGCTCTGTGTATGACATAGATGTGTATGTTATGTGCATGTTGAGTATCAACTGTGCCTATCCAATGGTCACTACAGTCTAGCCACATTTGTTTGAGATGGTCTGGGTATTGCATGTGTTTGAGGCAGCTAATCACATTAGTGAGATGTGCGTGGTCTTACACCAAACATGCACAGCATGCATTATGGGTAGGTGTGTTACATGTGTACATGGCCTACACCTTAACTATGACATGCACTTTTATTTACAATAATAAATGTAGAACACACTCACCAGCATCTGTCCGCTGCCTTGATGTCACCCCAGAGGGACCTACATAGAGATGAGACAGTTTGTCAGTGGCCACAACTGTGGCATTGCTACTGTGTGTTTGCAATCTTACAGTACAACAACAGTTTACATTCACAGGGCTACAGATTATGTTCCAAATGATCAGTATTGCACAACAACAGGCTCCACATCTTTTAACGACACACTCCACATCTCACATATGCATGATCTACCAATACAGATAACAGTAGTCTACAGATATGCCATGTTACCTGCATGCTCCATGTGTGCTTGCTGGGTGGCTCCAACCTCCATCATGGTGTATGTCTGCTGCTGTTGTTGTTGGGCAGGTGCCACCAGGCTCAGGAGCAGCTCCTCCACTCTGGTGAGGGGGGTGGATATTAACACCACCTCCTGTTGCAAGCTGTTGTCTCTGCACATCAGCAGCATGCTGACGGACATGTCTGAGAAGATCACTGCAGTGGTGGCGTACCTGCTCATATGTCCGGTTATGCAGGCCTACTTCATTTACCCTGTGGACAACATCTTGCCACATTGCAGTACGCTCCTGCTGGTCCTGGCTGGTTCATGAGAACATGAGACTGTAGTGCTGAATCATACTGGTAGTAATTATGTCATCTTCAGCACTACTGTAACTGGGGTTCCTGCGATGTGCCATGATCCCTGGAAGACATAAATATGAAAATATGTCTGAGCAAGTCATATGGCACATTTAACATTATACAGTACAGATATCACTGAACTGCCATATATAGCAACCTATTAGCTAACCGAGAGTGAAACACTTTAACTGCCACTTATCACTGCTCACCCCACAACTGCTTGGAAGTGCCTGGCTCACTCTCAATCTAATGAACCATGTTCTGCACAGCAACAAAATAAAATCACTATATAAGACTATACAAGAGTACCTGGCACACTGTATGCAACACGATGCACCACCTAGCCACAGCAGATATACATCAAGCTGATGTGTAAAGAAATATATCATCCATCACAATGAGTGTAAGGTCCAGTAAATGTATTACTATTATACCACACAACTTGTTAATGGCAAACCCGTGTCCAAAATATGTGCACAATTGGGAATATAGGTTGCATACTGCTGTAGTACACTATGAATGTTGCTAGATATGCAGTTATATGTTTTACCACACATATGTCAAAGGACATGTTACAGACATACCCACACACACATCAGACATAATTACAGGACACAAAGGTATGACAACCCAGATAAGCTTTCAGTGTGTACTATACAGTACTGTGTGTCAGTACTTACACAACCTTAATCTTGAGAAATGTAATCTGTGATGAATACAGGGACCACACAAAACAGTGGATGCAAGCAATGTGGACATACACCATACTTTGCTGTACAGGCCCAGAGCTTCAAGTAGTACTACAGTACACACAGGATTTGGATTCAACATCAGTACCAATCAATAATCATAGATGTAGTGCTTTAGCCTCCAATGACACACCCTAGTTAAAACCAAGGGACTTAATCACACTGTATGCAATAGCACTTTTCTGCCTAGCAACAGAATACACAGCTTTTGCTAGGATCAAAGCAAGGACCCATAATACCATGACATAAACAGTTTCCCACTAAGCTATCCCACAGATACATATCTTTGACGTATTCACAAACACATTGACCATCACAGTCAGTTAACAGTACAGAGAATCTATTGCAACAAGTAGATGTAGGTGTGTATGAGTATATATATATATATATATATATATATATATATATATATATATATATATATATATATATATATATATATATATATATACACATCCATTGGTGTACATATACATATATATGTAGGCACATATACATTTCACCTTTCATAGTGAGAATATCAATTATACAAAGGATGTGAGGTGTACAGTAATGTAATAAAATCGCACAGTCTTGGGATAAATGCATTGAAGGTGTTCACAGCCCAGGTAGCTTTAGCAGGCCTCACTGGCTTCAACATTGCAAACTGAACAAACCACCCACAGTGTTTAACCACCACATGTCATATACCAGCACTGTATGCTGTCTTGTTTGTCACACACTAAAACCTACATACAAATATGCAAATACTAAACTTCACCAACATATATATCTCCACCCTTCACAAACAGTTGCAATATGTCCCCTGCTCTATGCACATATACAGATGTGAATATATATGACACATATATATTTCTCCATATGTGTGTGGCATACACACACAAGGTCCACACTGTTGTAAGTCCCTGGACCTCACAGCTGAACTGTTGGGCCTTGCTGCAACACAAACAGGTGTCACATATGAACACACACACTAACATTAGGGGGTATATATGGCTACAAATGCTAGATAAGCATACTAGACTGCTACAGCAGTTGCCAATGCTAAGCTACACTTTAATATGACTATCATGCATGTGTTGTTCTGTCACACCCATGTTTATATAATGTCAGCGCTAATCCCCCAACAGCCATTGGCCACACTACTGTACAGAACACAGATAACATGGATCAGATCTTTGACATTTAATGCTGAGCTACACATTTCACAGGTATGTCCCACTGCCCACAGGTACACACTGTATTGTCCATAGCAGTAGTTAAGCAGAACATCTATGCATAAATAAGTACTGCTGCCACATATGAATGGTTCACATTATGTAGACTATTCTTCAATAACATCTACTACATGCCAGTAAATACATATGTGTCACATACCTTTCCTTTGTATGATTTGGTAATATTTCTTTTTCTTTCTCCTTTTCTCTCTCTCCCTCTCTGTCAGTCTCTGCAATAGAGTGATGAGTTTGTTGGCAGACATTGCAGCCTGCTTTTGTAGGTATTTGCACATGAGCATGTGATGGCCTCTGCACCAATTAGTGGCCACCACTTGCTAATTGCATGCAGCCTGCTGTGTAGTAATTGCAGTAATCACTGTCATAGCAACCCAGTACTATAAATTGCTAACTCAGGTAGGCATGGCCCTTTCAGCTTTCCAAGATGGAGATCATCCTTGTTTGCTGTGGACATCATTGTTTAAGACAGAAGGTTGGTATAGTTCTTATATCAGAAGCCAGGGTTGTAGCCAGAGATTTACATTTTGTACTCAGACCTAATGTTGCTGCTTCCAGTACCCACTTGTCAGTGTAGAAATGTACTCACCCCTCAAAATGCTACCCCAAGATACATGGAAAGATGTACTTTCTTTTCAACTTTTACAATTAACTGCCATACAAAGCTAGTTATTGAGATGTATTCCTTTGGCACAAGAATTGTTTGTGAACTGCTATACTGTGAATATTCATTTACTCAGTTCTAAACAGTTTGTGCTTTTTAGTGTTGACATTAGCACAAGCTGCTCAGAAAAACTGGACA
The DNA here is from genome assembly GCF_019279795.1 of Protopterus annectens. Taxonomy (NCBI): domain Eukaryota; kingdom Metazoa; phylum Chordata; order Ceratodontiformes; family Protopteridae; genus Protopterus; species Protopterus annectens. The sequence goes on along the minus strand of NC_056737.1, from coordinate 950,493,144 downwards.
CATTTCAGTACTGTGAGTATGCTTACCTACATCCTTGGTAGACCCTGCACACACAGGTATATTCTACATTTGGGTAGGGGTGCAGAAGTACAGAGAGCGTAAGTATTATTGTGTGGATTTTATCTTGCTGGACTTACAGGGTTGCTGTGTACATGTTAGTTTATCAAGGCAAGTAGTCTGTCTGCATAACTCCCAACTGTGGACCTATCCACATGGTAGCCAGAGAATAGCCTGTTATTTTTTGTCTGTGCACCACACAGGTCTTTTCAGCAATAGAGCAATGGCATTGTTACAGTTGGTTGCTACCAGTACATGGCTACATCCATTTGTATTTCAGTGTTGTATTCCTACATAAGGGTATGCTTCTGAAACTCCTTCCAAAGCTATTTGCACAGTGTGTAACAGCAGAAAGGCTGATATGCCTCTGTGTTTCTGCCTCTGCCAGACCTCTCAAACACTCAGGTACATATTTGAACAGACTCAGGGAAAAGTAAAGAAAAAGTCAGGGACACCTTTAAAATGTTAGTGCCATTAAGTTGAAACATTGAGAGAATCAGAGCATATGAATTAATACACCTTTTCTGAAGTAAAAGAAGTGTCTAACTCTTAATTATTGTCATTATTCATTAAGTGTAATTCACCACCTTTCTGGCCAAAGTCAGTAGTTTTAGGAGGGATTCAGAGGGACAGAGCTAAAATTTGTGTCAAAATCAGGGACATCCCTGAAAATTAGGGACAGTTGGGAGGTATGGCCTCTGCCCTAAACAGATATGCCAGTGTTTGTCCTGCTGTGATACTGTGTGGGGTTGTAAAGTGATGGTGTAACATTATTTCCTGCTAGAATGGCTGCTTCTCTTATCACAGTCATGTAATGTAATCCCACAACAACTGTTGGTAAAGATCCACAGAACAAGTTGTGTGGTATGGCATTCCTATTTTTCCTTTACATTCACTCATTCTGATGCATGATATATTTATTTCAGCACCAACTTGTTGTATATCTACCGTGGCTTAGTGGTACTTCATGTTGTGTAGTGTGTACAAGGTCCGGGGTTCGAGACTGACAGAGGTGTTTTATTTTGCTCCTGAGCAGAACAAGGACCCTCACATACAGAGTGACTAAAGCACTTTTAAGCAGTTGTAAGTGGGTTTGCGTGGGTTTGCGCGATGCTTAGCAATGCTTAGCTAAGCGCAAACAAGCGCACACTCGCACAACCCTGCTAACTACTGCTTAATAGTGCTTACTCCCGCTAACCCCAATGCTCATTTCTTTGAAAGAAAAGAAAAATGGGGAGATAGGAAAGTGGTGAAAAAGGGGCACAAAGAGGGGAAAGACAGTATGGAAAGTAGCTCTGGATGTGCAGAACAGGTGTAGGGAAGGTCCATAGCTGTCCATTTCTTTAACAGCAGCAGCTGTGCATATGGAATAAATTTGGAGGTAGATATGAAACCTTCAACCTCTGAGAGAGGGGTGAGGACAACAAAGTATGTTGTAATGCCAATTAAATTACATTTTATGTGTCCAGTGGACATGTGTGCAAAATGGGCAGCTATGTATGGGCGTAATTTTTTTTGGGAGCAGATTGCCCTTTTTTTTCAGGTGAGAGTGGAATGTGGGGTAGGGGAAGTAGGTATATTTGGGGAGGTAGGTTGGGGAGGTAAACAGACAAGACAAACAAGATGCATACAGGGGCGGTATATGACACATGTGGTGGGTGAACACCTTTGATGGGGAGGGATGTTTGGAAATCGTAAGCCCATGAGCCCACATATGGAAACAGTGGGACTGAGGTCCCCACCCATAGGCAGTCACCACTGCACCTTCACAGCCCAGAGGGTGGCTGTGCTGGGGGCTGTGTAGGAGGGGCAGGCTGACCCAGGAGTTGCACCACTCGTGCCTCAAGCTGGCATAGAGGTTCTGCAACAGAACATTCAATCTCTCTACGCACCACAGCCCGGACCGTTCGAAGGGTGATAGGTGGCCCTCCTCTGCCCATGCTTGCACAGGGGGGCCAAGCCCCATCCCCTGCAGCACTTCCACCTGAAGGTGGCACAGGGCCAATGGAGGAGGAGGTCCCAGGCTGGGCACCGGACCTGCTGGTGCCAGGTGCCATGGCCAGCTGAGGTGGGACAGGTGGGTCCGCTGGGACCGGCCTTCCCATACAAACTATGTTTTGGAGGGTTTAATAAAGATATGGGTTAGTAACAGTCAACAGCATTCCCAATTAGTTATAACAGCATGCAGAAGTATTCCCATTAACCCAACACACCAGATTTTCAACAGTTGAAAAGCAAGCATAACACATGCATATATAGAACAATAGTGGACATTACAACAGCATGCAGGTTGAATTGATGGCAACAGGCCACCAATATTGTGGTATTTTAACAGGGCACATGCATAGAAATAAATGCAAATATTTATAAACCAATAGGACATATGTCCCAACAAATGTTTTGAGATTAGACATACCGATTGAGGTGTGGAATTGCATTTTTATGCACATACAGTAGGGTGGAAAAGGATAGCTCAATTAACAACTTATATATCCTTCTAGTTTTCACTACATTCCTATTAACTGCAGTTATATGTCCCTTACATGTATTATTACACTACCCAATGTCCTTATATTGTGCAACTGGATTTTGCTAGATCATTATATACATGAGCTGTATCTTACATACAAACTGTCCAAGATGCAGATGTTACTGCTACATATTTTGAGAGTTGCTCACACACACTACTGCTAAGATGGTACACTGACAGCTCTACTTTCATATAATTATCTAGATATGTTCAGGTGAAAGTATCAGTTATATGTTAACAGCTCCCTACATTTCTGGCAGCACACTGACATTTCTGGGGAACACAATACCAAGCTACTCATGTGCCAGATTAACCTGTACATGCTGGGCATGAACCAACAGTTGAGGGCTGTAAATATGCATGAAAGCTACTGGCACTCCCTTCATCCACATTATATGGCCTACCCAAGTGTGGGTTAACACTGCTTAATACAACAGTACTATTTGTAAAATGCAACAGTACAACAACATATCAAAGAAAATGACACAGATGCACTCCAGGAATTATACATTTATTAAAGGATTATTACACCTTTATTTATTGGTTTAAAACACTTTTTGAAGGCTCTCTCATTTATTTTATATAACAGTACATGCAGAATAATTACTAACCTGCCTGATGACGCAGCTTTTGCAACCTATCTTCATGGGCTTGCTGATTCATAGCCCAGACACCTGCAGCTGTGAAGTAAATGCAATGATATTGAGACATACCTATCCATAGTATAGACAAGCATAGCAATTCTTAACTACTTAATACAATGGCTACTTACTCAGTACTGGGGCATTAGGCATTGTACTGGACTCCTGGATCCACTGGTCCAGTTGATCCTCCTTACATCGCTTCAGGTCAGAATAATGGTGCCTGACCTGCTCACCAGTACGAGGAACACCACTGGCACTGGTGAGATCATGAGCAAGACTGTTCCAGGCCTCCATTTTATATTGGGTGCCCTGGTACTGGCCCCGCAGGAGTCTTTCCTCATGATTGTGGACAAGGAGCCAAACCATTACTTTCGTCTCCTCAGTGCCCCAGCGTTACGGTCAAAATCGAGTGCCTTCTCCAACACTGGCCATGCTGACTGCAGAAGGGAGCTACAACCAGTTATGGCAAGTATTCCCACCTGTGGAGCTTAAATATGCCTCATTTCCCACACTTATTTGTGATTGGCCAGTTTTGAAAAAAACGCAGCTGTAGGCACACCTGCTTAGCTGATGTTGGCAATGTTTAATATTCATTTTATAGATATGTGGCTGTTGAAAGTGCATGGTTATGAAATGCTGTCATGGCTTAGTGGTTATGTACTGTGACTATAATGCACAGTATCCTGAGTTCGAGCCCTATCACTGCTTTTTATTTTCCTACTGGCCAGACCTGAATGGTTAAGGTACAGTAAAGGAGGTGTGGCCGTGTTTAGCCGACTTTGCTCAACTTTGCCCAACTTTGCCCAGCATTGCCCAATGTTGCTCGACGTTGCCCGATGTTGCGCTGGTTAGCACGGTGCGCAGCTACGCGCAAATACATTGCGCTTGTTAACGCAGTGCTCACCTATGAGCAATTGGTTTTAAATATGCTAAATACTCCTAAAATGTGCTTAGCAGTGCTTTATATTGCTTAAAATAAGTTACTCATGCCTCAGAATGCATAACCATTTCACCTTCATATATATATATATATATATATATATATATTTATATATATATATATATATATATATATATATATATATATATATATACATACATATATATATATATATATATATATATAAAATTCGTTCACTACTACATATACCATTTGAATGCTTTTTACAAAACTTATACATGATAAATGTCAGGAAATATTTTTGGATACAGATTTTTCAACAGAAAATGGAACGTGCAGTAGTGGGACTCAAACTGGGAATGCCTCCTGTTTGTGCGAAGGCTCTAACTGCTACGCTATCGCTATTTTGCTTAATTTGCATATTTTTTTCTTATTATCCTCTTCGGTGTCTAAGCTGCTAACTGTAGCTAAGTAATGGGCAATCCCGCACAAATACGGGCAGCTATATTGGAAAAAAAACAAAAAAATAAATAAATTTCTTTTAATTTTTAAATTTGTACGAGGTTTAACATATGGGGGAGTGTAGTGTTACAATGTACACATGTGAGCGGACTCGCTCATGTAACTCGACATTTCTTGGGTTTTGTCGGTGCAGGGGCGTGGATTTTTCAACTGCTCGACAGTCCGACACGCCCCCTACACTCGTCCATGCTCTATGTAAGCTTTAGAGTTGAGGCAGCATGCCCTCATTAATATGCATGGCGAGCTGCCATCGTACTCTTAGACTGGCGTTTCTGTGTAAGACTAATCTAGTCTTACACAGAAGATTAGTAAATCCTGGGGACTGTGTTTACTGTGATTTAGAAAATAAAGTTTAAGAACTGTTACCTAAAAAATACTACCAGTATAAAACTAGTTTGTGCTGAAGGGTTTGCCATTTATACTTCTTTCATAACACCTATGGTTCCAAAGATATGAACATTTCTTTGAAATGTGAGGACATAATTTGGTACTTACGTATTATTGCAACCACATTTTCGTGGTTGCAAAATTCGCATCCTGGAATCAAAACGACTTCAGGAAACACTGTTAGTTGTTATTCAAAGTCATCATTGCCAAAAATTAAGTTTGGATTATTTTCAGGATGACAAACATTTGAAAAACCCTCTTCCTATTTTGCATGCATTACACACGCACGCATGAATTATCATGGATGCTTTCTTTCTGATAAACGGAAATGCTGACATGGACTACTAAAAAGAAAGATGTTACATGTATGAATCTAAATTTCTTTGGGTAAAAACAAAATGTATGCAACCTGGTATGTCAATGCAAATGATGTGCACTGTTCATAAATCGATCAATGTATGTCTTCGAATATCGGTTAAGAAGCACTGGGCTGCATGTCTGAAACACTACAGTTAGTGGCAGCTCTGTCAGTATTAGTGAGCGCACAACTGCAAACTTCCAGGACTTACTGAGAGCCCCCACTGACTGCAACTTGGGCGCATCAGATTTATTACATTAAGAATTAGACACTACACTATCACTCTCTGACTGCATATCTTATGTAAAACACAAGAGATTTACTTTCCCTTAGGTTCTGTTCCGACTTCTTTATTGCACTGCTCACCTTTACAAAGTCTATGCTGTGAAAGAAAAATAAGCGACATGCTGTCAGTAAAGTGCATAAACAAACAACAACACTATGTTGTTAACATTTTTTGGATAACACTCCAGAAAACAAAATGGAGTGGTAAAGAAAACATACTATATAACATTTTACCAACATTGATGAACAGATTTCATGATCGGGAAGCAACCGGTATTGCCATAAAAATCTAATTGTGATAAAACATAAGTACCAAAATTTGATTCTGTCAAAATCTTTGGCTCCACACATTGGAAGTTACAGTGCAAACTTCCTGAACTCCACTGGAGTGAATCAGTTAATATAGCTAGTATGTTTTGGGAAGAACTCACAAATGTAGTATACAGTACACAGAGCTCAAATGGATGAAAAAACTATAGAAAATGCCTGCACTTAATTGACAAATAACATTACTAATTCAATACAGAGGCAGTTATACTGTGTAACTATATTAGATCAGAGAGTGTGATGGACCTTTAAGAAACATTCCAGTCAGCGGGCACATGCATATAAGTACTGAGCATGTGCAAGCAAGAGTGCCATTCTGAGTGACCAGCCAGACTGAAAGCATGTTTGAATGGAGCAGTCAGTTAGTTCAAGTTTAATGTTCCTAACATCCATCCTGATGTGTTTGTGTGTAACAAAATAATTAAACGAACACCCAAGCCTCATCGTCTTATTCAGATATACAAGACGAGCGACACCTAGGCTGTCATTTAACACTGCATTACAGTACAGTTAAAGATGTCTGTCACTGGTCCAGTACAACATAGTCAAAGAAGATGAAAGCACACTGCTGTAGCACTGCATGCACATGCAAGCAACACTATTCACAAACACACAACAGCCCTGAGTGCAAACTCACATTATATATATCTATGTATGTAGATATAAGATAGACAGAGACAAACAGACAGATAGAAAGCTACACAGATTTGTTAATGAGGTAATCCCATTGGACACAAGTGGCCCTTTTTAATAGCAACCCAGAAGCACTGTCTGGTTAAGTGACAGAGTTTGCAAATGAGGTGGAAGAAATCAAATTATGTGCCACTTGATTACAAGGAGTAACTCATTAACAGTTCAGAGCCTTTATCCTCTGTGCTGCTAATATATATTTTATATATATATATATATATATATATATATATATAAATTACAAGAAAATCTTAACCATGTTACAGATTTAACTGTGTTATACCTTAATCCTCCTGTAATAGAGGTCCATGGGATATATGCAAATAACCCCTTTATATTTTACATATATATATATATATATATATATATAGGTAATATATATATATATATATATATATATATATATATATATATATATATATATATATATATACATACTGTATATGTGTGTATATATAAGGGTCACACACACGGATCTGCTTCGTAATATTGAAATTCCAAAACACCGAGATGAGATCCACAAAAGTTAAAATGCTGAACCACTTCAGTTTTCCCAGGGCAAAGAAACACTTACCCAACACCACATTAAAATACACCCCACTATCTAAAACCCGCTTAGGTGGGGGGTTTGTGCCCCCCATATACCTCCTAACTATATATACCAACTCCAGAATTCCACTACAGTGGGGAAAAGGGCATAATTCCCCATGTTGGGCATGTCTTTACTTGCCCTGGGAAAACATATGTGGTTTGGCATTTTAACTTTCGTGATTCTTATCTCTGCATTTTGGAATTTCAGTATTCCGAAGTAGACCCATATACACATATATATTTGGTCCAAGGTTTGATTCCCTCAGTCTGCATTGTTTAAATCACTTAATTAGAGAGTCTGAAAAAAGGTGCATGGAGATCAGTGCTCTACCCCCCAAAAAGAAAATATATATATATATATATATATATATATATATATATATATATATATATATAAGCATTTTCGTAGAAATCTATTTCATCTTATAAGTTAACCAATCTTTTGGTGAATATGATGTTGGTCAAATGTTTTATTAAAATAATTTCTTTTGTTGCTTTAGTTTTACAGTTGTATCACTACTATGCAGCTGTGACATTAGTATATTGAAGTAATCAGAGTGCAGGGTACACATACCTTATGGTGGAGTGTGTCCCATGTAAGTACTTACCTTCATTTTAATTCTTTTAAGAGGTTCTAGATGCAAGAGAAGGCTTGATTGTATAGTAACAGTAAAAGTGATGTTCCAATTGCAATAAAAACGTTTGTGGTGTAGCAAATAATGCCTTATTAGCATAATACAGTCCAATCTATAGACCTCTCATAAGTTTTGTGTAAGGTAGATGTAATGTGTTTAGTTTTAAGGCAATTCCTGAGGTTGTACTGATTTAATGTGTTTTTTCTGATTCTGTCAGGCAAACCTGGACCATACTTCCCATAGTACATTCCTAGAGAAAGAGATTGGTAACAAGGCAGGACGTGAGTGAGAGTACGATATCCTACTGACATGTAGATGAGTATTGGTACGTGGGAAGGACTAAGAAGGTAAATGCAGTCTGAATGATGTGTGCATGGTGTTCAAACTGTCTGTACAAAATGTTACACTGTGTACAGCTCTCTCCTCTAAGCTTTATGTTGTGCCACAGAAAATACACTCACAAACCTATAGATGTGTATGTGCATTTGTGAGATGGTCAGGAAACATAAGCATTGCATTTCCCCTTCCGCACCATTACTGCAGTATCTTCTAGACCACATTTCTAATACACTGTTACAGACTGCACACTCATCCAGTACTATATCCAGCTTCATGCTGCAAGAAGCAGAGGCTGCAGTGCCATGCCCATTTGTCTGGGCACTAAGAATAGTTCCTCTAGCGATGGACAGAGAGGTCATAACAGCTAAGTTGTGTACTGTGGCTATCTGAAAATGCAAGAGTGCCACTTTCTTAATATTGGTGCCAGATATGAATGTGTGGCCCTGTTAATACTGTGAACCCAGCATAAATACTATAGCAGCAGTACAATAACATAAATCAGAGAACCAGTGTTGTTTATTGGCCATGATCCTAACTCCAGTACATCATGTAGTAATAAGATGGCTGAGAACATTAGTTGTATAACAGCTGCTAGCAATATCATACAAGGAGAAATATGTATCTTCTTGTATGTCACTACTGATGCCTTGTCATTGGACAATGCAGGATAATGTTGGTAACAGAACACCCCCATCGATATTCACTGTACATACCAGCATGCCAAGAGATGGTGTAATAATGCAATGTAATCCACTTATCTAAAAATTGTTACCAGCTGTGATCCTGATGCATTGCAGATGTCCATGTAGTCTGGTACTGATGACACTGCAGGTGCAAGTACCGATTACTATGGTGCATATGTAGTAATACCCTTTTGGAATTAGGAAGTAATTCCATCTGTGTACACAATCACATCTTTCATCTAAATAACACAGCGTTTGTTATAGTTTTAGGACCTCTAATCTCAGTTTCCATGCTAACAAAACTATTTTAGAAATATAGATTAAGGAATTTTCAGAAGAGCCATTTTAGAAGAAATAAAAAATGGTTTTAAAGTAGTTAATCTTCCTTCTTTGCTTCATCATCTTAACTCTTTTGGATTTTTCTTAGACAACAGCTACTTTGTTAGATATTTTACTAAAAGATCTTTTCAGGTGGGATAAAACAAAATTCTTTCTATGTTTACTTCTCTTAAATCTGGTACCTTTGCCTTCTTCATCAACACACTCCCGACAGACCTTTGCCATATCAATATGATAGTACGGTTTCACTTGAAACCATCGAATTAACACTACGTCGAGTCTCACATCATCGAGACTACAACGTCGTAAACTGAAACCAACGAAAAGTAGAATCATCGAGAGTCATACCATCGACTTCAATGAAAATTGAAATCATCGAGATTCATACCATCGAGTTTAAGGTATGGATGTAGTTACACTGTCAGAGTTGCATACATGTTTGCTACACAGTGTATATTCGTACATACCTTCTTATTTTTAGATTTCCGGTGCAGGTAATTATATAAGTGGTGTTGTCACTTTAAAAAATCAACGATGGCAATACTGAAGTTATGTCACAGAGGATGATTACGTGTGACACTAATTATTGTTTTCTCACTATATGGGACTATCACAGGCTGTTATGTGTGTTCGTCTTTCACATTTCGATGTTTTGGTAACACGCACATATCGTTTATAGTGTTCCTTTCAGTTCGTGATGTTATGCAGTTTTTTTTCAACGGTTTGCAACTCGATGGTTTTAGTTTTTGTTGGTATGGGTTTACGACATTGTAGTCTCGATGATGTGAGACTCGACGTAGTGTTAATTCGATGGTTTCAAGTGAAACCAATAGTATATACTGGCAACCTATTAACTGTCCAAGCCTTCCCAGGTAACCATTTGAAATGCCAGGACCTGCTAGAATGTCCAGAAAAACGAAGACTGAATGGTCGACAGAGCAGCCTTAGATATACTAAGTCCAAGATGCCATTTCTGGAAATATTCCCTTTTCTCCAAAGTATGGTGATCTTAGAGTTGGTGTATATAAGTTTGGAGAGTGTGGGGCCTTCCCCCCACTGCATAAATAATTTTTTTAAGATGAATATCACTTTTTGAGATTCACTCTTCTACTGTGTTTTCAATGTTTTTTATACAGCTTTTTATTATTTAGCATTTCCAGGGCCGACATTTCAATGGGAGTCTTCCCATCGTCCTCCAGTTTACAAAACCTTCTCCAGGATGACTCTTGTAAATTATACTGCTGGTTCTTTCATCATACACCCACCATCCTTTCCACCATGTCTGCAGCCAATGGAACACTTCAGCATCTAGCTGATACCAGCATTATCACCATTTCTGATCCCATTAGCATTCCCATAGCACAGGTATACCTGTACAAATATATCAGGGAAATACTTGACCATTCTTTTGCCCTCAATGCTCATGCAAATACTAATGACAAGGTCCAAAATCAACTCCCAAAATCAACTAAAATTTGTCCCATCAACTCAGCAACCTTTGCTAAACTACATTCTTATTTTGTTTTTCAAAATTTGCTTATCCCAAAACTTTAATATGTTGTTGTTGTGTCAACAACATATTAAAGTTTTGGGATAAGCAAATTTTGAAAAAAAAAATAAGAATGTACCCTTCCTAAACTCTTTTGGGGGATTGCAAGATACCTAATGTCTGAAAAAAAACACTCAGATGAAATCTGCTGATTTATTACTCCTACATATGCCAGGACTCAGAGGACTTCATATTCCTCTCTTCTTAAACCCCATATAAACTGTTTTTTTTTTCAAAATGTATGCCCCTCTGTTGCTACAGTACCCCCTTCCTAAGTATTAATCAAACAATAATGAACAGCACTATAAGCAGCCCAAGAGAATAAAGGATTACCCATGGGTGTCGTGAGGCCTACATTCACAGGCAGTCACCCAACTCCTAAAATATACATTAATTCCCTGTAATATCCACAATGGAAGGTATTATTTTGTCTAGAAAATGGACTCTCTGCTAAGCTGTTCTGTATTTGTTTTATTATTACTATATATAACTTTTTGTATTTGTGATGTAAAATAGTTTCTCTACCTAACATGCAAAATTGGGTGTAAGATATGTAATTGTTGATTGATAAAGTTATTTCCTTTATAATATTTTCCTTTTCCATATGGTTGTGCAATTATGAAGTATATTTAAGTAAAAGAGGTGTGAGAGCAAAGCCAGTCATGTGAGGGTGCAGGTGTCTTTTCTTCCTACAAAACTACTTGCTTTGTTGCCATTGTTTTCTGCATCTGTGACTTTCTTTATTTTCTGTTTGATTATTGTAGTTTCCTTATTTATGCTTTCTGTTAAATGACAAGAATCCATTTTATTCTTATATCTGTCAAAAAGTGAAACACCTTTCTTGGAAAAAAAAAACATATACTTGGTATGGGCATTAAATTAGCATGGACTCAGTACAGTGCCCTGTGGTGCACCATGAGTTAAGATGTCGTCTTGTCTATTAATGTCTAATAAATAAAACCGTCCATCACCTATAATACAATCTGCTGACAATGCATTTTATCATTTAATACAATGCTCCTGTTGCTTACCCAGTAATGTATTCTGTTTAACCTTATTAAAGGCATTACATAGACCAGCAATAAGAATCAATTCAGATATACCGATTTATTGCCTTTGGAATATTACACAAAGAGCCTGATGGTCACATATATCACAGTATCTTCTTGTGTGGTATCAGCATTGTTTAATATCCACTCTCATCCAGCTGTGAAGATGGAGTGTGAAACACTGCACAAAATGCAGGCTGCAAGAAACAATACAAAATAATGAAAAAAAAACAACTTTGAAGAGACTAACCTCAAAAACATACAAAAAATCCAGTCATTTTTGTAAATTTCTGCTTTTGACATGCAGTGTCACGTTTAAACATTTGCTTATGTCTAAATCCTTATATGCATTACTGCACATGGAGTAAGTGAATGCATTTTGGCCTACATACAAAAGCAGTTAAGTGGAGTTGCATGCAGCCATAGGTTCACAGGTGAACACTAGGTTAACTGCCCTGAAGGGTTATTTTAAGCCTAGCTAATAACCCAGGGTTAGAATTAAACCCTGCGCCTTGTGTCTTTGAGGTAAGGAATTTAACCGTTATGCCAACCCCTTCTCCCCCCAGGCAGATTCGTTAGCTAGAATTTCTATGTGGTGCATACAATGTGTTGATTACTCTTTGATATCAGAAAAAGAAAAAACAGTTAAGCGCCAGAATGGCACGAGACCTAAGCTTAACAAATGTTAAGCACCACCTGCGAAGCGTGTTATGGTCAGGTCCCACTTTAGGCGTAAAATCTGCCAGTACTTACAGCAAATAACAGTGGTAGAACAAAACATTTGTTTCTGCCTGCTCTCCATACTCTTAACATGTCCCCAAGCTCCTGTAGAAAAAAAAAATTAAAAGAAAGTTGATAAAATAACAGGATGTGGGTTCACAAGCATACTCTGAAGAATGCAAATGCTGAAAATCAAATGTATGTCATTATTTAGTGGCTTCAGGCCAAGTGGTTTGTCCAAAAACTACATATTTTATGATGAACAGACCAAAAACATGAACAATAATTTGGATTTACTGCAAAAATCTAGACTGTTGAGAGATACTGAGGTATGTGTGAACATAATGGACTATGTTACACTACTTTTCTGACAGTGCTTGCTAAGTGTTTTACAGCTTTCAAAGCTGGGAAAACAGTTAAAAGATTTTTCCCCCTTTAAGTAGTAGTACATAGAGAAGATAAAGCTCCATGCATTACAAAGAATTACGATCATCTCACCAATCATAACTCCTTATTATGTGTTCTCAACATGGACGCCAAGATTTACCTCTCGAGCTTCGCTCTGGAGGTGAATTTCTTGGCATCCACGTCTCAAGCACATAATAAGCAAGTAATGATTAGCAATCCAATCATAATCTTCTATGTAATGCAACAAAAACAGAGAACTAGACAGCAAATCGAATTCCAGCTACGAAGAATGTGCGTTGCATGCAAAACATATGAGAAATACAGAAATTCTAATTGCAAAATTATGTTGTAAAATGTGTGTGTGTGTGTGTGTGTGTGTGTGTGTGTGTGTGTGTGTGTGTGTGTGTGTGCATGCACACACGCGCATGTGAATGGAATGTTTCAAGGCAGCATATAAAGATGTAAATTGGTTTAAGTAAGATGTGAAAGTTATGGAAATGTACAATGCTAAATGCGTTTCTGGCTTTCTGTTACACATTTTATAATGGAAGGAATAATTGTCATACTGCAGGTCTGATACGTATCTGCAAACAGTAAACAAATTACTTCAGAGCACTGCTTGTTTTAATTATTCCAGGTGACAGAAACAGATGGCTAATATATGTCCTACTCAATTTTTTGGATGTATCTATAAAACTCATAAATTTATGAGAGTATATTGTTTTATCAACCAAGCAGGAAATAGATCTGCAGACAGCACTGTGTAGCTAGGTGCCAGAAAAACAAGGAAGAATAAAAGCTGCACAAAACACGTTATTAATATCAGTACAAAAATAATAGTTCCAGAAAAGCAAAGACTGAATTTAATGTATATTTCTCAAACAATTTTATGCAGACTACTGAGAAATACCACCACGTTTCTATTATACTGTCTTCTTATATCACAATGTAGAGGGCAGAGCTTTGTCACGGAAAAAAAAGTATGTGCAAAAATGTGAAAAAAAACTAAAAAAGAATGCTGACTGCCAGAAAAGAAGCATGGCAAATAGGAGGCAATATTTCTATAATCTGGCTTTGAAAATGAAAGAGTTGCATCTGTACTGAAATGAAAAAAACTATTATCACATTATATAAAACACAGTTCTAATAGAATACAAGCCTTTTCTACAGATTTAGAAATGTGTAGGCTCCATCTAAAGTAGCTGATCATAGCTGCCTGAGTGTAACAATTTGATGAAAAGTTCATTAACTCGTATTAAGTTACAAATTATTTGAATGGTGCTCCATATAACTGAGGAAATTTTTAGTGTTATTTCAGTGTTTGGAGGCAAGAATCCATCATATCTTCAACCTTTCTTCACCAAAACATGTAACAGTATACAAAAAGTGGGCAAAATGTGTGTCCAGTTCAAGATCATGGTCAAATGGGGCCTTAGGCAGGGTAGTAGAGTGATGGAGCAGCCCCTCCATGTAGCCATTCCAATGTCCCATTATTGTCCACCCCCATAACAATAAACACTGTTCAAACCAGTCAGTGTACATATTATTTTCTTTTTAACGTTTACTGTGATTACAGAGATTTGGATTTCAGTTTTAAGTTTTAGAGCACAAACACTGATGGACATTCGCTAATTAAACAAGGCTCATGTTAAGTCTGTTTTCTGTGTGAGAAACAGTAAACTTCTAGGCCCTTGAAATTCACATTTATTGAAAATGCATCTGGGCAGTGGCAGTGTCCTTTGGGATTCTGGCTGTTTTCAAACCATGGACCACCTACACACATTTAAAGGAATATGCATTAATGCACATATTCTTTCATTCACCTTCTTGATTGCTTTAAATGATATGTCTTGTTTAATACAGCAACACTTGTTAGACTGCATTTTAAATTTGTAGTTTTGAACAATTTTTTCCAGGAAGCAGTGAAAGAAAGTCTATGAACAAATAATGACAAAGTATCCATTTCAGAACATTTCAGCCATAAAAGGCCACTCAAACTGTTGTCATTATAACCCAGCAACATCTGTATTCAGTGATCAGATCCACTTTATCAACTATGAACATGTTAAATGTCTGACCATGATAAAAATGGCTACAGTAACGAATTTCAATTCGCTTTACACAAATCCACACTAGTCTTGCAAAGACAGACCAATGATTTTTTTAGCTTTATTAGCTCAGTAGGATCAATCAATCAATCATTCTTATCCACAGACATCTAACAAACCAACAACTATAGTGACATTGTTCACTGCAGCCTTCTCAGATATTTGTGTCAAAAAATTAATAATGATAATAACCAAAGTCACATATTTCAAATTTGTTTCATGCAGACAGTAGCCAACGTATTCCAACTTAATTTATGCACACATATGCACACTAGTTCTGTAAAGTCAGACTGTTTAATAATGACCATATGAGTAGAGCATAAGTTTCATCCACAGAGAGTCCCTCACCATACGTTATAGCCACTTTGTTTACTGTATATACCTTTAAAGTTATGCAGATATCAATTACACATACTTTATTGGTAGCTTTCTATTAACTACATGAAATTATATAAAGATCACTAGCATCATACCATAAGCTCCAACCATGTAGAGTTCAGTTTAAAAAGAACAATACTTATCACAGCATAAGAAATATTAACCACCTGATAAAATATGCTAAGTCAATATGCAGAATATTCAGAAGTAAAAGTAATCTGAATTATTTCACATTAAAGAGAATTGTTATTAATGCAGAGGTTGCTGCTGGTAAACAACTTTGCATTTCAGTGCTTTGTCTTGCAAATGCTTTCCCTGCTATCCTAGAAGAATAAATTGCCTATGTTACATTAAAAATGGTGTGTTGGTGACATTGGCATAACATTTCCTGAACTAGGTCAGATATGCAATAGGGAATGTCTGGCAAACAACAACAACAGATTCATAGTTACTAGGCATGCGACCTTGGAGACCATTAAGGAGTGTAACTCAAACTCCCAATTGTTTTACAGCAGCGTTTGTTCAAGTGATTTGAACAATGTCACACAAAAGGCAAATTAAGGTAGAAAGGTTCATACCCTGTACCCTTGCCACAGGAGGCAGCTCATTAACAAGAGAGAGCAACTGCCAGAGTAACCATTTTAACTAAATGCATAAATCCTTTATATTTCAATCTTGTAGTGAAGACTGCATCACAGTAATATGACTATGTGATGGATGCTGAAGATCAGGCTGTTGTGATCATCCCTTCAAATAATGTACACTGTATGACCTGACAGATGTCATGCCCTTTACAGTTGCTGGAGGCTGTGAAGAAGGTACTGAAAAAATATATTGCTAAAAATGCAACAAGTTTAGACTACTAAAATGCAACTTGTTCAGACTATAGTACACACTCCAGGCCTATTAATGAAATAATTCATTATTTAGTGCAATGAATAAAACAAAACAATTAGAGACAATATAAATGCTGCAGCAGATTTTGTTCAATAACCCACAAGTCATACAAAAATCAAAAATATCACTGCAAAAAAAGCATAATGTTTTGTTTTGAGGGAGGGCTTACATTCTTGCAGGTCACCTACATCTCAGTTTTACTTCCCTGTGTCTTCTCTGTCATACAGAGTAGCTATACCCGCTGACATTACTCAGTACAGGTCTGATCTACTTAAATGTCTACTAATGTTGTATTGCTGTAGCATACACCTCCAGAGTCAACAGAGCCAGATAATGAATAAAGGGTGTCCTCTGCAGGGTAATGGATCAGTTCCCCTACAGACATGCAAG
Source organism: Protopterus annectens (assembly GCF_019279795.1). Taxonomy (NCBI): domain Eukaryota; kingdom Metazoa; phylum Chordata; order Ceratodontiformes; family Protopteridae; genus Protopterus; species Protopterus annectens. The sequence goes on along the minus strand of NC_056737.1, from coordinate 950,476,357 downwards.
TATCCCATTACTTATTGCTCTCTCTCAATCCCCAACAGCCATAAATAATGTTTAAACCTGTAAGGCTATATACTGTTTTCTCATTTACTTTTAAAATTACCACAGAGATTTGGATTTCATTTAAAACTTTTATTTAAATTTTTATATGAAAAAAATACTGACAGGTGTTTTCTAAGCAAAAAAAAAAAAAAAAACAACTCTCACACTGAAAACAGATTTAACATGAGAAGCAATGAACATCACTTCCATTGAAACTCACATTTAGTGAAAATGCTTCTGGCATTCCATTAAACTACAAGATTTATACTGAAATAACATATAATGAGTCTAGGTGAAGGGTGCAGGAATTCAAAAGACAAATGTATAACTTATTTGCTAACAACATGGAACAGCCCACTAGACACAAGTATGCCTTTTAAGGAGTAGCCCAGGAGCACTGAATGGTTAAAGTAACTTAGCAGAGTTATATGAAAGAAAACTTAAGGCTGTGGGAATCAAACCATGTACTACAGGAAGCAGCTTTTGAACTGGTCATTGCCTTACTCATTTGCGTTGAGTACTAGACAAAATATTGCAGCCCAAAGACAGTGCATTTCACACCTCTGAGTCTGAGCAAAAACAAGCCAAATTAAAAATGTTTTCATAGCTAAAATATTATATTAATCTCATATACTTAATGCTGTCCAATTTAATCACACCAAAATAATAAACCACAGTTAGCATTAAGGGAACCATGGACCACATCCAAAGAACATGCTTCATATTATGATGTTCATGTTCACTACAATCAATTTCCCCTTTGCACCATAATCTGTTTCACAGATAGTTACTATGCTTGCAGACCAGGGGACCATTGAGGAACCTAGCCCACATTTCTAGTTGCTCTAAAGCAGTGTCTGGTTATGTGACTTGCTCATGGACAGTACATAACTATTAGGTAAAATAAGAGATGTTCTGAAAAACTGGAGACAGATAAGAGCAGACTAAAGAGGTGACCAATCTAAATCACTTAAAAAGTTACCAAAGTAACACGTTTGCATCAATTTCTTTTTAAAACCACAAAAATTGTGAAACTCAAATGACTGATACTGACTGGCTGTCATTTTCAGTGATGTACCAAAGGGAAAAAAGAGTTAATGGAGGTCAGGTAGTTGGAGTGGGGACTAAGGTTCTTGCCTCATGTACCTATGATATAGGTTTCACTGTTAGCATGTCACTTAACTAAAAGGTGCTCCTAAATGGGCAATTACACTCACACATCCTATGCAGCTGCCCAAAATCATAATAGTTCTGTTCACACACACACCCTAATGGCAGTGATCAACTATGTCAATCAGTTCATCTTTCATTCCACAGTTACAGTTGAAAGAAATCCCCTTAATGCTGCTGCAAATGTTGCTCAAATCTCACTGCAGGTTAAGGAGGAATCCATCTTCCATTCATTTATGGAATTAAATCATACATCTCTAATTCTCTGATCTTCTCATTTCCTGTGTGTGCATGCATGAAAGCTCCAGCCAATGAAAGAGACTGGAGCTGTTGACAATAAGGAGAGAATCCTGCCTCTTAAGAACTGTCATGTGGAATATTGTCTTAGTATTCTCTTTATGTTGTAGGAGAAAAGTTACTTTCTTTCTTTCTGTCTTTCTTTCTTTCTTTCTTTCTTTCACCAGGACCCTAGCCAGCACTGGGCCTTAGGCAGTTGCAAAGGTCACCTTGTGCTGGATCTAGCTCTGATCTGACTGCACATGTTATCATCAGACAAACAGGTTGATAGCATACCTGTATAAGTCCTAGCATTAAAATGTTTTTCTGCCTATACTGTATAAGTATCAGAATCCCCATATTTAAGAATGTGATAGTCATTTTTTTGTTTTGTTTTGTTTTTTTTGCATTTTTCTATAACCACCATCTTTGTTACAATCCTTTTTCTTTCATATTTTGTTGCATTTATTTATTTATATATTTATTTATTTATTTTTATTCACTCTGACCATTTCTGTTACGGTTATATTCAGCAGAACAACAACCTACACCTAACTCACCAACATAACTTGTTGAGCATAGATGTGATGGTTGCCACCACCACCACCACCACCAGTGGCACCCAGCACATCTATTTCCCAGCCTGTTACAGTTTTCTTCACACTTTCCGCCCTACCTTCACCAGAGGGATAAACAGTAGTAACTCCCAGTGTCAGTGAAAGTGGAGGTGACATGTTTGTCACCAGTTAGGAACTGGAAGAGCTACTGGAGGAGATAATATACAGGAAGTTGGATGCCTGCATTGGTCGTGTGGATACCATACTCCAGTGACACCTTGAGTTGCATCCCTGCCCAGAGCTGTCTCCACTTTCTGAGGCAGGAGTCAGTGGAGATGGTTGATGAATAATCTTCCACTAACTCTAATCTGACAAAGACTGCATCTTTAAACACCTAGTCCTATCCTCAACCTGGTGTTCCTCTCCATATTGTGTCTATGGCCACCCCTGTATGTTACACAGTCCTACTCTCACCATTGTCTTCCCTCGGTTTGTTTGCTGTATCCTTCACCACTATGGGTCCTCCTCCCTCAGTGTATTACCCCACACCCTGTCAGTCATGTGTGTCTTTCCTTGCTTCCTAACCTACTCCTCTTACAAACTTCCTACTTCCTGATGTCCTTCCCCAACTTTCCTTTCTCAAAAAAATGGCACCTGTCCCACAAAAAAACACTCCCAGCCATACCTTCGACTACCCAGATATCCGACTAAGGTACACATGATTGGCTCCAATTATTCATAAAAATGTAGTTTTTGAACATAGCACTGATGTTTTCAAGCATTAAACAACTGTGGTTGTTGCTGTAATGAAACAAGATTCTTGAGATAAGAAGTTAGTAACTATGCTCATATCTCACTTCTATCATGTTCATTCCTTATTTTCACACATTGTGTTTTACCATCTGTTTGGTTCCCATTTATCCCTGTCCTATATACCGATTTCCAACCTTCAATCTGGTCGAAAATAGATAAAGACCCCACACATATCCTCAAAGAGATCTTATATGTAAAATCATCTTTCTGTGGTCTTACATTGATCAGTGGTTCTCATAGGTTCATAGGTTCATACTAGGCTATCTGCCCAAGGGCATTTATAAGCCTAGCCCATAGTTATGTGGCTTTCGCCACCCCTTTAGTTTGAATAAAAACTATGCCTATCATTTTTCTGTGCCTCTGTCAAGCAGTGACACTGAAGTAATCCCTGGGGTATATCTGCGATCTCCCATCCATTGGTCAAGATTCCTCTTGAACAAGGCCAGCGAGGTGCAATTTTCTCAAAAAGCAATTTCAATATCCCTATATAACTTCAGAGAAATTACCCTTCTTGTCCTAGAGAAAACACTATAAAAATCATTGAAGGCACAAAGAATATTACCATCCATCGTTCAATGCTGCTGAGAGTAGGTGAACATCAAAAAGCAATTCTGAAATATGGTGAAGTTCATACTTTCCCTATAATCATGATGTGATGAGCCTATTTTCAGTGCGTTGGTGCAGGGTTCTAATCCTCCAAGGAATGAATGTTGTTTTTTATCATACAACTGTATTTCATTCCCATGCAATGTGTTTTTCCTGACACCTTTCCTGTGAGTGCTTCCATGGCATGCCATGCTAATATTCTGTTTCTGAGATTATTGAGTGACAAAAGCAATGGTTTAAGGTATATTCTCTTTTCTTGCTATCATTTATTACATTACTTTGAAATGTGATATACTGACACCACACCTATGAGTCTCTGTGGCATGTCTGATTAATGGTCTAGTTCAGGGATTATTGAGTGACAAAGTCATGGGTTAAGGTTTATTTGTTTTTCTGTCTATCATGTGTTCTATCCTCCCTGAAATGAAACATTCCTATCATCACTGTGTAAATTCTGTCAAGGAGTTTGGCACTTTCTAATCAATTTTATGTATGGATTCATCTAGCACTGTTGAGCTGAGATGTTGTAAGATATTCTCCTACCCCCACCTCCATCCATTTCATTCCTTATTGGTTTACCTTGTGTTCTAACCTCAACTTACATTCCTTTATTGTCTCTGTCCTATACTCCCATTCATACCTATCAACCTCTTAGCACTAGAAATCTGGACAAAGCCTAAAATAATTAAGGGATATAGGCCCCAAAATAGGGACAGATTTTACAAATTGTTCCTATCAACTTAAAAATTGCTAAACGTAAAGGTATTTGCAATAGTGTTTCTGAGGGATTTGAAGACTGAAACAAAAATGCCTGTCATTATTTAGTGACTTTCAACTTCAGTGATTTGCCACAAAACCACAAATTATATGAGGATAGACTAAAAATATGAGGCAAAAATCTGAACATTTTGCAAAAATCTGGAAAATTGATAGGTATGCTTCCATTTCCAACATTTAACCTGGTTAAAAATAGAAAACAATACATACACGTGCTCACAAAGGGCTTATAAAACAAATCATCTTGGACATCAGTTGGCACAGAGCAACGTCAATGCCTACACATAACCACAAATAAATGGCACTCCACATCCTATGACAAACATAACAGCTTTGTAAAACACATGGCTTGGATGCTGAAGACAATTGCCCTATGCTGCTTTACACTGCTGAGCTACAGCTTGCTGCATGCCACTGGAGCTGCAGCACGTCAGACAGCATAGCTGAGCAGTAGAATAACATGGTATTCAGAAAGGGCTCGCACCATTTTATAATGTGATTCCTGTAATTCAGTGTTTTTAATTCTGCTCTTACTTCGTGTGATTGGGCTACGTAGGCATCTGAGATGAATGTTAAGTGAAAACATTTTTATTTCATGTGCATGCATACATATACCCATTACTTACAGCTAGGGCAAAAATTCAAACACCAGGTTATGGTAATTAGTTCTACACAAGCCTTCTCATGGGCTAATTGGTCACACAAATGAGCTAGGGATCGCTGCACATACATATGCCAGTCTGAAATAATGTATAGTTAATCCCTTTATTCTCACGTCTTCTTTGCTTGAGTGTAGTCATAAAATTGTTTATAATGTCTTACTGTATTGGTTGGGAGTTCATATCTATTGGGCATTGCATGCTGCTTAACAGTGTCCAGTTTGCAATTTGTAAATATGCTACATTTCCCTGATATGTGTGCTTTATGAGACCTCTTTAGTCTGACTGCTTCATTGGCTCCCCTAGCTAATATGAGCCCTCTTTAGTCTGACTGCTTCATTGACTCCCCTAGCTAATATGAGCCCTCTTTAGTCTGACTGCTTCATTGGCTCCCCTAGCTAATATGAGCCCTCTTTAGTCTGACTGCTTCATTGGCTCCCCTAGTTAATATGAGCCCTCTTTAGTCTGACTGCTTCATTGGCTCCCCTGGCTAATACACTCAAATGGAGAAATTTCAGTGGGTAAGTCATAAGCTCAGTTTCCTTGAGGCCTGTCTGTCTTTTCTTGTGACCAGTCTTCATATGTGCTAAAGTTCCTTGATATCTGTCTGCTCAGTGACTCATCCTGCTAGGAAAATGTGGATAAGCTGGTATGTGGACTGCCTTGATGGGTCATCTTCCCTGAGTTTAGCATATATATTTTTTTAATGAATTAACATTATAGTACAGGTCCATTGTTCACACAGATTTTTCAGAACTGATGCAGGTCTGCACATAATATGCACATTATTGCATCCCACTTCTCCAGTCTAATTTCACATTAGTCTATATTAAAGAATTGTCATACCACAATCTATGTTGTATTTTACAACCCTGTTTTACTGGTCAAATCCTTTTGAACTCTTCTGTCCACCTCTGTAGTTTTTGTTGATATAGAGAAACTTCTGCTCTACCTTTAGACAACTACAAAACGTTTCTTTGTCATAGAACATTTCTCTGCATA